>NW_028318448.1:2849000-3188500 GCF_062004578.1 Staurois parvus | reverse complement strand
AAAATACATTTATTTAAATATGGAACTTAAGTGCTCAGTTTAATCTGTGATAAATATATATAAACATGACCATTCTATAACAGATAAATCTTGGGATATAAAAAACTATGCTAAAGAAGTAGGTGCTGAGGGTTAATATGGAATGCATGACAGTGGGCAATATTTTCTAGCAGAGGGTATAGCAGACAGTATTTGCTGGAGAGCAGTGCACAGCAGTGGTGTCTCTATGGAGGTGCGGGGGGTATGGACAACACCCGGGTTACACCCGTCAGAGGGGTGACACCAGGTTTGCCAACCATCCATAAAAAATATGGCCATGACTTTGGAACTGCCCATATGAAGTTCTAAAGCCAACTGGCCTGGGACATGCTCTGCCATATTTTTGGCTGGGCAGGCGTATGCGCCTGGCGCCATGTTTGAATGAACGGCAGCACAGCAGTGGGCACGCCTCCTGAGTCCCGACCAAAAGACAGGATTTTGGCCAACACCATCCCACCACCATGCCACTGTGAACAGCATGAACATGGAGTCCTATAAACTGTTGGAGATTCACACCATGCAACTGTGAGCATGGCCACATGCAGTCCCAGAGACCAGACCGCCCCCATCCATCCATGGCTGTTAGAGACTCCTATGCCACTATGAGCATGTGACCATGTTTTACCGCACCAGGTGACACCAACCCTAGTGACGCCACTGGTGCGCAGCATATGACAGCTGGAAGTATCTGCAGGAGAGGATTGCAGAAGTTATTATTGTAGGAAGTATATTTTGACAGAGAGTTGTGGGTAGTATTGTGGCAGGTAATATATGTAAAACAGGAGGGCAGAGAGAGCATGACAAAGGGCAGTATGTGCAGAAGAGAAGTGCAGAGGATATGACAAAGGGCAGTATGCAAAAAAAACATGTTCTGATCATGGATAGTATGTTTAGAATAGAACTGGGGAGGGGATGATGGTGAGCAGCATGTGCAAGATAATTGTATGGAGTACAATGTTGAACATTATATGCAAGAGAGAGGTGCAGAAGATATAATGATGGGAAGTATGTACAGGGAAGGGTGCTGATGGTTTTAGAGAGAAAAATATGTGCAGGACAGAAATGAGGAGGGTGAGATATTAGGCAGTATGTGTCCGAGAGAAATGCAGAGTGTCTGATGGGGTGGGGGAGCAGTATATACAGAAGAGAGTGTAAAGAATGTCAGAAGGCAGTATGTACAGGAGAAAATTGAAGAGGGTATGATTTTGGGCAATATGCACAGTGTATGACAGCAGACAGTTAATGCAAAGAGGAGTGCAGAAAAAGAACACACAGGGGGTGTAAAGGCATCACATTACCCAAGATTTATTGAAAGAAATATAGATTGAAAGAAATATAAATGAAAAAAAATATAAAATATAATATAAACACAATCTTCCTGTAGACTGCAATTCCTTTTAATTCTAGTAAACTGACTTCTTGGCGTATTCTCAAAGAGAAGTAGATAAAATATATACATATATTTTTTGGGGGTTAGGGATTGGTAGTGGAGTTCCCCTTTATACTATGTGATAAGGTCCCTTTAAGTGAATGGTTTGATTAACAATTAAGTTCATTTTTTTTAAATGTATGTTTTTTGTAAATAGAGTTCCCCTTTATAGGGCTTGATACTATGTGATAAGGCTCCTTTAAGTGAATGGTCTGATTAACAATTAAGTTCACTCTTTTTAATATGTGTTTTGTATATAAATGTATGTGAATTACTTATGAATAAGTTGCGATATAGTATGTTTTTATAGCTTGCTTAAGGTGTTTATATCCGCACCAATTGAGCGGCGGTGTGTTGTTATAGCGCCGCTGTAATTGGTTAAGGAGGACCGCTATGCATAGTGCGATCGGTATATATGATACTGAACTGACGTCTGTATCCATGCCGCTCCGTGAGGATGTCAAAGTGACAAAACGCGTATTGGATAACGTCGGGACGTTCCCTGTGGCTGTCGGCAAGGTGTCCGCGGTGAGCGGGGCTCGTCCATCTCTCTTGTCCTTCCGTGTTTTTATACCAGTGTAGGGTGGACACTTGACTTGTGAGTGGAATGAAATTTTAAATAAATGGTTTTAACTTGCTGCACCATCATGCCTTTCCTTTATTTCTGAATGGTATTGCCATAAACTTGAAGGATAATCGATATATAAAGGGTCCTGGCCATACTACAGAGTGGCTGCAGAGTATTGCTCCTGGTATCTGGATGATTTCAAACCACAGAGTATTGCTTCATGATCTGGATTCATTCATTGCTCCCAGAGCAAATACGCTTGTGCTGATTTATAATTTTATCAGCATTGAGCTCTGGTGAGTTTATCCCATTTATCTGGTGGTGGATTAAGCACGGTGTTATAAACGAGTAAGAAGATTATTTGAGGTGTTGAATTTTTCACATTAATATTTACGGAATGTTTCACTGTGGATTTTTTGTATATGTTGGATTTATGGTGTTTGAACTTTTTTTTTTTTTTGCACAGTATATGGACTTTCTTATATATTTTTAGCACATTCCGATTTTGATTTATGTTTACACCAAATTTGAGTTAGAGGCTTGCTGCTTTATAATATTGGTATTATTGATTGGCGCTTTCTTTTTCTTTTTTGAAACCTGTATGTGCGTTACATCGATGATATCCTCATTATTTGGGATGGTATCGATTGTCAATTATAACATTTTCTCCAACACTGTCGAATTAATCCATTTAACATCAACTTCACACATGTGGTGGATGATAACAGACTGGTGTTCCTTGACTTGGAACTTATATTTAATGCTGACCTCCTAAACATCATATCCAAGACACAGTTCAAACCTTTGGCAGGGAACTCCTATCTGCATTATTGTAGCCACCACCACTTTAGGTAAGCATGTTCTAAGACAAAATGATGGGTGAGTGCCCCTGTCAAGCCCCAGTCATATGGCTGTGCCTAGACTTTAGAGGTGCTCTCATGGAGACAGATGTAGATGCATGTCCTATGATTTGGAAATAAGCAAACTAGAGGTTGGGGCTACCTGTATTTAAAATAAATTAAATGTTATTTCGTATCTAGATGCACATATTTTGGGTGAGGACCCCAAATTAGTTCCGAATATTAAAGTGGTTGTAAAGGTTGAAAGTGTTTCTTACTTTCATGCATTCTAAAAACCTTCAGTATGCAGCTCCCCTTCACAGCCCCTTCTAGTACTTACCTGAGCCGGATCTTGATCCAGCAATGTGCACAAAAGCAGCTGATCTGTTGGGTATCTGTCTCCGCATTGGATGAGAGGCAGCAGCAAGAGCCATTGGCTCCAGATGCTGTCAATCACAGCTAGTGAGCAGGAAGCGGGGGCAGAGCCGAGCCCCGTTTTGTGTGTCTTATGAACAGACAGAACAGGGCTGAATGAGCATGACCGAGTACCACCAGAGCAAGCAGCTTGCTATGTGGGCACTTGGAGAAGAGGAGAAGCAAGGAGCACCGGCCGAGGACCCAAGAAGAAGAGGAAGTTAAAGTGATAATAAAGGGTATTTTTTAATTTTTTTAATAACAATCAACTTATACTTACCTGCTCTGTACAATGGTTTTGCACAGAGCAGGTAAGTATAAGTTGATTGTTATTAAAAATATAAAAAAATACCCTTTATTATCACTTTACCTTCCTCAGATTGTGTTATATTGCATTACATTATTCAGATACGGTAAAGGCCAGACTGAAGGTGTGATCTTGTTCGGATTAACTAAATGTAGGATTTATATTTCTTACTGCTGTGTCTACTCACCATAATACATTTTTTTTGTGCCTGAAGTATTTGGGGTCTCTTTCCTCTCTACTATGATGTGTTGCTGACATTTTGGGCCTAATTTACTAAAGAATATGTGTATACATTGGTGTAAAAATAAGCATGAAGCAGCAATTGTATTATCACAGAATTGTGTGCTTGGGACGTGTGTGAATGAAGCTCACAGGGTGCAGTGTATATAAGCAACATTTAACAACAATGGTTTGTTTTGAAAAGCATGGGCCAGTGTGAGAACGTATCTCACAAATCTTGACTTGACTTAAATACAAAATGGGATTTCCTTATGGATTTTAGGTCTATCTAATTGCTGTTAACATTTTAAATATCCGTAAGATATAGGACTTAAATTGAACTAAGTGTGTATGGCTATCAATAAAGGAATCCGTTACTGTGATTTGTAAAAAGTTTCAGTAAAGCATATATAGAGGGTATTGTACTTGCACATGCTCAGAACTTTCCCCATGCAAAAAAAATCAAGCATAGGCTAGCAAACAAGGTTTCACATGCTGGTGCCTGGAAGAGAAATTCCAGTGCAACTACAGAAATAAAAATGCTTTTTAATAGTATAGTAGAAGAAACATAGAATTCTAGCCAGATTTTCATTGCTGTCAGTGTCCTTATTGCAGATTTTCCGTGACTTTTTGTCAGGTGAAACCAATGTCAAAATATTTTTAATTAAGCCCCATCCTGTATAATAATTAAGTAGTATGAATGTAGCAAGAGTTATTATTTTCCTCAATCTATCCAAAACTAAAAATACATATTTTTGCTGAACATGAAAAAAAGGACAAGTGAAGCACAGTGGATAGTGCAGCTAAAACAATTTATTGACAATAATAAAAGGCAAAGAATTACACTCAAAAAGGTTGAGGGTTTTCACCACAGAGGAAGATTCACAACATAAATGGGTGTTTACAGGCTTGACCTATTCCCTGTATAAAAGCTGCCATCCAGGGAAGAGGAAAAATGCCTGAATGAACAAAAATTGACAATGACCAAAACTGCAAGAACGGAACATCTGAATCAGCTGTATAGTATCATATGCTCCATGTGACAGTCTCAACTCACAGATGCCATCACTAGCATGCTTCCAGACTCTGCCTCTTCCTCAGAGTGAAAATAAAATACATATGCAGTACATCTTGTAAATGCATATACATTTCATCATATTTTATCCCTTAAAGACCCTACAAGTGCAGAAAATACTGTACTTGTTAACCAGCCTGAAGTGTATTCAGTTTCTAGGTCCTATTGTGGACTGGCAACACACAGCATTTGGTGGACTGAGTGGTGTCAGCCCTGTCTATTTTTTTTCAGACCCTCCTATATGCTCATCTCCACAACATAAAGGTTAATCATTTTGTAGCTGTCCACCTACACCTGTGACGCAACATTACCCTCAGTATTTTAGGGCTCAAGCACAAAGTAACTATACCAACCACCAGGTACCACCATAGACAGTATCCACCCACACCTGTGGGGCGACATTACCCCAATAAAGTTAGAGCTGCAACAAAGGAAGGGAGGGGAGATGACAGCTTAATTAAAGATTCAGACTATTATACCAGACCACAGATAATGGCACCTATACAGGAAAATACTTCATCCCCATTGGTTGCTTGATTCACTTTCAAATAGTCCTTCTAAGCATTTTTTTAAACTGCCCAGGATCCAAGCAGTGATTGTCCTCTGGCAATAGCTGTCTTCTGTGCTTTCGTATCAGTGACCAGGATGTGCGGTTGGGAGGAGAGAGAGTCCCAGGACTTGAAAAGATAAACAGAGAAAGATTCTGCACCTTTTATACTGTTAGTTCAATTGAAGCTGTGAACCATGGAAGACCATAAAAGAAGGGAAAGGAGGGGTTGGTAATCAATTTATTGATCATTTGCTGTAGTAAACCAAGCTACTTTCACTTTTTACTACAGGTCACTCATTTATTGTCTGAATTTCATTTAACCGCTTCCCGCCTGCAATGTACTGTGGCAGAGCAGCAGCTACAGGCAAAGTGACGTACCCGCACGTCACTCTGGCTGTACTAATGCAGGGGGCAGCGCACCCCCCTCGTGACTGCTGTGTCCAGCGGACACAGCAGAATGAAGATCCCAGTGAATGGGACCTGGTGATCATGTGATCGCTATGCGATCACATGATCACTATGTAAGCAAAACTGTTATGAATCAGTCTCATTCATAACAGCTCTGCTTCTCTTCCTAGTGAGCTGTGATTGGCCCACAGCAGTCACATGATACATGGGGCCAATCACAGCACCCTGTACCATGTAACCAGCTCCAGCCAATCACAGATCACTATCCTGAGCTGTCAAAACGTAACTCATTCATGACAGTTCATGAATGAGTTCGGTTCTAGCAGCTAGCTTTGCATTGCAGCAGAAATTATCTTTATTTCTCCTGCAAAGCAAAGTGTAAAAAAAAAAAAATCCCTGATCACCCCTACACACACACACACACAGTAGTACAATGTTACTATGGTAACATTGTACTATTCTGATAAAAGTATTTTAAAAAAAATAATTAAAAGAAAAACATATTGAGAATTTAAAAAAAAACATTTTTTAAGAGTTTTTTTTTAGCTACTTGCCAACCGCTTACCCGCATTTTGCTGGTGAGCAGCAGCTCTTGGCAAAGTGACGTAATCTTGCATTGCATCCTATTTTGGGGACGCACCTGCGCCCCCCGTCGGTCCAGGGAGAGAAGTGAGAACACCACACCACTACATTTTACACACACATGTTAGATTAGCACATTTAACCCTTTGATCACCCCTATTAACTCTTTGATCACCCCCGTCACCCAGCCAGTGTCATTAGTACAGTGTCAGTATATAGAAATTTTTACTGATCACTGCATTCCTGCCCCTAGCGACATCAGATAACATCAGGGTCAGTAAGCGTCTCTCACAGCCAGGGTCAGCTAGCGTTAGATTGCCTGCACACTATTGCACTCATGCTATAGGTCACCATTACTAGTTTAGTGTTTGTACTGATCAAGACATTGATCACGTCCAGAACTATACTAGTACCCCCTTTGTATATTGTCCCCAAAAACACCAAGTTAGCAGGATCGGCCCTGTTTGCTGCCAGCAAAAGTGATTAGCCCCTCCGCTGTTTTTCACGGAAGATTTGTACCAATTGAATGTGGGCCAAGGCAATTTATACCTACAAAACATCACCGCCTACCCAAATTCAGCTCATTCCAGACAATTCGCATGAAAACCAATCACGGTTTCTGAATTTAAAATTCTTTTGGGCCTACCCTCAACATGGGCATTGCAGAAGAGAATGAATTGTGGTCAAATTGGTCCACAGACCCGATTCATCGTGTGCCCATGTTCTCTGCTGTTACATATATGCCCAATATGGACCAGCAATGTACTGGTACGTCGCTGGACTTTGAGTGGTTATACCGGGATGATGCCTGCAGCTACAGGCATCATTCTGGTACCGTTTTTTTCAGCTGGCAGTCAGCTTTCATGTAAAAGCAATCCTAGTGGCCAATTAGTTGCTGAATTGTTTTTACGAGCAGTGAGAAGGGACACCCCCCTCCCCGCTTGCTGCCTTCTACAGTTTTCTTGGGCTCTCCTGTCCCACAGGGGAATCCAGGAATGCAGCTGGCAGTTCTGCTGGCTGACCATAGAGCTGATCAGAGACCAGAATGGCTTCAATCATCTCTATAGTCTAAGAGACTGGAAGCTACAAGCATTTCATCACTTCAGTTTTGCCATTTGTAAATTGGGAAAGTATCTGATCACACCGATCTTGGTGAGATTAGATAATGTAAGGGCAGAGGAGATATCTAGAGTCTGATAGACCCCATATTTCTCAAAAAAGTATATATGACAATGCTCATTTAAATTTATAGGGGATATTTGCATTCCCTGTGGTAGCATTAAAGTGATAAAAAAAATGAAAGAGACAGTGTAAAAATAATTAAAAAAATCAAAATAACTATAAAAAAAAAAGCACCATTGCCTCCCTGCGCGCGCACATCGGCATGTGTTGTGGCATGCGTTGATCCCGTGTCGGTATGTAAACAGCAGTTGCACCATGCATTTGAGGTATCGCCGTGAGCGTTAGATCAAGTGCAGTAATTCTAGCACTAGACCTCCTGTGTAAATATAAACTAATGACCTGTAGAGGCTTTTAAAGCGTAGCCTATCGATAATTAAAATGTATGTACTTTGTTGCCATTGCACGGGCATGCACACTTTTAAAGCATGTCATGTTGGGTATCTAGTTACTCAGCGTAACATCATCTTTTATACTTTATCAAACAATTCGGCAATATATTGTGTTTTTGTGCATTAAAATTCTAAAAAGTGTATTTTTCTCAAAAGATTTGCGTTTGCAAAATCACTGTGCAAATACTGTGTGACGTAAAAAATGTCAACACCCACTGTTTTATTCTTTAGGGCCTCTGCTTTAAAAAAAATATAATGTTTGGGTGTTCAAAGTAATTTTCTTGCAAAAAATAGTTTTTTCATGTGAACAAAAAGTGTCAGAAAAGGCTTGGTCTTCAAGAGTGGGTGATGTGTGCCATAAGCTTCTAATGATGGCCCTGAAATGCCAGGATAGTAGAATCAACCCCTGCCAAGGTATTTGATAAGAGGCATGGTGAATGTTTTGCAGATCTCATTTGTTGCCACATGTTTTTGGAAAACGAAGAAAGAAAACAAAACATTTATTTTTTCTTTTCTTTTTCAAAACTCTGTGACAAAAATGATCTTATCAAATTCCTTGGCTTGTCTACTTTCCAAGACTGGTCATTTGGGGGGGGGGGGGTGTGTTTGTGCTAGGTAGTGGGGACGTAATATGAGGAAATTTGCCCTTTGAAAGCCTTGAGGTGGTCATTAGATTTTGGGGGCTTGTATGTAGTTAGGCTGCCAAAAAGTCACTCACATGTGGTATTCCCATCCTTGGCAGAAGTAGAAGAATGTGTTTTGGGGTGTTATTCCACATATGCCCATGGCATGCATGAGCAATATAGCATTAATGTGACAACTATGTGTAAAAAACAAAAAAGAAAATTGTCATATTCAAAACATTTGTGGCAAACCTGCCTCTCTATAAAATCCTTGGGGTGTCTACTTTCCAAAGAGGGGTCATGGGGGGGGGGGTTGTACTGCCCTGGCATTTTAGCACCTCAAGAAATGTGATAGGCAGTCAGAAAGTAAAAGCTACGTAAATTCCAATATATATATATACCATAGTTTGTAGATGCTCTAACTTTCACATAAACCATGTATTGAGATTTTCTTTTCCAAAGACATGTAGCAGAATACATTTTAGCCTAAATTTCTGACTAACTTTGAGTTTATTGGCTATAATTTATAACCAAAAATGAAAAATATTGGGGTTTTTTTTCAAAATTTGCGGTCTTTTTTTGTTTATAGCGCAAAAAGTAAAAACCGCATAGGTGAACAAATACCACCAAAAGAAAGCTCTATTTCTGTGAAAAAAAGTACAAACGTTTCGGTTGAGTACAGTATTGCACAACTGCGCATTTACCAGTTGAAATTGCACAGTGCCGAACAGCAAAAAATGGCCTGGTCAGGAAAGAGGGTAAATCCTCTGGAGCGCAAGTGGTTAAAGTAAAATTGACTTGATTAAAGATAATAAACACATCACTAATGCAATTTTTAAAAAAATCAGATATTAGAAACCTAAGACAGATGAAAAATGATTGTACTGGTGTATAAAATAAAATTATGCTTTTCCAGATTTTTATAGATGTGTCTCTCAGAATCCATTTTCTCAAAACAAAGCATAAACTCTACTCAAGGGATGTTTTGTGAAAGCGTTGTTTGAATTATAATATAATGTAACAAGTGCATTGAGCACAAATCACAGCTACAAATAAAAACAATAGATGCATTCTATTCATAAAGGCCAATGTTTCTGTTGTTCATTTTGAGTCCTTGTATGATGTTACATAAAATCCAAGAAATATTAAACGACAATATTAAAACTTCTACTCACTGCATAGCTGTAAAAATGCTGAAGGTGTTTGTATTCCTAAGGCTCTGTATAGTCTGCTTGCCCTGGACACCTGTATAACAGCTTCATTATATCACACTTACTTTCCTTCTCTCATTCTATCTCATATTGAAGGAGCTAATAATCATTAACTTTAAAAACTCAATACAGAAGAGGGAAAACTACGTGTAAAAGAAAATTAGAGCAAATATGCCAGCCTATATACTAGCCTTTTACAACAATCAGGTTGAAATTTGCCCCAACTATATACAGTATAATACATATTCTATGGCTGTTGTAATAAATGTATTCTTTTACACTTGGTTCACATATGTGCGGGTGGTGCCACTGCGGATCCACATGAAAATCCGTGCAGCCGCACCACCCGCACAGAGAAATGTAGACCCATGGGCAGGTGCCATTAGTTCTAATGGTATGCTACCCGCACTGGAAACCGCAACCATACTGGGAACCGAGGTTCCTGTGCCGGCTGCTTTTTTGGAAGAAGTGCAGGGACTTCTTCCCTGCGTGTCATGGGGCACGGGAATCCATTCAAATGAATGGGCTCTAGTGCCTGCACAAAACGCGGCCCGCACGGCCGCATATATGTGAACCAGGGCTTACAGTCCTATCGACTTGATGAATGAGAGTTATAAAAAGAAGTCAGTTGTGAGCTAATCTAGTGAGATCTTCCACTGTCAATTCATTTAAGTATACATTCTATTAACAAGGTGCTGGGCATTTGCAAAATATTGTACTTTGCAGTAAATTAGGGCATTGGAGAAATAGGAAGATTCTGGGAAACTAAAAGAAACTATTTTGAGTAATAAGTGTTTAGGGATCATACACACGGGTGTTAAAAAGAGATCCTCAATGTGCCTGGATACTATGCCAGGAAGAGCCTATAAAAGGAACTGGACACTGGACAATCCATTAAATTTTTTTAAAATGTACATTATGTGTAAAAGTGATATACCTGAAGTAAATAATGACATTGTATGTTTTTTTTAGTGTTTCTATGTGCAGTTTGCATTGATACACACACATGCTCATTATGCTCCTCTATGCACCTCTACAAATAAATCAACTTTCGTTATTATGCCTCATAATAATGACAGTCTTCAGTGCTGATTTACTAAAAGAAGAGACTGTTCCATTAGCAAGTAAATAAGGAAAATCTGTGTTCACAACAAATAAACAATGTGCCAGCAAAAATCCTGTTTTTTTTTTTTCCTCACACATGAGTGAGTATTTAGAGTGAACACAGATTCACTGTATTTGCTAACATTCACTTTGCATGGACTTATTATTATTATTATTATTATTATTAAACAGGATTTATATAGCGCCAACAGTTTGCTCAGCGCTTTACAATATAATGGGAGACAATACAGAAACAATACAGTTCAATACAAGAGGGTTAGGAGGGCTCTGCTCCTTGGAGCTTACA
This sequence comes from Staurois parvus, assembly GCF_062004578.1. Lineage (NCBI taxonomy): Eukaryota > Metazoa > Chordata > Amphibia > Anura > Ranidae > Staurois > Staurois parvus. The sequence goes on along the minus strand of NW_028318448.1, from coordinate 3,177,254 downwards.
ATCTAGGAGGGGGGGCTAGTGGTACAAAAGGTAGTAACTGCAGGGATGGACTGGTAGGAAGAGTAGAAGATTCCATTATTAGCTGAGGGCAGGATAGGCTTCCCTGAAGAGATAGGTTTTCAGAGATCGCCTAAAAGTGAGCAGAGTAGGCGATAGTCTGATAAATTGGGGTAGAGAGTGCCATAGGATGGGGGAAGCTCACTCGTAAATAAACTAATGAGCTTGCCTCCTTCTTGAAAACAGCACCATTTGTTCCTTGCCTGGAAGATCTCTTACCTCAATAGATAGGTAAAGTGAACATAGATTGCTCACTCTAGTGAATAATCTACAAAGTACCATATTCAAAAGAAAAAAAGATATAAATATGGAAAATGAAGCAGGCAAAAAAGTGAGTGATACATGAAAAAAAATACTTTTAAGAGACCCTGTCACCAAACCCTTCATTTCAACCAAAATGTTCCCATAAGATTAAATGTACACCTAATATATTTTATGCATATTATTTACCATTAGAAAAATCCCTTGTGTAGACATCCAAAAGCCATAAGACTGCTTCTGGGTGCTGCCATCTTGAATGTGATGTCAGCAGTACTAGTCGACTCAAGTGACACAATATTGTATTCTCCTTCAGTCCTCCCTCTGGCTGCTACATAAAAATGTATGTAAGGAGGTGACAGGATGAGTGGAGGAGTTAAATCAGACCAGAGAATAATTTGACTCTCCCAGTAAAGGAGAGGTCTACCACTGACCAGTAGGAAGGGAGTTGTGCCAGGGAACTGACTAGTCAATTTTCCTAGTCAGTTCAAAGGCACAAAGGCCATGTAGCCTATATATTCCTGAGCCTGTTTCTCTCCCATGCTATGAAAGGACACTGCAGCAGAGATTGGGAAGAGGAAAATCTTGTTTGGTTGCATAAGCAACCAGGACTTTTTAACCTTTTCCCACCAAACCTGTGAGAGTATAGAGAGTGTGGAATGGCAAGATTATGTGGCCAGGACTGATAGTCTGGAGAACCCAGGAATAAGGACAGATCTGCAAAAAGCGCTGAGTGCTGCAATGTGGGGAAAAAGCAGGAATTATCTCCAAAGCCTCAAGCACAAAGAGAGAAGGAGCACTTTGTGCTGAGTTGTAGAGAGTGGAGGAGATGCAGAGCAGAAAAGACTGCTGCCATACAGGAGAGAAAATAACTACAGAGCGCCAATCGGGACTGAAGACCATGAGCCCCAGAGAGAAAGAAACTTGAGGATCCTGGTGAGGCTTAAGAGGGGAGCCTCATGTGTGGTGTGACCCCACATCTGACATCTATGAATAGACCAGTGTCCCTTTGACACTGAATGACATTAGTGGTCAGAGGTCTCTAAGCCAACATTATTTGTACTAACCTTGCTTAGAAACCTTGCTGCCGTGTGGAAATTTGGTGTTTGTGATATTGTACTGTATGTACTCTAGAGAGAGAACATTCTGAAAGAAGTCCATAGGCCTCAGGGCCAACAGACCTCCCACTTGCCAATGGTTTAGGTAGGGCCTTAGAATTGAAGGTAGGCCATATTGTTGTCCCTTAAATCTAGTTATAACAGGGTTTGATTCTGAAATTCTTATATTTGCTTTGTTATTGCCAATTTTCCTCTACAGGGCTTCCTTGCTGAAATAAAGCCCACTATATGCTGCTGGTATTTCCCGAGTGTGGCTTCAGTTTAAAGCAGATCACCACTTGGAATGGCATTATGACACAACATTTCAGAAAATACTATTCTTTTCAAATGGAACTCCAGATTTTGTTTTTTTTCTAGCTTTGGGTAAAGCAGGGAAAGTCAACTGCAGTGTCATCGTGGACTGTGCTTCCTGATTGCCAAAGCAACTGAACTGAAAAAGTGTGGATCCTGCTGTAGTTTCTTGGAGTAGCTCAACACAGAGCTACTTTTTTTTACACCTCCCATAGAACAGCCAAGAGGTTGAAAAGTATAAAAGCAAAGGTGCTCCAAGCTGGGCTTTAAAATGTATGTCCAGCCCAAATTTCTTTTTAGTTGTTGATAAAGTTGGAAAGCTTTGGAATCTTTGGCAGATGTTTACTGCTATCTGGGGCTTCTTTAGAGAAATTTCCTTTCACTTACAATGATAATAGTTTCACCAGACACAAAGCAAGAGAAAATCTTCAACAGCAACATAGGGAGAAATAAAAATACCTTTTAAGCAAAGTTAGAGAAAACTAGAAACTCTGTCAAGTTTTTTTTTAAGCTGTCTGTGCCCCTGGTGAAAATTTGCAGTCCTCCCCTCCAATGTTGCAATGTTCTCAGCAGAGTGAGGAAATGCTTCCTGCTGCCTGCAGCAAACTGATGACTGAGCAAAGTCACCTTCCTGAAGTTCAGAGCAGGGGCGGACTGACCATTCGAGCACTCGGGCACAGCCCGAGGGCCGGGGGTCAGTAGGGGGCCCCATGAGATGCCCCTGGTACCTTTAATTGGCTTTTTCATAGGCTTTTTTGGGTGTGGGCAAGGACACAGGGGCCCCATGATCCCCTATTGCCCGGGGGCCCCATGAGTTGTCAGTCCGTTCCTGGTTCAGAGACTGCTTTTTAAACCATTCCCACCCCTCCTGGCACCCCTTTAACTGGATCTTAATGCCAGGAATGAGATTCCTGATCAGGTGATCACTGTGATTGTCTGTCAGAGTGGACACACAATCAAGAGTCCATTCCACTGACTCCCTATCATAAACAGACAAGGAGGTATGACAGCTGTGCTGGGAAAATTCAGTGAGCACGCTATTAGCACAGAAACATCAGCCACCATGGGTGCCAATGTGTGGCATGAGAGCATTAAAGCCCATCCTCCCCGCCATTACACATATAGTATATATAGTCTGCAACAGGTTAATGATGATAGGTAAAATTCCTTTGAAAAATGATTCAGTTGCTGTACACTCTACTATAACATGTCAAAATGCATCCATGCAGACTACCTGAAAGGTCCACAAACTGACACATCATATCTAAGCTTGCAGAGTATTCACAGCATGGAAGAGTGTCTTTAAAAGGAAAACTGTGCAAAGATGGTCTAACACAGTCCATGGAAAAAGAATTAGACATTTAGTCAATGGATTTTTTGATTGTGTTGCATTTACTAACATGGCATGTAATTCAGAGCGACGAGAAGGGTGGAACCCTCTGAGGCTGCAATTAAAATCAAGTCCAGGCTCAGCTGTGTACATTAATCATATATCATTAATGGAGAGATGTAATAAATTCTGACGTTACTGCATGTAGAATCTTTACTAGAACTGACATAATGAGAGAATAGCATTGTCTGCTTTAGTTATGTAGGTATCAATTAGATCAAGCTAAAATATAGAATATTTACTTTATGCCAACATCCAGGTCACATTAGTGTACAAAATTTCCCTTTTGCATTGCTCCGATATATGTTTTTATATTATTTTAGATAGCTAAAACATTTTACTATAGCAAATAAAGTAATTGTGTAAACAGAAAGTGCAATTCTACATGGTAGCATTTGATACCTGTTGTATTTTTATTGACAGCATCTCATAAAAAAATCATAACTAAAGCCAGATACACACGATGGCCCAACAGTCATGCTAGAAAACCAGCATTTGATCAGGACGCTGATCTGTGTATTCTGGCGGGGATGGGGGGGGCTGTCAAAATACAATAGCTCAGCAAAGGACATGCCTGCATACACATTGCTTTTGTAGATGAGGGGCAGTGGTGTTGTTATGGGGGCAGGGGCGGACTGACAACTCATGGGGCCCCCGGGCAATAGGGGATTATGGGGCCCCTGTGTCCTTGCCCACACTCAAACCACACCCAAAAAAGCCTATGAAAGGTACCAGGGGCATCTCACGGGGCCCCCTACTGACCCTGGGCCCTCGGGCAGTGCCCAAGTTCCCAAATGGTCAGTCCACCCCTGTATGGGGTGTGGACTGTGCCCAGGTGACACCTTAAAGTAGGAAGCAGAGGTGGACTGGCCATTTTGGTGTCCCATCAGTGTTGCCATCCCTGTAAATACAGATAGGCTACACCTATCACAGGGCTGAGTGTTTTCCTTGCTTACTGAGCCCCGACACCACAGCTCCTCCCTCCACAGGAAAGAGGGAGGTTGTATCTGCACTGCTTCCTCCTGCCCTCCCTCTCTGTGCCCACCCACACTCTGTACAGCTCATGTGCTGTGTGTATGAAGAGGATGCGTGGGCAGAAACGTTAAATCAAGCAGCCAACAGCCACAGTAAATATGAAGCAGCTGACTGAGCCTGCGGGGACTGAAGTTAATGAGTAGTAGCACTGTGACCATACTGTCCCCCTCCTCCCTCCCTTCCTGCCATCTGTCTCCTGAATCTCTATCCCTCTCCCTATTTCCTATATTGTCCCCAAGCAGAACCTTTCCTTGACTGCAGGCAAAGTGTTTTCTTTCTTCAGTCTGTAACAGTACTTGGTTCTGTGTGCTTTTTGGGGGGTTCACACTGGTGTGCTGTGGCTTATCCGCAATGGTGGTGTATTTGCAGTTTTGCGATTCACCAATATACATTACCATACAAGACATCAAAAACATCAAAATAAAACAAAAAAACAAACTTAATTTACACAAAAACAGATATTGCATAAACCTCTATAAATGAAATAGTCCTAAACTGCAATATAGTGCACAGATATAACATGCTTCAATTGCAAAGAGCTTCTTAGACACCCAGTGCTTCAATAATATATGCTGCCAAATATTTTCATGTGTGTCCACCTCTACTAGCTGTGCTCTCACCTGGTATATATGACCAAACCGCTAGGTCATACATTTTATGTGTCCCCTATTACGGACTGATGTGTGTTGTTCAGTGGAAACGGGTATGTTCTTCCAATGTGTATCCCTTGCTCCTCGTTCTCAATTCACCGCCACCATCATGTTTACACTGAGAAGAGATGACCAGAACATAATGTTTTATCCTCATAAAAAGTTTCTTATTTAAAAACAGTTTTCCACTCACATGTATGAAGTAATAATGCGCTTCATATAATATATCCTGAATCTTGTTCTGCGAGGGTCAGGATTGAGATACAGCTGGATGTAGGCTTGAGGTTAGAGGATCTACATTCACAGCATTGTATATCACTGGAGATATATTATTTGAAGTGCATTATTACTTCATACATGTGAGTGGAAATCTGTTTTTAAATAATAAACATTTTATAAGGATAAAACACTACACTATATTGCCAAAAGTATTGGGACGCCTGCCTTTACAAGCACATGAACTTTAATGGCATCCCTGTCATAGTCCATATGGTTCAATATTGAGTTGACCACTCTTTGCAGCTATAACAGCTTCAACTTTTCTGGAAAGGCTGTCTACAAGGTTTAGAGATGTGCTCGTTTTTGAGGTCAGGCACTGCTGTCGGATGAGAAGGCCTGGCTCGCAGTCTCTGCTCTAATTTGTCCCAAAGGTGTTCTGTCAGGTTGAGGTCAGGACACTGTGCAGGCCAGTCAAGTTCCTCCACCCCAAACTCGGTCATCCATGTCTTTATGGACCTTGTTTTGTGCACTGGTGTGCAGTCATGTTGCAGCAGGAAGGACCCATCCCCAAACTGTTCCCACAAAGTTGAGAGCATGAAATTGTCCAAAATGTCTTGGTATGCTGACGCATTAAGAGTTCCTTTCACTGCCTAACCCCTGAAAAACAACCCCACACCATAATCCCTCCTCCATCAAAATTTACACTTGGCTTAATGTAGTCAGGCAAGTACTTTTCTCCTGGCAACTGCCAAACCCAGACACGTCCATCGGATTGTCAGACAGAGAAATGTGATTCGTCACTCATGAGAACACATCTCTACTGCTCTAGAGTCCAGTTGCGGTGTGCTTTACACTTTGCATTTGATGCTTTGTATTGCACTTGGTGATGTGAGGCTTGGATGCAGGTGCCTGGCAATGGAAACCCATTCCATGAAGCTCTCTATGCACTGTTGTTGTGCTAAACTGAAGGCCACACAATGTTTGGAAGTCTATAGCTATTGTGTCTGCAGACAGTTGGCAATTTCTGCACACTGTGCGCTTCAGCATGCACTGACCGCGCTCTGTCATTTTACGTGGCCTACTACTTGATGGTTGAGTTTTTGCTGTTTCCAGTTGCTTCCACTTTGTTATAATACCACTAACAGTTGACCGTGGAATATAATTATAATTTGCCAAAAAAAAAGAATTGTGACCTAGAAATAAAGACATCCAACCATTTGACTATTTGATTTGACTTTATTACAAAATTAAAAATCCCCTCCAAAAAGTCCTTCACTGTAAATCCATCGCCAATCACAATGCTCACCATCTGCCTACTTGTCAAAAAAAACCCTGATAACATGATGTAAATTACTTACCCTGTCTTACCGGTGCTTATAGAAGAATAACAGCTCCCTGCGCTGTCATTAGCTTTATAAGGGAAGGGGCAGGTTTGGTGGTGCTATGGCTCTTTGTGATGGGGATTCCCAGTAATGCCAGGCAAGCATCCAAAGCTTCCTTAGGAATGAGTGACAGTGGGAAGCTGTGATATAGAGACATAGTAGACGTACCACTCTCATATATGATTTTTGTCTCTCGACGATCAGGAGGTCAAACAGACAAAAGTTTGGTTCATCCAATTACCCAGAGACAAAGTTTACTCCAAACATAGGTTTGGACAAAACTGTTGGCTAATCTCTAACTGCAATGAATAAACATAAATTATAGAAAGGAAAAACTGCAAATACTTGATTTTTCTGCACCTTGATCTAAAACTTTCTTAGTTGATGGAAGCAGCTAAAAAAGTTTTAGCAAAAGGGGAAATCCAGCAAAGTGAAACTCCAGCTAAATATTTCCATACTTTTAAATTGACTGGTTTTAATGTGACAGCTTCTGTTACCCTAAGTTCACACCTAAGCATTTTCAGTAGTGTATTGCAGAAACGCAGTACAGTCCATTTAATGTGATTTCCTATATGACATGTTCACATCTCCACTTTTTCACTGGGTGCATTTTTTGGAACGGGTTAGGGACTTTTTTGAATGCAAAAAGTTGCATATTTGATTCTATAGACTTCAATGGAAGCACTGCAGAAAAGCATGTAGTGCATTTTGATACATTTTTGCTGCATTTTTGATGTGTTTTGCATTTTAAATCTGCCTAGCAACAAGAAAAAAAAAAAAAGTTAAATGCGGTGCCAAAACATGAAATGCAACACAAAACGCATTGCAGAAACAGCTCAATCGCAACCTGCATAGGTGTGAGATTTTTCCTTACTGCCTGTCTCAATGACACTGGTCACTAGATTGAGATATGATCTTACAGTATGTTACATTTTAAGATGAGAATATCAGCTTCCAACCATCTATAATCGCTTTTGTGAAGTCCTGTATTCAGGGAACTGCATGTTCCCACTTCAAAAATGGCCACGTCCGGTTTGCGCAAGTGCATCAGACGTCACGTGTCCCAAAGCGTTTCATCACTTCCTGGACTTTTACAAGGGATCACAAAAGTGATTATAGATGGTTGGAAGCTGATATTCTCATCTTAAAATGTAAGATACTTAATAAAGATTTAAGATTTTTATATATACCGCTTATTATCTCCTGTTTCACCATATGAGGATTATGGAAGAATGGCACAGGAATATTAGATCTGGAGAGTGATATCATCTATTGGTTATAAGTCAGTCATTCATTTCCAGGGGGTAATTATCCATTTGCTGCACCAGTTGGAGGAGATCACTTGGGTATTACTATTATCCACTGGTTTATAGCTTATTACCGTATTTTCCGGCGTATAAGACGACTTTTTAACCCCTGGAAATCTTCTACAAAGTCGGGGGTCATCTTATACGCCGGGTGTTGTGCTGAAACCTTACCTGTACTTCCGAGCTGACGCTTCTGCGCATGTCTTCGGCAGCAGTAGACGATCGCTGATCACCATTCCTCGCAGAACTGCATGAGACGTCGGATGCAGCCGTTCAGTGCTCGATTGAGCTTGACTGAAACTGTGACATGTGCAGAAGCGTCTTCTTGCCGCTACCCGATGTGTATCCCTTCTCTGCATATCACAGTTTCAGTCAAGCTCAATCGAGCACTGAACGGCTGCATCCGACGTCTCATGCAGTTCTGTGAGGAATGGTGATCAGCGATCGTCTACTGCTGCCGAAGACATGTGCAGAAGCGTCAGCTAGGCAGTACCTTGCAGTTCTTGACCCCTTTAGGAAATACGGTAATTAACATTAATTATTATATATTAACAGGGCTTTCTTTCTGCCGGAACGCGGCGGTACTGCGTTCCGCCACCTTTTTCTTCTTGTCCCCGCTCACCGACTGCCTCTGCAGAGCTGACAAGCTATGCAGAGCAGCGAAAGTGACAGGTGCCGGACGCGGCTTGTTTATGTCATGCTTGCGCGTGCCCGGCACCTGTCACTGCCGCTGCTCACAGCCGGTGAGCGGGGACATGCACGCTTCACCCCCCCCCCCTCTACCGCCAGCGTGTAAACATCGGGGGCGCGGACGATGGGCGAGGACACTATGCACGCTTCACCGCCCCCCCCCGCCGGCGTGTAAACATCGGGGGCGGCGCGGCGACATCAACGGCAGTGACAGCGTGGACGCAGGGGCCGTACAGCTTGGAGTAGGTAAGCTGCGCTCGGCTCCCTGTCACTGACTGCAGTATCATGTATTGCTCTAAATTTTTACTCTCTCCCCAGCCTGTGCCCACCTAAACTATCCCAACCACCTGTGCCCACCTAAACTATCTGAGCCCACCTAAACTATCCTCACCCACCTGAGCCCACCTAAACTATTTCAGAACGCAATTGCTCAGCGCTCAGCGGCGCCGATCGAGAGCGCCCCTCCTGTGCATGAGGAACAGGAAAGATAAATTCAGTGATGGACGGTATTTTTTGGAGGAAAAGGTGGCAACCCTAGGGGAGCCTGTAGGAGCAGGCACATCTACCAGACAGGGTACACATGCATGCTAGACTGATTTTATATCTATGCTGGACGTTTACAAACGGCCTGCCATGATTTTATATCTATGCATGTGTTCCTGGTGTCAGTACGGTACTGATTTTATATCTATGCGTGTGTTTCTGGTGTCAGTACGGTACTGATTTTATATCTATGCATGTGTTTCTGGTGTCAGTACGGTACTGATTTTATATCTATGCGTGTGTTTCTGGTGTCAGTACGGTACTGATTTTATATCTATGCATGTGTTTCTGGTGTCAGTACATTAGTCATTTTATATCTATGCATGTGTTTCTGGTGTCAGTACGGTACTGATTTTATATCTATGCGTGTGTTTCTGGTGTCAGTACGGTATTCATTTTATATCTATGCATGTGTTTCTGGTGTCAGTACATTAGTCATTTTATATCTATGCATGTGTTTCTGGTGTCAGTACATTAGTCATTTTATATCTATGCATGTGTTTCATGCAGATCATGCAAGAGGCAGCCGGGGGTCCGATGACATCATTTCCCTTATATGGTATGTACGGGAAATGATGTCATCGGAAGCCCCTCCCAAATTTTACTTGCATTCCTGTTCTCTAAAGGGGTGGTCCTAGGGTTTGATGGGGGCGTGGCCAGGTTTGGGTGGGGGAGTTCCACCACCTTTCCTCTGAGAAAAAAAGCCCTGTATATTAATAACTGTGGCAGTTCTCAGATCATCTTGGAGACAGGGAGGGCTGGGCAGGCAGGGAGAGCTGACCCACCCAATCCAAGCAGGCTTTGTATGCAGTGTGCACAGAAAATACTGGTACATCGCTTGCCGTGATTGGTTGGTAGAGGGGGGTAGTCTTATACGGCGAGTATAGCCCAAACCCTATATTTTAACAGGAAAAGTAGGGGGGTCGCCTTATACGCCCAGTCGTCTTATACGCCGGAAAATACGGTATATATTCTCAGAGGGTAATTATCCATTGTTGCACCAGTTGAAGGGGATCACTTCTTTGTTTCACTGATATTGAGTGTGTAGTGCTCACTATTTTTCACTAATTTAGAGTGATCACTTATGTTTATAGTTTGAAGTTGGAATGGTCACGATTTTGAATATCATCAAGAGTATATTTATGTGTTGAGAGATTGATTTATATTAATATTTTTTTTTTCTTCTCACGCGTGAGTCCATGTTATGTAATTGGCATGATACACGGTTTTTCCACACGTTTGCATGTTTGTTTAAGTTTAAGGGTAATACACTATCATGAATTTATATTTTTGAGGTTCATGAAGATGTTTTAGAAGATTCCATTCTGGATGATTGAGGAAGGATAAAAGTGGGTTTAGGGATTTGGAAAGACTTTTCGTTAGAGGCACTTTGGGCACTTTTATATTTTTGTTCTTTTTGGACCATTTAGGTTTATATATTTTTGGGGATTTATGTATTTATTTATCCTATTTTTGCATTTATATTAAGTTAAACATATTTAGGTGTAAAGAAGAGTGTGGTTATATGTATTCATACTTTCAAGGGTGAAAGTTTTACTTTTCTTTTGGGAGTAGTAGGTATTGTGATAGTGATAGAGTGTGGATTTCTGTTTACTTCTCAATGAAGTGGTTTACCCTCTTCCTAATTTTTTCAAAATTGGGAGATAACCATAGCAGCCTAGGAACTATTTCAGAATTAACAATTGTTGTGTTTAGAGATGTCATCTTTAAATGATGTAGGTCATGTTTAACCCTGTAAATCAGATCCAAAGTCTTCATATGACCCACATCATTACCACCAAGGTGAATAATTATCACAGAAGGTGCCATACTAAATACAACTGATAAATGTAATAATAGAAATTTGACCATTGGAGCCCTCTTATGCACCCAGAAAATATAAGAATGTCTGATTATCCAAACATAAAGCCTCTGACCCATAAAATTAAAGAGAAAGGTTAGTGCAAACATAAATGCCATAACGTTTAGATTCCCATCTACCCAGTCTTTTAATCAAGGCCTCATCAATACCTAGCCTTGCTGCCTCCATACCAACCCCAATACGAAAGGATTGGGGCATGAAACAGAATTCCTGGAAACCCAGGTCTTGAACACATTTCTTGAACACTGAAACAAACTGAAATTTGGTCACTGGGGAACCATCATTACGAATAAAAAATGCCCTAAAAGGTCCTAAGGATAAAAGCTGGTGAATAACAGAAACTGGGCAAATAACTGAGTCAGAGCAGGGTAACAACATAAGCCCAGTGCCCTTGCCCAACTTGTCAGTTTTGGATTTAGCAATATACTGTATATCTTTACACAGGATTCAATGACTAGAAAAAGATGGAACAAAACTCCTGATCCATGCTTCCTATTACTGATAGCCGAAAGGCCCCAAAAAACACACTGACAAATAATGCCCTAAAAAGAAGAGCTTTGTAAGCAGAATAACATACAGCTTAAACAACAGAGGTCAGCTTTTTTAAAATATCAAATGTAATGGGCCTATGGTCATTGGAAACTAGGTGAGATCGTCGATTACCCTCAAGCACCTGACATACTAAACAGAAATTACTACATGCTGAAAAATTCATTATTTTGAAAAAAAAAAAGAAATACCCGCCAATATTTTAGATATCTGGCTACATGATACATCCTCCTCAAATAGACCACATAAAAATGCTAAAATAGTTTCCTTAGACGGTGAATCAAATTTAAAACCCATGTCAAAATTGAACAAACTCCATCTTTTCCAATGCAGCTGAATATTCATCCCACGTTTTAGGAGGTAACAGACTTCTTAATAGTGATACCAATAGGATTAAGATCAACTTCCACAGATGAGCCGGACATGGAAAGCCACAAATATCTACCCCAGGAAGTAAAGTGCGGAAATGGGCAATCTGGAACCGAGACAAAGCATCTGAGGAGAAAGGTTATTTAGCAGTTTATATTTGATAAAATAATTGCATTTCCATGTAATGTGTACTGTACAAGACCAGATAGAGTAAATGCAGGGTCCTGGTTTTAGTAACACTTTAAAATTGAGCCACAGGCTGGCAGTTTTCATGCCTCATCGTAAGTTAGGATAAATATAATTTTTTTTCTGATGGACTCATCATATTGGTACCAACCCAAAACTGGAGGTTAGGAAGTTAGTGGTAGAAGCAACACAGTTTGGAAAAATTATCTTACATGGGTTGATTTATGAAAGTAGTACATTATATTCACCTAATAAATAGGGAAAAGCTATGTTCACTGTAAACAAACCTATGTGCAAAGGAAAAGAAAAAAAACACAAGCTTGCACATTTGGATGACAGATGTACAGTAAATGCAGCTTGGTTGTACTCACTAAGCCAAGAGAACATTCTATTATCAAAGTAAGTATTCTTTAACCACTTGCCTACCAGGCACTTATACCCCCTTCTTTACCAGGCCAATTTTCAGCTTTCAGCGCTGCCGCACTTTGATTGACAATTGCGCGGTCATGCAACATTGTACCCATATGAAATTTTGATAATTTTTTTCTCACAAATAGAGCTTCCTTTTGGTGGTATTTAATCGCCACTGGGCACTTTACTTTTTGCGCTATAAATAAAAAATTGCAAAAAATTTGAAAAAAAAAGAAAAAGTTTCTTTGTTTCTATTATAAAAATTTTTTTTTATTTTTTTTTTTTTTCCAATTCATATACAAAACATATCAACATTTCTATTAAAATAATTATCCCAAATGTTTTCCCTTCTTACATAAATTATCCCTGTATATGACTTTCTTTCCTTGCCCTCCACCCCCCCCCCCTCCACCCCCCCATCTCCTCCAACCCCTCCCACGCTCAACATTCATTTTACTCTCGTTAACTCCATATTATTCTGTTGTTTCTAAATCTCAGTTCTAAGCCAACTTCCTGGAATATTATCTCTTCGTATATTTCACCTTTTCTCTGTATTCTTCCCAGCCTTTCCATTTTTTATTATATAACTCCAGCTTGTCCTCGTGCGTGTAATACAATCTTTCTGTCTCTGAGATCTGATTTACTCTAGCCATCCAATCCTCCTCAGTTGGCACCTCTCTTTTCTTCCAGAACCTGGGTATCAGACTCTTCGCTGCGGTCAAGTAATGCCATATCCCAGAACTCTTATATGTTTTCACTGAGAGCTCTGAGATATGGAGGAGACATACTTCTGGATCTAATCCTATATTGATTTTTGTGATTTTCCCTATCAAATAAACTATCCTCCGCCAGAACACCTGTATTTCTGAACACTCCCACCACACATGATACCACGTGCCCACCTCTCCACAACCTCTCCAACACATCTGTGAGATTTCTGTATTCATCTTGTGCTCCAGATAGGGGGTAATGTGCCATCTATTCAAACACTTATAGTTTATTTCCACTTCTCTCATACTAATATTTTCGTGAATTAATGTGAACATCTTCTTCTCCTCCTCCTCTATTTTTCTTCCCATATCTCTTTCCCATTTCTCTATGTGCATTAATTTTGTGTCTATATCAAGTTCCATTAATATCTTGTGTATTTTTGCCGTACCGTGTCTACCATTTCCCCGTGACTCAAAGATTCTCTCAAATGGATTCCAGTCTTTTCTAGTTCTTATTGGTTTTGGAAGGCTTTCAAAGAAATTCTTCAGTTGGTAATATCTTAGTCTATCCATCTTATTAAAGACTTCACCCTTTCTTTCCTCCATATCCTTATATGACCCCATTTCCTCTCCTACCATTATATCTCTCAATTGCGCCTCCTGTTTTATTATCCATTTCCCTGCTATACTCTCTTTTCCCGGGATGAAATATTTTGTGTTCCTAAGTGGCATTAGTTGTGAATTAAAAACCCACCCCTTTTGTTTGTGTAATAAATCCCATTCTTTTAAAACATTAAGAGTGTACGTGCTTGTGCTCTCCTCTAATTCTCTATATTGTGCAGGGACCCAGATACTATTACTCAAACTTTTTCCACTCAGTGCTTTCTCAATTTTAACCCAAATTTTCTCCGGATTATGAATCCAGTCGAAGATTCTTGCAATAATCCCTGCTTTGTAATATCTCCTAAAATCTGGTACCCCCAATCCTCCTCTTTCTTTGCTTCTGGTCAGCGTTTCATAACCTATTCTAGGCTTTTTATTCCTCCATATGCATTTTATTATCATTTTCCTCAGTTCTTTAAAATATGCCTCTGGGAGTTTGATTGGGATCATTTGAAATTTATATAATACTTTGGGGACTATTACCATCTTTAGCAAGTTTATGCGACCTATCCACGATGGATTTCCATTTCCCACTCTTCTCACCTCCTCCTTGATTTCATTTAATAGCGTTATATAATTGGCTTTATAAAGGTTCTTATTTGAGGCTGATAGTTTTATTCCTAGATATTTTAATTCTTTATCTCTCCAAAGGAAAGGGAATTCCTCTTGTAGTTTTTCTTTTTCACTATTTTTGAGATTTATGTTTAAGATTTCGGTCTTTGTCGGGTTAATTTTTAGGTTTGACAGGTCTCTGTACTCCCTCAATGCTTTCATTAAATTTGGAAGTGATGTTCTAGGGTTTCCTACATAAAACATCAGATCGTCCGCATAAGCCACTACCTTGTGTTCTCTATCATCTATCTTTATTCCTTTTATGTCTATATTCCTCCTAATCATGGACAGCAAGGGCTCCAGTGATAACACATATAGCAATGGAGACAATGGGCATCCCTGTCTTGTACCATTTGACATCTTAAAGTACTCTGATCTTCCTCCATTTACCATTATGGTAGCGGTAGGCCCTCTGTACAACTCACTAATCCACCCTCTCATTCTATCTCCCATTCCTAATGCTTCCAGAGTATCCATCATAAAACCCCAACTCACTCTGTCGAATGCCTTCTCAGCGTCTATCGACATCAGTATCATTGGGGTTTTCCCTTTTTTGCCCTCCTGTATAAGCAACAATGATCTCAAAGCATTATCTCTACCCTCTCTTCCCGAGACAAACCCCACCTGATCTCCATGTATCCACTCAGGCATCAGCTCTTTTAGTCTATTTGCCAGAACCTTTGCATATATTTTAGTGTCTACATTCAGCAGCGCTATTGGGCGGTAACTCGCACATTGCGAGGGGTCTTTATCCTCCTTCTGTATCAATACTATATTCGCCTGTAAAGACTCTCCCCTCATCTCCATCCCATTCCCCAAGGCATTCATATAGGTCTTCATTTTAGGTATTAAAAGCTCTTTATATTTTTTATAGTATTTGGCCGTATATCCATCCGGACCTGGGCTTTTCCCTCCCGCCATGCTTTCTAATGCTATTTTTATTTCCTCTGAAGTTATTTCTGCCTCTAAAGAGTTCAGTTGTGTTTCTCTAATTTTCGGTAGGCCTGCCTCCTCTAGGTATTTCTTTCTTTCCCCTCTATTTACTGTTTCGATTTTCTTAAACGTATCCTGGGGTATAATATTATACAGCTCATTATAATATTCTTTAAATGTTCTAGCAATATCCTTGGTTGAATGTACAAATTCCCCCTTGGGATTTCTTATTTTCTCTATATAATTTCTATTTTTCTTTTTTCTTAAAGTTCTCATTAAATACTTTCCCGGCCTGTCTCCCCATCTATATCTTTCACTTGTTATTTTATTAAAGATTCTTCTTTTTTCCTCCTCCATTACATTCTCTAATTCTTCTTTCTTCTTTATTAACATCTGCATTATCTCCTTAGATCTTTCCCTTTTATGCACTTGTTCAAGATCATATATTTCATTTAATAATCTATTTATCTTTTCTCTTCTTTCTTTTTTCTTTTTTGCTCCCATTGCAATGAGTAGACCTCTGATATAAACTTTATGAGCTTCCCACACCGTTGCAACCGAGACACCCTCTGTTTCATTCTCTCCAAAAAACTATTCAATTTCCCTCTCAATTCTTTGACCAATCTCTTCCTCCATGAGAAGTGCCTCATTCAACCGCCATACATAACCTTCTCTCCTTTCTCTACCCCATCTCAACTTCATTGCAACTGGGGCGTGATCTGACAGGGTACTTCCTTCAATTTTTACTTCTACTACCAGCTCTATCATTCGATGTTCTACTAATATATAATCTAGTCTAGAATAAGTCTCATGAACGTGCGAAAAGAAAGTATAATCTCTCTCCTTCATATTCCTAATTCTCCAGATGTCTACCAGCTGACACTCATGCATCAATTTCTTTAACATTCTCAAAGATTTGCTTTCCTCCCTCCTCACAGAGGAAGTGGTGTCCATCCGCGGGTCCATACAGATGTTTAGGTCGCCCGCTACTATCATGCATCCACTTTTAAAATCCATCAATCTCCTCAACACTTCTCTCATAAACCTCTCCGGCTTCTTATTTGGGCTGTATATGTTTGCTATTGTACACTCAATTCCCTGTAATTTACCTCTCAAAAACAAAAACCTTCCCTCCAGATCTGTTAATCTCTCCTCCAGCTCAAACCTTATATTCTTTGCGAATCCTATAGCAACTCCTTTTGCTCTTTTAGTTGGTGAATCCGCATAGAACCATGTTGGAAAATATCTAGTCCTCAGTCTAACCTTCGACTCCATCTCTAGATGTGTTTCCTGCAGGAATACCACTGAGGATTTTTTATGTTGGAGTTCTTTAAATAACCTGAATCTCTTTCCTGGACAACTTAACCCTTTTACATTATAGGTTCTATATTGGATTTCTTCCATCTTACTCTTTTTCTACCGTCTCCTTCTTCCTCCTTTCCTTCTTCTTTCTTATTCCTATGGAGCGTTTTTATCCCTCTACCCTTTTCTCTCCCCTTTTCCCTCCCCCCCTCTCTCCATGCGCCCCTCAATCTACTCCCTCTCCCTCCCTTCCCTCCCCCCCCCCCTCTTTTTAGGCCTTCACTTTGCCTAACCGTCATCTGTGGAGGCAGTATCCACCTTTGACTTAATCCTCAGGGCTTTACTCCTTCCATGGACGGCCTCCCCTCCCTCCAAATCCCCCCCTTGACCTCCTCTCTACTTGTACTTTCTGAGAAAGGAAAAGAAAGGAGTCAGGCTGAAGGGACAAGGGAGAAAAAAAAGGCAACGGGATGGGAGCAAGGATAGAGAGAAAAAAAAAAAAAAAATTCTCTCCTCTTCACTCCCCCCCCCTCCACCCGCCTCCACCCCTCCCCTCTTTTTAATCTATTTCCCCCAGAATCTTCTTCCCAACCGTTTATTTCAATTTTCTGCATTTCAAGTCTATCACAAAAATTTCTCAAGTCCTCTGGGAACCTCAATTGGGCTGTTATTCCATTTTTCCATCCTATTAAACACTCCGAAACTCCCCATCTATATTGCACCTTCTGTTTTTTCATCTGTTCCAGCAAAGGCCTCAAAGTTCTCCTCCTCCGGAGAGTCTCTAGTGACAAGTCCGCATATATTTGAATATCCATTTCTCCATACTTTATAGCTGATTTTCCCTTAGTTTTCCTCCAGAGTCTTTCCCTTTGCTGTACTTCATAGAATTTTACAAGTATGTCTCTCGGCCTGTCCTTCTCATAATTTCCCTGGAGTTTCCCATTTCTAGAGATTCTTTCTATATTAGTCCTTTCCATTTCAGAATTTTCCATTATATAGTTCAGAATTTTGCAGACCATCTCTTCCAATATTTCTCCTTTTAAACTTTCCGGTATCCCTCTTATCCTTATGTTTCTCCTTCTTTCTCTATTCTCTTGGATTTCCGCCTTGTACTGCAATTTTTCCTGAGTTTTTTCCATATTAATTATCCTCTTCTCTAATTCGGAAATAATCTGGTTCTGATTTTCAACTTTCTGCTCCGTTTCTTCCACCCTTAACAACAACTGCCCCAGGTCATTCCGAATATTTACCATTTCTTGCTTTATTGTTCTCTCCAGATCTTTAAACATTTCTGTCATCTCTTTTTTATTTGGGATTTGTAGGTCTTTTTCTGTCTCTGATATTTGCTGATTACTGATATCCAATTCCAGTGATTGTTTAGGACTATTTTGCATACTTAAATCAGACTCTCTATCATTTCTGCTCTGGGGCCTTTCTGGGGTCACATTTCCCTGGGATGTATACTTTTTAATTGTCCCAATTTGGGTCCCCTTAGGCCCGGTTCCTTTTGTACTTTTATTTTTCATTTCTTCTGTAACTTTTATTTTCTTCTCATAGACTTATACTTTACAGAAACAGGGATACTGATAAGATATAGAGGTAGAATTCCCAGCTCTGTCTTCCCACCTTTCTGTACGCCTTTTGGCTACACCTTGCGCTCTTCTCCTTATTTTTATTATTATTCTCTGGGGGTCCCCCCTTTTTCTCTTTCTCCCAGCTCTATACAGTTTTTTTTTTTTTTAATATTTGGGGCCACCGCCAGACTCACTCACCCTTCCTGCGCTTCTTGTGAGACAGCTTCAGGCTCCACTCTCCATCTCTCTCGATAGATCAGCTCTCTTCCTTTCAGGGGGACCCTCCAGGACTTTCCTCCACACTCTTCTACTTTGTTGGATTGTTGGGCAGGCTCACCATTGATCCCCTGCCAAGGCTCCAGGGATAGCAGGTCGTCCGACAGAACGGGGATCTCTCCTGCTCTCTGTCAGCCTCCGGCCGGGCGGCTGGCTACCTTGCCTCCCAGGGATGCACCGCGGCTGGTCACGTGTCCCAGCCGCGCCTCCCTGTTTCCCGGCAACCAGGCTCGGCGTCCAGGCTCAGCGTCCCCGCCTCTCTCCGCCGGTCTCCGCTCTCAACTCCCCTCACCGCGGGTAGCCACAGGAGCCAGTAAGTCCCCCGGTCAAGGAAGGTCTCTACCTTCTAGTGCTCCCTCTCCATGGGGGGAATGTTGAGGTCCAAGGGGGGGTAGGTCGGAGGGGCCTCATGCGGGAGCTCCTACCACGAGCTCTCCGCCGCCGCCGCCATAGTTAGGCTCCGCCTATTGGAAGGATTTTGAGCTTTATTCACTTTTTTCAACACCTATTATAAAATTTTTCAAACGGGTAATTTTTCTCCTTCACTGATGTGCGTTGATGAGGCAGCACTGATGGGCACTGATAGGCGGCACTGATGGGCACTGATAGGCAGCACTAAAGGGCACTGATAGCAAGTACTAATGAGGTGGCACGGATAGGCGGCACTGATAGACAGCACTGAGGTGTCACGGATAGGCGGCACTAATATGCAGCACTGATAGGCGGCACTGATAGGTGACATTGATGATGGGTACTGATAGACGGCACTGACTGGCATCACTGCTGGGCACTGACTGGCAGCACTGACTGGCACAACCCCTGGGCACTGACTGGCGGCACTGACTGGCACAACCCCAGGGCACTGACTGGCGACACTGACTGGCAGCACTGCTGGGCTGCACTGGTGGGCAGCACTGGTGGGTGGCACTGGTGGGCACAGGTGGGTGGGCACAGGTGGGTGGCACTGCTGGGCACAGGTAGGTGGCACTTCTGGGCACAGGTGTGTGACACTGCAGAGTGGCACAGGTGGGTGCACTGCTGGGCACAGGTGGGTGCACTGCTGGACACAGGTGGGTGATCTGCTGGGCACAGGTGGGCGGAGCTAGTGGGCGCACTGCTAGGCACAGGTGGGCGGAACTTGCGGGTGGCACTGCTGGGCACCGATCATCAGGGCACTGATCATCAGTGCCCTGATGATCGGTGCCGATCCCCGCTCTGACAACTGCCGGTTCTCGGCAGTACTTTCCTCACGATATGACAGCGTGAGGAAAGTGCAGCCACGAACCGGCACTTGCATTTCCGTCTGATCAGCGTGTCATTGGACACCGCTGATCACGTGGTAAAAGGCTGCTGTGATTGGCCTTTTACCACATCACGTGATCAGCTGTGTCCGTAGGACACAGCGATCACGGAGATCGCCGGGTGCGCGCCCCCTGGGGCGCGCAGGAGAGCGTGTTCTGGGAGGACGTCTTATGACGTCCACTCAGAACTGGCCGGCCGCAGTGTAGCCGTCATTCGGCTATCTGCGGTCGGCAGCTAGTTAATCCTAACACATCAACCAAAATGATACATCTGTTTTATGTAGCATAATAGATATTGACTATATCAGTGAAATTGTTTTGTAAATTGAGATGATAACATAAAATCAATACAATTTTTCAAAAATTATTCTGGAACACAACATACAGTATTTTCTGGGGTATAAGACTACTTTTTATACTTAAAAATATACCCCACAAATTGGGGGTCGTCTTATACGCGGGGTATAAAATGTGAACCTTCAGTTTGTTTGGGTCAAACTGGATGGATGTGTGGTAATACTGTACACACAGTATACCGTGCTGAGCCAAGCTGGCTCAAAACAAATGTCCCTATGACAGATTAATCTGTCAGCCTGCTGGATGTGCGGTATATACAGTATACTGAGCCAAGCTGATGGGGCACTATTCCTCCCACACTGACACCAATGTTGGGACACTATTCCTCCCACACTGACACCAATGATGGGGCACTATTCCCCCCCACTGACACCAATAATGGGGGAACTATTCCTCCCACTGACACCAACGATGGGGTACTATTCCTCCCACTGACACCAAAGATGGGGCACTATTCCTCCCACTGATATCAATGATGGGGCACTATTCCTCCCACACTGACACCAATGATGGGGCACTATTCCTCCCACACTGACACCAATGATGGAGCACTATTCCTCCCACTCTAATAAAAATTGTGAGCGCTAAAAACAAAGAAGCAGCCACAGCATCAAAAAGGATACCAAATAACCTTGCAAAACTCAAAGTATAAAAGATGCGGCGCTAAATCCAAGATATTAACCTCTTGCCGACCGCGCATAGCCGAATGACGGCTTCACCGCGGCCGGCCAGTTCTGAGTGGACGTCATATGACGTCCTCCCAGAACGCGCTCTCCTGCGCGCCCCAGGGGGCGCGCACCCGGCGATCTCCGTGATCGCTGTGTCCTACGGACACAGCTGATCACGTGATGTGGTGAAAGACCGATCCCACCAGCCTTTTACCACATGATCAGCGGTGTCCAATGACACGCTGATCACAGGGAAATGCAAGTGCCGGTTCTCGGCTGCACTTTCCTCACGCTGTCAGATCGTGAGGAAAGTACTGCCGAGAACCGGCAGTTGTCAGAGCGGGGATCGGCACCGATCATCAGGGCACTGATGATCAGTGCCCTGATGATCGGTGCCCAGCAGTGACACCCGCAAGTTCCGCCCAGCAGTGCGCCCACTAGCCCCGCCCACCCGTTCCCAGCAGTGCCCCCACCTGTGCCCAGCAGTGCCCCCACCTGTGCCACTCTGCAGTGCCACCTACCTGTGCCCAGAAGTGCCACCCACCTGTGCCCACCAGTGCCACCCACCTGTGCCCACCAGTGCCACCCACCTGTGCCCACCCACCAGTGCTGCCCACCAGTGCCACCCACCAGTGCAGCCCAGCAGTGCTGCCAGTCAGTGCCACCAGTCAGTGCCCAGGGGTTGTGCCAGTCAGTGCCGCCAGTCAGTGCCCAGAAGTGATGCCAGTCAGTGCCGTCTATCAGTACCCATCATCAGTGTCACCTATCAGTGCCGCCTATCAGTGCTGCATATCAGTGCCGCCTATCCGTGACCCCTAATTAGTGCTGTCTATCAGTGCCGCCTATCCGTGCCACCTCATTAGTACTGCCTATCAGTGCCCTTTAGTGCTGCCTATCAGTGCCCATCAGTGCCGCCTATCAGTGCCCATCAGTGCCGCCTCATCAACGCAAATCAGTGAAGGAGAAAAAATACCTGTTTGAAAAATTTTATAAAAGAAACAAATAAACTTTTTTTTTTTTTTCAAATTTTTTGCACATTTTTTAATTTATAGCGCAAAAAGTAAAGCGCCCAGTGGCGATTAAATACCACCAAAAGAAAGCTCTATTTGTGAGAAAAAAATTATCAAAATTTCATATGGGTACAATGTTGCATGACCGCGCAATTGTCAATCAAAGTGCGGCAGCGCTGAAAGCTGAAAATTGGCCTGGTAAGGA
This sequence comes from Staurois parvus, assembly GCF_062004578.1. Classification (NCBI taxonomy): domain Eukaryota; kingdom Metazoa; phylum Chordata; class Amphibia; order Anura; family Ranidae; genus Staurois; species Staurois parvus. The sequence goes on along the minus strand of NW_028318448.1, from coordinate 3,155,306 downwards.
AGGGGGTATAAGTGCCTGGTAGGCAAGTGGTTAATAATTATAAACCATATCACAAAGTGTCTAATGACCAAGGTGCCAATATAGTCAATGCAAATATATGGTGAGCATAAATCAAGTGACTTGTGTGATCACCTGTATTCCATCACTAACAGAGTGACAAGCAGTGCAAAATAGCAGTCTTACTGAAAACGTGGGAGATGAAAATCCCTCTCCTTCAGAGTGCTTCTTCCAAGCCGTGATAATGAAAAAAGTGAAGGCTGTGCACTCACCAGATGCACAGTGTAACTGCGCATTTAGAGACAAATTTCTCTACTGGATCCGCTGATGACTCCTAAAGACTTGGATCTGGTCTGGCCAGGTATTCCTCAACCCGCTTAGTACTGCTGATGACCCTCGGTCTCTCCTTTAACTGGCTCTATGGGTAATGGATGGCATGTGCCTTTAAGTAGAGATGCTTACTGTCATACACATATTCCCCATTATCATCTGCTGAAAACCGATTGTATGTATATCCTCCATTAGTAGAAAGTTCTTTGAGACTACCCTTTTTTGTCAGCTTCCTTGCATCTGAAGGGCAAGTGATTTTGACTGTAAACCCAGAGATATCCACCTTGAATTTATTACTATTTATGTCTCCTAATTGTTGTTCGTCAGTGTCTTCTACTGATATATCGCTGTGATCGGGTGATCCTGTAGAAGGTGATCACAGGCAGAGCCCTATGCTGCTCCTGGATGGGTCGGACACTCGCTGAGAACCTCCTCCCACACTGACACCAATGATGGGGCACTATTCCTCCCACTGACACCAATGACGGGGCACTATTCCCCCCACTGACAGCAATAATGGGGGAACTATTCCTCCCACTGACACCAATGATGGGGCACTATTACTCTCACACTGACACCAATGATGGGGCACTATTCCTCCCACTGACACCAATGATGGGGCACTATTACTCCCACTGACACCAATGATGGGGTACTATTCCTCCCACTGACAACAATGATGAGGCACTATTACTCCCACTGACACCAATGATGGGGCACTATTACTCCCACTGACACCAATGATGGGGCACTATTCCTTCCACACTGACACCAATGATGGGGCACTATTCCTCCCACACTGACACCAATGTTGGGGCACTATTCCTCCCACACTGACACCAATGTTGGGGCACTATTCCTCCCACACTGACACCAATGATGGGACACTATTCCTTCCACACTGACACAAATGATCGGACACTAATCTTTCCACTGACATCAACAATGGGCACTATTCCTCCCACACTGACACCAATGATGGGGCACTATTCCTCCCACTGACACCAATGATGGGGTACTATTCCCCCCCTGACACCAATGATGGGGCACTATTCCTCCCACTGACACCAATGATGGGGCACTATTCCTTCCACTGACACCGATGATGGGGCACTATTCCACCTACTGTGGGAGGAATAGTGCCCCACCATTGTTGTCAGTGGAAGGAATAGTGCCCCATCATTGGTGTCAGTGGGAGGAATTGTGTCCCACCGTTTTTGTCAGTGGAAAGAATAGTGCCCCATCATTGTTGTTAGTAGGTGGAGCTCTAATAGAAAGATGTGGAGCCTAAAGAGGAAGGGGTGAACTCTACAGACAAAGGGGTGTTCCTTAAACAAGAAGGGGTGGCATTTAGATGCGGGGGGTTGCCCGATTTTACTCTTGCCTAGGGCAGTACAAAACCAAAATACACCACTGACCTCATGGTAAGGTGACTAGATTTTCAAAATGAAATCCAGGTAACATCCTTTTGCTTTTATTGGGGGTGGAGCGGGGGTTGGGAACATAACAGAATGCAAAGTACGCCACACTAAATGTTGGTTGTGACCACGCTAACAGTGGGAGGGGCCTAAGAGGGTATGATATAATGACACCTAGGCCAACTTTGCTCTGAGTCAAGAGTGCTGACCCAGGTGTGCATTGCAGGTCACCATGGCAAGGCAACAAATAATCCACAACCCTACTGACCACAAATGAAGTCTGCACAAGTCAGGAGAGGAAGGACTGCGGCCACCATATAGTATTGCCATGTGAGATCAGCAATAAAGCTGGCCACACCCCAAAATTGGGGACTAACATTAGGGACACACCCCATTTTTAATAGCCAGACGGGTAAAATACTAGTCAAGTGGAAACCTTAGTTTCAGGTCACATTCTCAAAAAATAAGCAGCAAAAAGATATAGAAAACTTTATCACACATATATAAAGAAGATCTGGACTGGAGAAGCATGCCAATTAAAAGGAAGTACAGAGCAAATGATTAGAGTGGTCTTCTGCAGCTGATCTGTCCCCCATTACTGACTTACCATGTTTTAGTCTGCACCATGCCTCTGTGTGGGGGCTACGTGGGTGATAACAGTGAATGTCCCTTTTTTGGTTGTGAAGTTGTTGGAATACAGTGTTCATGTATTTTGTGCAACAACTACATCAGTACTCAGTAGAGATATATTCTTCAACCAGTAGATGGCAGTGTTTATAAGTTTTTAGCTGTGTCTATGGTATATTCTAGGTCTCTTCTCTGAATAAAGTTTCCTGTTTCCTTGTTGCGGTGAAGCAGAAAAGCACATGTGGACTGGGCTCTGTCTGCTCTTTAGGCCTATATACACAATTTCTAACAGATTACAGGCCAAGTCATAATCGACTACAGCAAAAAAGTGCAAGATACAGCAACAGAATAAAAAAAATGGCCAGTAAGGGCTTGTTCACACTTGCTTTATTTCTAACTCTTGCCAAACGCCTCTATAGCATTTGACAGGCATTAGGCAGGCGTTTGGGAAGCGTTTTTAATGTTCCTCAAACGCTCTCCAAACGCCCTATGCATGGTTTTGAGGCCAAGCGTTAAAACCGCACCACAGACGCCTATAATGAAGTTAAATGGTTTCAACGCTCTGCAACCGCCTCGCAACCGCCCCACAAACGTCTGCCAGGTGTTTGAGGAGTGGAACCATAGACTTGAATGGGAGGCTTTCACTCCGCCTGACTCGACATGAGGCATCCGTTTTGCCTTGACGCAAACACGACGCTAACGCTTCAGTGTGAACAGCACTGTGTGCTGCCATGTGCAGAATTTTCAACACCTGTCTGACGCATTCTGATATAGTTAGTGTGAACGTAGCCTTTGCTATAATAAGTAATTCTTTGCTATAAGCAAATTGTGTAAAAAAAAAAATACTGATCACTTCCCAAATGTAGTACAATGTTACTATGGTAACATTATACTACTTTTGTCATAGCGAAATATGAAAAAAAATCTTAAAAAAAGAGAAAAAAAGTAATCAAACATTAAAAATAATATATATATAATAATAATATTTATTTATATATATATATATATATATATATATATATATATATAAATCAATAACTTTCTTACAGACTAAAAAATACACCCTAATTTGGGTTATTTTCTCCAAAGAAATTTAGCAGAATACATCCCGGCCTAAATTAATGAAGAACAATTATTTATTTGCAAACTTTTATAACAGAAACAAAGAAAAACGTGTTTTTTTTCAAAATTGTTGGTCTGTTTTTGTTAATTTAGCAGAAAATAAAAAAAAACCCAGTAGTGATTAAATACCACCAAAAGAAAGCTCTAGTTGTGTGAAGAAAATGATAAAATTTTAGTTTGGGTACAGTGTTGACCGCGCAATTGTCATTCAAAGTGTGAGAGCGCTGAAACCTGAAAATTGGCCTGGGCAGGAAGGGGTAAAAGTGCCCTGTATGGAAGGGATTGGTTCATCACAGGATTCAAACTTATATCCAGTTCTTGGGGTGAAGCTAATAGACCCCTGATGTCTCCATAAAGAGGACCTTGTCACTACTATCACATCGGGGGCTTGTCAGTGCATACATACATCAATACATGGTTAGGACATATGTACATATCTAAACACCTATTACACGCCCCTACACACACCAGAAGTGGAAGAAACATTTTAGGGCTGTTATTTTAATTTATGGGTTGCCTATTAGCAATTTTGGATATCTTCATTAATTGCCTTTCGCAACCGTGCATAATTTACTAGGTTAGCTAATGCATACTAGAACTAAAACTGCTAAATGTGGCCTGTATGTGCAAGTTTTGATAACCTCTGGTCATGAAAGGGATACATAGAAACAAGAGGAAGCAATGAAAATGGAACTATACCGATTTTTTTATTGTATGTTTATGAAAGTATAAACCTTTAAATTGTCTTCATGTACTCTGATTAAACAGAGAGTCCTTTGGTGAAATCAGTTGGCCAAAAGTGGAGATCTAGCGATCCTCTCTGCCATTCACTGATACACTTTTGACCAACAGATGTCAAGCCTGCCCACCACGACAAGGTAGACTCTCCTAGGGCAGGACCTACACTAAGCTACACTAAGCTACCCTACTCGATGCTAGTCATCGTTTTTCTAATGTTGGGTGTATGTTTGTAGCAGGTCTCATCCTATAATCTGTGTGTGCGATCTACTCTCTCCTCATTTGGTTGTCATCTCTCTAAATTATGTAGCAGTCAGTTTATGTACAAGTGGACGTCCTCTGTTAGTGTAGGTCGGTGTATGCCAGTCAATGTGTGTTGACCAATGTGTGTCTGTAAAGAAATGTCAGTCCTGTCTTTACCTCGGCACATATCCATACTGCTTTGCAATCTGATGTTCTTCTTCTCTTCTTTCAAAAAATCTTGGTCTTCCCGATTTGACAACGAAGGACTCCATCATCCTGTCCATCTGTGCGTACAGCTTTAACTTGAAGATCTCTTCTTTCTTCTCTGGTGGAAATGGTTTGGAGATTTCCGGGTTGATTGATTTTATGCCTTTAGATGAAAAATGAAATAATGTTTAGTTTGGTGCACAGAATATAATACTCAACATGTCAAGCCTAAAAATTGCAAAACAACAAACTTCAGTTCCCTACATTTTCCCTAGGTGACATTTTAAAAGCCTCCACAGGTCATCAGTTTAAATTTAAAGTGCTATTAAAGGCTATTTTTTTAAAATTAAAATAAAAAAGAGGTTATATTTATCTGCTTTGTGCAAGAATATTGCACAGAGTGGCCCTTTGCCTCATCTTTGGCAGTCCCATATTGACGCTGTGCACTCCTTCATTCGAGTGCCCCTGTAGCAAGCGGTGTACTATAGGGGCACTCAAGTGGGTGTGCTCCTGAGCCAGACTGTATGCATCTATATACACACACACCGGTAAGCCATGCCCTCGTTTCCTTCTCACTGGAGTTTAATTGACAGCAGCAGGAGGCTAGGGCTCCCACTGCTCTCTATGTCTCTTGTGAGACTAGGAAGTCAAAGGAGTGGTGCTGCAGACGGAACAGTGCTGGAGTGGTGACAAAAGTCATCTAAGTGTTTAGGGACAGAGAGGCAGAACAAATAGTGGGGAGCTTCATACCTTAATGCAGAGAATGCACTAAGGTTACAACCATATTGACTTTGGAAAAACTCTAAATACATATTAACCACTTCCAGTCCGGACACTTTTACCCCCTTCCTGTCCACGCCAATTTTCAGCTTTCAGGGCTATCACACTTTGAATGACAATTGCGCGGTCATGCAACACTGTACCCATATGAAATTTTTAGCATTTTTTTGAGACAGATAAAAGTTTATTTTGGTGGTATTTATTCACCACTGGGATTTTTTTTCTATCTATATAAATAAAAATGTCCAAAAATTTTGAAAAAAAGTGTTTTTCTTATAAAATTTTGCAAATAAATAATCTTTCTTCACAAATCTTGGCCAAAATGTATTCAGCTATGTTTTTAGTAAAACAAAATAACCCAAATTAGGTTATAACTAAAAATTATAATTTAAAAAAAATTTTTTTTACATTTTTATTTTTTTATATTATTATGTATGTTTTTTTTTAACATACTGTCACCCTAGCAGTACAGTGTCACCATAGTGACACTGTACTACTTGTGGGGGGGGGGGGGGGTGATGAAGATTTTTTTTTTTACACTGATTGCTTTTACACCCATAAATCGCATACTAGCTCATTATGAAGGACTTACCTTAAAATGAAGCCGTCCAGCGGTGTGCTGTCATCACTGCAGAGGCTTCCATCTTCACCCTGTCTACCACTTTAACTCTGAGCACCCCCTTAGCAAGGGCTACCCATGTGGGCACACTCCCAAACAAGGCTGTGTGTGTCCATAGGCACACAGAGTGCTGATAAGCCATGCCCCCAGCTCCCTCCTCATAGGAGTTTGACTGACACCAGCATGGACCTATGGCTCCCACTGCTCTCAAAGTCTCCTATGAGATTTTTGTACATATTTATTCAATTATTTAACATTTTGACATGGCACTTGGGTCCCTTCTAGGCAGCTTCCATTTGGACCATAGTATTGATACTTTGGTCATGAACTTGTTTGGTGCTTTTTCTGCTGCAGGGACCACACTGACTGACTGAGTTGTCAGTAATATACTTTATGAACCTTTTAAATTTGTAATTTATTTATTTTGGATAGTAGGAAATGTAAATTTGTCATTCAGACAAACAAAGTGATTTTGTCTCCCTAGCAGTGATACAATAAGCAGTAAAACCTTGAAAGGGGTTCTAGCTGCTTGCTACCCAATCTGAAACACAGAAAAATGATTTGGCTTTAGATACACTGTTTCTGACACCCACGCCCCAACCCCCCCCCCCCATGCTGTCTCTATTTCTGTTATACATCGAAATGTAAGTGTTTGTCCCTATGTGTGATTATGGTTCCCATTTTCCAGGCCATTCCAGCTGGATTTGTTTGTTTCTTTTACCTCCCAGTAGTCCCTCTTTTGGAACCAAATCCATCTGTCCTGCGTTCCTCCATAGGTGCCCCTCTTTTTGGACAGATGTGTAGACCTGTATAATAAATGCAATACTTGAAGTAACATTAAACCTTCATTTTTTTAAAAAATAAAAATAAAAAACATATTATACTTACCTGCTCTGTGCAACGGTCTTGCACAGAGCAGCTCCAGTCCTCCTCTTCTGGGGTCCCCCGCTGGTTTGGACTCACAAAATACAGCCAGTTCCCAGAAGACCTTCTGCTCTCTAGTTCCTGTGTCACCTTCACCCATGCTCGTCTCCAGAACTTCTCCTGAGTTTCTCCCATCCTATGGAACTCTCTACCCCAATCTGTCCAGCTGTCTCCAAATCTATCCACCTTTAGATGATCCCTGAAAACCTTTCTCTTTAAAGAAGTCTATCCTGCTTCTACCTAGTAAACCGCCATTTATTTCCTTCATCAGCTCATCATCCCCACAGCTATTACCTTTTGTATCACTCAACTCTTCCTCCTAGATTGTAAGCTCTAACGAGCAGGGCCCTCTGTTTCCTCTTGTACCAAATTGTATTGTAACTGTAATGTCACCTTCATTTTGTAAAGTGCTGCGCAAACTGTTGACGCTATATAAATCCTGTATAATAATAATAATAATAATAAAGATGATGTGACCAATGAAGATGGTGGTGAAGGACCTGGCATGCGGTGGCTTTGGGCAGAACAAAGCTAAATTTGCTGGGCGGGTGTGGAACAAAACGTTACACTCACTTTCCCTGCTGTCTGGTAGATGGACCCATAGATGAGGTAAGATGCATTTCACGTGATAAAAGTTCATTGAACAGCAGGAAGATTGAATGTGGCTTTTCAAGTGACTTCAGGGGAGAGCAATTGAGATTGGTAAAGCCCAGTTATTTTTTTCCTGTTCCCCCATCAGGTGTAAAAAAATAAATAGCCTAAGCTGCAAAACTCATCTTCAACCTGAACACTTGCTGCAGGTCATTGACTTATCCCAGGCTCACACTTATGCAGATTTCAGTGCGTTATCCAGTTTGCAAAAACACACTACAGTCCATTTAACATGGCTTCCTATAGATCTAGTTCACATCTGTGCGTTTTGAGCGGGTGCCTTTTTTTTCTTAAAGGGTCAGGGACATTTTTTTCCTGCAGTAGATTGCGTTTTGCATGTAATAGACTTCATTGGACCTGCACCAAAAACATGTGTTGCGCTTTTTATGCATTTTGCTTTTTTTTTTGCTAATAGGAGTGACAGTTCTGTTCATGTAGTGTGACTTTGATGTGACTTTGTGACTTTGATGCTACTTGAGTGCCAGAGAGTTTAAAATTGCATCAAAGTCACAGCACATGAACAGAACTGTCATACTTTCCTATTGACCAACAAAAATACCAAACATAAAAAAAACCGCATCAAAAACTCGTTTAAAAATGCAAAATGCACTGCAAAATGGGCCAAAAAGACATAACAACTGCAACCTGCTTATATGTGAACCTAGCCTTAGAAAGTATAGAAACCATTGGATCAGCATGACAGTCAAATATCATTTACAGAATTCATTCAGCAATGGCAACCTATGTATTTCTCTCATTACAGGTTTCCTGGCATAAAGGCAGAGTCAACACTTACCTGTAAACTTGTAGAAGGCCTCTATGTCTTGTATAGATGTTTCGGGGAACCACAACAGAGATTTCAAGAGCGGGTGTTCTCTATTGGTTCCTTCTTTCCATCTCTTCACTGGTCTCCCCTCCTCTGCAGATGATGAAGGATGTTGTGCTTTTCTCTTCATCATCCTTCTGTCCTAATCACAATGCACAGGGTTTTAACCGAGGGATGTAGGTGTATGTCCTGTCTAATGGTATGTTACAGTACTGACCCCCCCAACCCCAAAATACAACTTTAAATCTTAAAACAACTTTACTTATAGATATATTATCACTAAGTAACAGAAATCAAAGAACTATAAAGGCAAACCCGATACAAAGTGTCCCCTAACCCCCCCTCACAGCTGTAGCCAACTGCTCCCCCACCTCAAAACTCCCCAAAAACACCTAATCTAAACTTTTAAACAAATATCAATTCTATTAAATAAATACAATCAAAAAGAAATTGAAAATCGATAAAATTAAGCAAGTCTGTTCAGCGATCCGGGTCTCTTCTGTCTTCAGACAAAGATGTGAGCACCATCCAGCTCTGAAGGGAGAGTGAAGTGACAGTTGGAGCTGACCTGTGACAGTTGGAGCTGACCTCAGGTCACATGACCTCACCTCAGGTGCAGCCTGTTGCTATGGATCATTCTTCTTAGTGATCAGATGATTGGACCTAATAAATAAAAAATATATATACAGTACATATATTGTATATTTTATATATAGCTATATCTATCTACAGTATAACATTTTTTTTCCTCCTAGCTTTGGCTAGGGGAGTATACTATCTATCAATCTATATACAGTACTATATATTTATATATATATATATATGCACTTTTTGTCTATTTTATGTCCCCCTAGGCTAGGGGAATATTTTATATATATATATATATATATATATATATATATATATATATATATAAAAATATATATATATATATATATTTAGTTATTTTCCCCTAGGTAGGATTGGACCTAATAAATAAAAATATATGTACAGTACATCTATCTATCTATATACAGTACTCTATATATATATATATATATATATATATATATATATACACACAGTATTTTCTGGCGTATAAGACTACTTTTTATACTTAAAAATATACCCCAAAAATTGGGGGTCGTCTTATACGCGGGGTATAAAATGTGAACCTTGAGTTTGTTTGGGTCAAGCTGGCTGGATGTGTGGTAATACTGTACATACAGTATACCGTGCTGAGCCAAGCTGGCTCAAAACAAATGTCCCTATGACAGATTAATCTGTCAGCCCGCTGGATGTGCGGTATATACAGTATACTGCGCTGAGCCAAGCGGTTTCAAAACGTACCGGTACGTCCCTACTGTAATCAGCCCGCTGGATGCGTGTATGTACAGTAGCTGCGGCTACATACAGTATACACTGGGCCAATCACGGCGAGTGATGTATTCTACTAATGAATACAAAGCCTGCTCGGATTGGCTGAGTCAGAGAGGTGAGCTGATTATGTCACAACCTCAGCCAATCCGAGCAGGCTTTGTATTCATTAGTAGAATACATCGCTTGCCGTGATTGGCCCAGCGTATACCGTACTGGTACGTTTTGAAACCGCTTGGCTCAGTATACTGTATATACCGCACATCCAGCGGGCTGACAGATTAATCTGTCATAGGGGCATTTGTTTTGAGCCAGCTTGGCTCAGCATGGTATACTGTATGTACATTACTGCACATCCAGCGGGCTGTAAATCCATATGATGACTGTCTTACAAATGTATCACAAGATGTCATTCATGAACTTATGATGTCAGAGGATGAACATGAGGATTTTGAAGGATTTTAAGTACCAGTAAGGTATAACCATTTCAGTTAAAAAATCTGATGTTTTTAAATGGTGTTGCCTCGGATGGGGGGTAGTCTTATACGGTGAGTATAGCCCAAAACCTATGTTTTAACTGGAAAATTAGGGGGTCGTCTTATACACCCAGTCGCCTTATACGCCGGAAAATACAGTACTTTTTTTCTCCTAAAAAACAGTAATGGCTGCAGTTGTATTTTTTTGTACATACTATATCAATTGATATGCAGCTATTAATAATAAAATAATGGGATTAAATGTTATTTCTTTGAACATTCGAGCAGGGATTATACTAAACTTTGTAAGGTTGCTGTACTATAAAATTAAATTTAATATTTCTAACCATGTAGAATGTGTGTTTATATTTCCCCAGGGTAATGGAAACACTAGGCTCACTTCTAGTTGACATTGCTTTAACCTACTGCAAATTCAGTGCACATATTAGAGCTTTAACCACTTGCCCGCCAGAGGATTTATTTGCCCCTTCCTGATCAGGCCATTTTTTTGCGATATGGCACTGCATTACTTTACTTGACAATTGCGCGGTCATGCAACACTGCACCCAAATGAAATGTATGTCCCTTTTTTTCCCCACAAATGGAGCTTTTTTTTGGTGGTATTTGATCGCCTCTGTGTTTTTATTTTTTGCGCTATAAAAAAAAAGACAATTTTGAAAAAAAAAAACAATATTTTTGACATTTTGCTATGAAACATATCCAGTAAAAATTTAAAAAAAGTCAAATTTCATGATAAATTTAGGCCAAAATGTATTTTGCTACATGTCTTTGCTAAAAATCCCAATACGTGCAAATTAATTGGTTTACATGAATGTTTTAGCGTCTACAAATGGTATATATACTGGATTTTTTTTTTTATACTAGTAGTGGCGGTGATCAGCAACTTATAGTGAGACTGCGGGACTGCGGTGGGCATTCTGACACTGGATGGGAACTAACTGCCACTGACATCCCCAATGACACTAATACAGTGATCAGTGCTAATAAAAAGCACTGAGACTGTACTAATGACACTGGGCAGGAAAGGGTTAACATCTGGGGCGATCAAAGGGTTAATTGTGTGCTGTGTGTGTTTCACTATGTTTGCTGTGTGTGCTTTACTATGGAAGCATCCTGGTGCTAACAGGGAAGAGATCTGTATTGTTTACATACAGACCTCTCTCCTGTCCATGTTCCTCAGCAATCACCGTGTGCCAGCAGGCTGATCAACAGCTGTAGCCACCAACGGTGGTGCGGGTAGGGTGCCGTGCTCACACCCCCTACCTGGAAATACAAAATCGTGTATATATTTGTGATTTTGCGCAGCCCTGCCGCCCTGTAGTAGTACCTCTGCTTCAGGGCGGAGGGGAAGCGGTTAATGGAAAGCATACATTTACTGTATATTTAGTCTGTGAAACCACAAACATTGCAAGTAAGCAGACCTACATGTTTAATACATTAAGACATTTTTGATCAACATTTCCACTTGTCTTTTTATCTGTGCTTGCAGTGATTTTTAGTCAACCAGGTGTGTCAGAGGATCCGGGGTTATTCTTGGAGTCTAGGCACGGAACAGACAACCCAAAGTTACCAAGCAGCTCCTGGTAGTCATGGTAAACCTACCAATCATTTGGGTAACACATGTATAAGGAGACACATAAATCTGTACCACAATGTTCAGTGGAAACAGCACCTCATTAATACCAGTAGGCAGTAAAAGTCCACACCCCTCCTTCTAGTTCCCCAAATTCCCCTTTCTACACATTTTGCCAGCTGCATCCAATGCAATACTTGTGACCTATAGCAATAGAGAGGAATGTTTGAGGCTTCTAGCTTGCCCAGTTGACAGTGTGCTGTCTGAGGGGCATTTAGTGAAACTGATTTTGTTATTGAAAGGCAAATCTGACAACCTCTTGACATCCAGGATTGGCTCACTTTAATAAAAATGAATCAGCCCTGGATTAGAATTGATTATAAAGCCCCTACTGCAGATGCTACTGACTAACTTTTACATTGTCACCTAGTCCAATAAAAAAATGGTACTTGCTTCTATTGCCAGCTACTGCCAGCACTCCTGGTGTGCCACTATTACCAGCCCCTGCTACTTATCTTGGCCTGCCACCATTACCAGTTCCTGCCACCTTTCCTGGTCTTCCAACATTACCAGCCCCTGCACCTCTCCTAGCCTTTTCTGGTGCTTCAGCCCTGTAAAAATGGCACACATAATGTTTCATGGAACTCAAATCAACTGTAAATTTGCAATGTGTACTGCAGAGTAAATCTCATGTTGTGCCTCAAAGTTTGCAGTCTATTCGGGTACTTCAGCACTGTAAAGGTGCTACACAATCACATGTCCTTAACATGGGGGGTACTTTGGGACCCCAAACCTTATCATTATATCTATTTCTTTTCTGTTTTTTTTTTAATATTATGTACTTACATTCATAATGTAGTCTACGTTCCACACTTCTGTGTTGTTCCTGGCCTTTTGGTACTGTCTCTATGTTTTGATAATGTGTACATTTGTACTTGTAGATTTTCGTTTGTACACAATATACTGTGATACTATGCACAGTGTCTACCAATCAATAGCATTTCCTAGATAGAACACTTGAGGATTGGCTTGCTATTCTTTTTTTTTAACATTGTACTGTGATCCTATGTACTTCATTATTATGTTCTTTCTTTTGATGTATATTTGTTAAAATGCAATACAAATTAAACATTATATAATAAAAAAGTGTATCATATAATTTTAGGGATTTTCATGGTAAAGACTCAGTCTAGCTGATGCTCTATGGGACAGTGTTCTTGGAAATTGGGGGCAGGCCATGTTTAATGTAGGGACAGTTAAAAGTTTTAGATAGAGATGAGCGAATTATTCAAAAATTCGATTCGGCTGATTCGCCGAATTTGCGGGAGAAATTTGATTCGATGCAAATTTATTCGCCGCAAATTTAACTTATTAAAAGGGTTTCTAGGCTTCAGAGAGCCTTTATATTAGTGCAGAACACTGTACCTTTAATTTAAATGCCCTTGGAGTCTGCTGGGGAAGAGAAATAATACTGTCAGTCAGTATGACATGCAGATGAGTGCCGTCGATCTTAGAATCACCGCACACTTCACTCATTTGGGCAGTCACGGGGCACGACGAAGAAGAAGAAGAAGAAGAATGAAAAGAAGAATGAAAAGAAGAAGAAGAAGAATGAAAAGAAGAAGAAGAAGAAGAATGATAAGAAGAATGAAAAGAAGAAGAAGAAGAATGAAAAGAAGAAGAAGAAGAATGAAAAGAAGAATGAGAAGAAGAATGAAAAGAAGAATGAAAAGAAGAAGAAGAAGAATGAAAAGAAGAATGAGAAGAGGAATGAAAAGAAGAATGAGAAGAATGAAAAGAAGAATGAAAAGAAGAAGAAGAAGAATGAAAAGAAGAATGAAAAGAAGAAGAATGAAAAGAAGAATGAAAAGAAGAAGAAGAATGAAAAGAAGAAGAAGAATGAAAAGAAGAATGAAAAGAAGAAGAAGAAGAATGAAAAGAAGAAGAAGAATGAAAAGAAGAAGAAGAAGAAGAATGAAAAGAAGAATGAGAAGAAGAATGAAAAGAAGAATGAAAAGAAGAATGAGAAGAATGAAAAGAAGAAGAAGAAGAATGAAAAGAAGAATGAGAAGAAGAATGAAAAGAAGAATGAGAAGAATGAAAAGAAGAAGAAGAAGAATGAAAAGAAGAAGAAGAAGAATGAAAAGAAGAATGAGAAGAAGAATGAAAAGAAGAATGAAAAGAAGAATGAGAAGAATGAAAAGAAGAAGAAGAAGAATGAAAAGAAGAAGAAGAAGAATGAAAAGAAGAATGAAAAGAAGAAGAAGAAGAATGAAAAGAAGAATGAAAAGAAGAAGAAGAAGAATGAAAAGAAGAAGAAGAAGAATGAAAAGAAGAAGAATGAAAAGAAGAAGAAGAAGAATGAAAAGAAGAAGAAGAAGAATGAAAAGAAGAATGAAAAGAAGAAGAAGAATGAAAAGAAGAATGAAAAGAAGAAGAAGAATGAAAAGAAGAAGAAGAAGAATGAAAAGAAGAATGAGAAGAAGAATGAAAAGAAGAATGAAAAGAAGAAGAAGAAGAATGAAAAGAAGAAGAAGAAGAATGAAAAGAAGAATGAGAAGAAGAAGAAGAAGAATGAAAAGAAGAAGAAGAAGAATGAAAAGAAGAATGAAAAGAAGAAGAAGAAGAATGAAAAGAAGAAAAAGAAGAATGAAAAGAAGAATGAAAAGAAGAAGAAGAAGAATGAAAAGAAGAAAAAGAAGAATGAAAAGAAGAATGAAAAGAAGAAGAAGAAGAATGAAAAGAAGAAGAAGAAGAATGAAAAGAAGAATGAAAAGAAGAAGAAGAAGAATGAAAAGAAGAAGAAGAAGAATGAAAAGAAGAAGAAGAAGAATGAAAAGAAGAAGAATGAAAAGAAGAATGAAAAAAAGAAGAAGAAGAATGAAAAGAAGAAGAAGAATGAAAAGAAGAAGACGAAGAATGAAAAGAAGAAGAAAAAGAATGAAAAGAAGAATGAAAAGAAGAAGAAAAAGAATGAAAAGAAGAATGAAAAGAAGAAGAAGAAGAATGAAAAGAAGAATGAAAAGAAGAAGAAGAATGAAAAGAAGAAGAATTCCAGTACAGCAAAAAGTGTATCTGCAGAGAGCTCCGCTATTTCTGACAGTTCTCTGACAGTTCCTTCACATTTACAGCGGTTGAAACATTGTATCTATTTATTTCCGAATAAAAACATCTGTATCCTAAATGGAAACAAATAGATACAATGTTTCAACCGCTGTAAATGAACTGTCAGAAATGTCAGAAATAGCGGAGCTCTCTGCAGTGACACTTTTGCCGGCTGATCGGGAAAAATTCAATTCGTGCACCCGAAGTTTGCTAAAATTCGGATTCGATGCGAATCGAATTTTTCCTGATATTCGAAACTAATTCCACTTCGCCAGGTTCGATTCGCTCATCTCTAGTTTTAGACTTAAAGTGTATTTCCACTTTTGCAGTCAAATTTGCAAAGATCCTACTGTATGTTTGTTTGTGCTCCCATTCACACAACATGCCAAAATGTTTGTTTAAATATTTCTTATCTTTTACATGTTTCTCATTATAGGGCCTTATGGCTTAGGGGTTTTGAATAATGTTAATGTCAGTCTGTCCTAAGGACAAGCTGAGTCTCCTCTCATTAAACTGCAAGAAGCCCAGCTTCTAAACATTTAACCATCTGTTAGAATAGAGTGTTCAAATCTAATATACAACTGAAAATTAAGATCTGCCTGCACAGTACAAATGGAGTTAGTTATGGCAAACACAGCTCCCCAGCCCCTTCATAAACAAAGAGAACTAGTAGCATTTTACTGTGCTAGAATTTCCAGAACAGAACATCTAAAAAGGTAAGCTTCAATTTTATGTTTTAAAGTTATGCTATGTGAATGAGAACAGTATATAGTGTATACTGTTTTGTTCCACAGCACCCATATACAGTATATATGTAGTAGACTAACAGAAAAAAGATGAAGGCAGTTTAAAAAACATTTACAAATGGGAGCTTGATATATTGAAAAAAACCCTCATGTAGTAATCAATGGCTTTAGGGAAGGAAGCTAAAATAGTTAATATACTGAGAGAAGGGTGGAGAACAGAGCAGGAGGATGCTCCGAGCAAGTCATCTGGTGACAAACTTGTGACATCATCGCTCTGTGCAAAGAACTGGGTACCTGCTCAAGGAGGTTAGAGGAAGCAAGGGTTGCATTAGCATTTTACACTATGTTAGTTTAGCACCATCCAATGAAAGTTGTGTTACTGTTTTATCAATAAACGTTCCCTGAGGATTTTATGCTATGTTGTTTCCTGATTACTTTAAATACACTACTAAAGAGCTGGAGGATCAAGGAGAGAATTGTCTGTGGAGCACACTTAAAGGATAAATACTAAAGCATTACTCAAAAATTGGCAAGTATGTCTACAAGAAGAAGGTAGCACTGAGGCTCTGGAGCACAGGAGTGGAGTGTGAAAGAGACCGGAGATGACGGCAGACCGGAAGTGCGTCAACGCGTTTCGCCCCACCCACGGGGCGTTCTCAAGACCAAGAACGCCCTGTGGGTGGGGCGAAACGCATTGACGCACTTTCGGTCTGCCGGCATCTTGGCCTACATCACTTCCGGTATTTGGAACGCACGCCGACTTTTGCGGTTCAAGCGGTCATTTTAGAGGTGGAAAGCTGGTCATCTTCTACAGTGATTCTTAAAGCGTGAGATCCCTATATTTACAATTTGGAAACTTGTTCCTTTGAAGCCTTTGAGGCTATTAAACAAGGCCTGTTATTTTATTGAAACATGTGAGTGTCCTTATTCTATCAATTTATATGGTATTGAGTGGCAGTATTACACTATGTAGCCTTTCTTTCCTTGCACATTATTGAGGATTCCATGGAGAAGTAGAGTGGAGTCGATTGCTGTATCTAAGCAGGGTGAAGAAGGCGATTTGAGTTCCTCCTGAGGGGCTATAGGATCCCTTATATCCTATGAGGCTTATTACTCACCTCCATCTGGTGAATGCGGTCAATATTATTTGTCACGTGGTGATTAGGTGGAAGCACATTTTGGAACATTGTCTTGAAAATCCTTTTGGGAAAATAAGGACTTATGTTTGAAATATTATATATATACATATATATATATATTTTTGCAGGGACATTTATTTATTTGTGATTATTTTTATTTATTTAATTTTTGCGCTGTTTTTAGTGTGATGATATTGGATGTGTTGCTGACAGCTGTCCTGCCCTTAAAAAACACACACCTGTTTTGGGTTTACTGGTTTCAAGAAGCACTGTCTGATGTGAACCATGCCTTGCAGAAAAGAGCTCTCAGAAAACCTACGATCAAGAATTATTGACTTGCATGAAGCTGGAAAGGGTTACAAAAGTATCTCCAAAAGCCTTGATGTTCATGTGTCCACGGTAAGACAGACTGTCTACAAATGGAGAAAGTTTAGCACTGTTGCTACTCTCCCTAGGCGTGGTCGTCCTGTAAAAATGACTGCAAGAGCACAGAGCGGAATGCTGCATGAGGTAAAGAAGAATCCCAGAGTGTCAGCTAAAGACCTACAGAAATCTCTGGCACATGCTAACATTTTTGTTGACACATCTACAATAAGGAAAACATTAAACAAGCATGAAGTACATGGGAGGACACCACTGAGGAAGCCATTGCTGTCCAAAAAGAATATTGCAGCACGTTTGAAGTTTGCAAAGGAGCACCTGGATGTTCCACAGCACTACTGGCAAAATATACTGTGGACAGATGAAACCAAGATTGAGTTGTTTGGGAAGAACACACAACACTATGTGCGGAGAAAAAAAGGCACAGCACACCAACATCAAAACCTCATCCCCACTGTAAAACATGGCGGAGGGAGCATCATGGTTTGGGGCTGCTTTGCTGCCTCAGGGCCTGGACAGATTGTTGTCATTGATGGGAAAATGAATTCCAGAGTTTATCAAGACATTTTGCAGGAAAACGTATGACCATCTGTCCGCCAACTGAAGCTCCGCAGAGGATGGGTGATGCAACAGGACAATGACCCAAAGCATACAAGTAATTCAACAAAACAATGGCTGCAACAGCACAGAATACGCCTTCTGGAGTGGCCCAGTCAGAGTCCTGACCTCAACCCCATTGAAATGCTGTGGCATGACCTTAAGAGAGCGATTCACACCAGACATCCCAAGAATATTGCTACACTGAAACAGTTTTGTGAAGAGTGGTCCAAAATTACTCCAGATCGTTGTGCATGTCTGATCTGCAACTACAGGAAACGTTTGGTTGAGGTTATTGCTGCCAAAGGAGGGTCAACCAGTTATTAAGTCCAAAGGTTCACATACTTTTTCCTCCCTGCACTGTGAATGTTTACATGTTATGTGCAATTAAACCATGGCAACATTTAATGTTTGTGTAGTATTATGTTCATCAGACTGTGTTCTTCTATTGTTGTGACTTAGATGACGTTCAGAGCACATTTTATGCCCAATTCATGCAAAACTCCACGTAATCCCAAGGGGTTCACATACTTTTTCTTGCAACTGTACACAGAATTAACGTATAATGTTTATTCTGAAGCACTGAGAATATGTGGTTTACAAGTGAAGATATTTCAAGTAAAATATATTACAGGAGACTGGACACTAATATTATGAACAGCTAAGAAATTTGTAGAAGTTTATGTTTTGTTTCGTTTATGTATTTGCTATTTTTTTGCTGCCATTATTTTATGTTTGAAGGTATATTGAATTCAAGTGTGGTACCATGATAGGTTGCCACCTGTGCAATAAGTCCGTCCGTGAAATTTCCTTGCTACTAAATATTCCACAATCAACTCTTATTGATAATATAACAAAGCGGAAGTGTAAGAGGTGTAGAAAATAGGCAGCCCCGTAAAATTAAAATCCAAAGCCTAATACCTAATATAACAGTAATCTATCTATCTATCAATAGAAGATACTAGTGATTGCATTTTTATTGTACCATCACAAGAGGGCAGAACTACTTCCTGTGATAATAGGAAGACACAGAAGTGGGAACTAAAAATCTAACAATTTGTTTCCGGCAGGACAGTGATTACAGTGAACATATCCAGTCACATGTAATTAAGAATTTTATGTGTTTATTACAGGTAAGCAGGAGGCTATTTAACATGATAAATAGGACAAAATGACTTAACATGTGCCCTGGTGGTCAGTAAATGTCGCTGTTACTATTATGCAATCAGACTACTCGCAGCATGAATGTGAATATATATTACAGCTATGCGATTTGGCGCTAACATACAGGGAATGTGATTTCTCTATTGTAATACGCTATTGTTATGCAGAATAGGTTTATAGCATATCTGCAGAGATCTAGATATTCAGTATTGCAATTAAAGATGTTTATTAATGCATATGGAAATACTTATTAATGTATATGGAAATGTTTAGTAGTGTATAGAGGACAGTGATTACAGTGAACATACCCAGTCACATGTAATTAAGAGTTCCTAATAAAGCACTTCTGGTTTCACCCGACCCATCCTTTGCACAGTGGAATTATTTACCGTATGTGCAACAGAAGCAACTGGGAACAAGAGCAACTCAGCCACTAAGTGGTAGACCACGTAAAAAATGACAGATCAGGGTCAGCGCAGAAAACGCCAACTGTTTGCAGTGCCAATAGATAAAGACTTCCAAACTTTGTGTGACCTTCAGATTAGCACAACAGTGAGCAGCTGCATCCAAGCCTTGCCTCACCAAGTGCAATGCAAAACATTGTATGCAGTGGTGTAAAGTACGCTGCCACTGGAGTAGTGGAGATGTGTTCTCTGGAGTGATGAATCACATTTCTCTGTCTGGTAATCCGATGGACATGTTTGGGTTTGGTGGTTGCCAGAAAAACGATACTTGCCTGACTGCATTGTGCCAAGTGTAAAGTTTGGTGGAGGGGGGATTATGTTGGGTTGTTTTTCAGGGGTTGGACTTGGCCCCTTAGTTTCAGTGAAGGACACTCTTAAGGCGTCAGCATACCAAGACTTTTGGGACAATTTCATGCCTCCAACTTTGTGGGAACAGTTTAGGGATGGCCCCTTCCTGTTCCAACATGACTGCGCACCAGTGCACAAAGCAAGGTCCATAAAGACACGGATGAGCAAGTATGGGGTGGAGGAACTTGACTGGCCTGCACAGAGTCCTGACCTCAACCCAACAGAACACCTTTGGGATGAATTAGAGCGGAGACTGCAAGCCAGGCCTTCTCATCTCACATCAGTGCCTGACCTCACAAATGCTCTTCTGGGAGAATTGGCAAACATTCCCATAGACACACTCCTAAATCTTGTGGACAGCCTTCTCAGAAGAGTTGAAGCTGTTATAGATGCAAAAGGTGGGCCAACTCAATATTGAACCCTATGGACTAGGACTGGGATGCTATTAAAGTTCATGTGCGTGTAAAAGCAGGCGTCTCAATACTTTTGGCAATATAGTGTGTGTGTGTATATATATATATATACATACATATTGTATGTATGTATTTAGTAGATTAAGCGTTGGGCACATAGTGAGATATTGTTTTACTTTTTCAATCAAATGCATTTTATTTAAAATGACAAAGTTCCACTGTACAATAAAAAACAAACAAGTACAATCAATTCAAATTACATAGTGTGGCTACATGGTTTAAATAAACAGCACAATATTCTATTCCAACTCAGTCTTCATCAGTTGTAAATCAGGGGGTACAAAATGTGTAAAGTACTATGGTCTGGTGTTTATTATGATATGTATTTAAACACTATATCTGGTACGACAAACCTTAACCACTAGCCGCCCAGCCACTGTATAAAAACTGTGGCAGGGCGGCACGGCTAGGCAAAAGCACGTTTTAAAACGTGCTGTTTCAAAACAGGTAGGGGGCACGCGCGAGGCGCGCTGCTGCCCTGCCTTCACCGCCCAACTCAGCCGCGGGTGTCAGTCGTCGGGTCACAGCCGGTTATTATCAGCTGGGTCCCGGTGATTAGCGGCAATCAGTGACAGAGAGCAGGGCTGCAGTAGCTTTGCTTTCTGTTAGTTCCCTGACAGTTCCTGACAAGCTGGCCAGGAGAAAAGAGTTTCTCTGTCCCGATCAGCGTGTCTTCCTGCAGTACACACCCTCGCCCCCTAGTAAAACACTCCCCTCACACAGTTAACCCTTTCAGTGCAAAAAAAAGTTAATCCCTCCCCAGTGCCATTAGTACAGTGTCAGTGTTTTTTTTTTGCACTGATCACTGTATTGGTGTCACTGGGGATGTCAGTGACCCTAAGTCAGTTCCCCCCCCAGTGTCAGAATGTCTGCCACATTCCCGCAGTCCTGCCATAAGTTGCTGATCGCCGCCATAACTCACTGATCGCCGCCATGAGTCGCTGATCGCCGCCATTATTAGTATAAAAAAAATTTAAAATCCGAGTATCTTTCCCGCCATTTGTAAACGCTATAACTTTCACGTAAACCAATTAATTTACACGTATTGGGTTTTGTTTTAGCAAAGACATGTCGCAGAATGCATTTTGGCCGAAATTTATGACGAAATTAGATTTTTTAATTTTTTTTTACTGGACATGTTTTATAGCAAAAAGTACAAAATATTGTTTTTTTTCTCAAAATTGTCAGCCTTTTTTTTATAGCGCAAAAAATTAAAAACGCACAGGCGATCAAATACCACCGAAAGAAAGTTCTATTTGTGTGAAAAAAAAAGTACATAAATTTCATTTATGTACCGTATTGCATGACCGTGCAATTGTCCGTTAAACTAGCGCAGCGCTGTATAGCAAAAAAATGGCGTAAATTGCAGTATCTATACCATAGTTTGTAGACGCTATAACGTTCACAAAAAGCAATTAATATACACTTATTGGGATTTTTTTACCAAAAACATGTAGCAGAATACATTTTGGCCTAAATTTATAACTAATTTTGAGTTTATGTATTTTTTATAGCTGAAAGTAAAAAATATTGTTTTTCTTCAAAATTTTTGGTATTTTTTTGTTTATTGAGAGAAAAATAAAAAGCGCACAGGTGATCAAATACCACCGAAAGAAAGCTCTATTTGTGTGAAAAAAAGGACGTAAATTTTGTTTGGGTGCAGCGTTGCATGACCACGCAATTATCAGCTGAATTAATGCAGCACCGAGTAGCAAAAATAGGCTTGGTTATTAAGGGGGGTAAATCCTCAGGAGGGCAAGTGGTTAATGAACTACTAGTGGGATAACAAGGCAGTATAGAGGAGATGGGACCTAGGTTGTATGAAATATGATAAACCCTATGAATTATAAAAACCTTTGTAAGGAGATAAATAAAGCTTAGGATGATTTCCAAAGCCTCACTCCTCTGCTCCTCATGAATTCATCCAATATCTTATCTCCAACCCTTTCCACATCTCAATGGAATCCTAAAACTGGACACCAAAAGAAGAACAGAAGATAAATCTCCTTATTAGACCTTTTTAAGTCAGATTTACAGAGGCCATTAGGGAAGAGTTATAATCGAATGGAGTAATATGAGATTGTGTCTGTAAAGCATGCTAAAGTTGTAGATATTGGAAAAATTAGTGTTTTATTAAATAATATTGCTCTGAAAAGGATTGAAAATATTTAAGAATGTTGGTATAATACAGTTGGTGAAGAAAAAGGATTCCAGCTTTTTTGCTGTCCAATTTGGATAATTCAGGTAAATTCATATTGTTCTAGATTGTTGTGTATTGTGTATACCCCATATGTGCAGTTATTGCCCATGTAGCATCCTAGACTTTATGCATAAGCAGCAGTGTGGATCATTGCTATTTTAATTGGAAATGTCCAGCCTCTGGAATAGGAATAAGGTGTTCTTAAGGTTAAAGGGAGGAGATCAACCTCTAGATGGGTTTTTGTAAATGTAATACCCACCCTGTGACCTGTTGTAATTGAGATGCTAGAAAGTAAAGCCTAGCATTGGTTACTGCTAGCCCACCTCCATCTTTCAGGAGTTTTTGGGTTGTTTCTGTTTTCATATGATGTCATGAAAAAGGAATCTAATTTCTTAATACTCATTCATGTATCAAAATCAGTTATTATGGAAAGCATATGACAGTTGGGGCATCCAGTTTGACCTTCCTACAACAGAGATCATTTCCACCAGGTCTTTTTACAAATTTTCTTTTATTTTTGTTAAGAATGTATTTATATTCAGAGTAATAAGTCAGCAAGCATGGAAGACATATGAATCCCTAGATATTTAAAGGATGCATACAAAGACGATTTGACTAGCTACTATTTCTCTCACTGAGGATCTACTTGTGAATGCTGGATGGTAGAGAGGTCCTTCCCATTCCCTGCTACCTCCAGAAAATCTGTTTTATAAGATTAGAGAGAGATGTTTGTCCTCCCATTGTGGTCACTGATCATTTTGGAGTACCCAGTGACCCCAAATCCCTCTCCTGTTAAAGTTATTCAGAAAATTCTACTTTGTGAGAACCTGTCTATTTCTAGTAGCCCCTTCGGGGGTAAGCTCTCTCTATATATGAAGTGTAATATGTACACACATTAATGTGATAGGGTCTTTATTTCTGTATATAGTATTTGCACATTTCCCTGCTGTTTGTGTCACAGGATTCAAACTGACAACTGTAAACTGCTCAGTGCTCAGAGCAATCAGTATTGTATATTGATATTTCAAAATTTGCACTCTTCAGTATAGATGACTGATGTGGGTCATGCCATAGACCATAGAATTTGTGGAAGGAAAGGTGTTTGCCCACTGTAGAAATTTTGCATTTACAGTACAATTGTAGGCATTATTTAAATGATTGTATGTGTAAGGCTTATGAGTAAATATACTATCAAAAGCACCCTTTCCAATGCTTTTACTGTTAAATAAAATATAAAATGTCATGTAATCCTGAATGTGTTGTAAGTATAACATAGTCTTTACTAGGCTGAATTAAGCAAGGATGTTCCAATTTACTTTGTCCTTTTACAATAATTGCAGTGTTTATTCTAACCTATATTGGGGACAATTCACAAAGCGGTATCTTACCGCATCCAAGTATGCAGTAAGATACCGCACAGCATTTTTCAAAATGTTTGTTGGCATTCATGCTACTAAAATAATGGTATAATAATAGGTTATTTTATGAGGTCATGTGGTATTTTAGTAGTGAAAACATGCGGTAATGTAACGCCTTGTGGTAGCCGGCGTATTTATCAATAATAGCAAATACTGATTGTTAAGGAGTGGGTGGCTGCTGACATCCCTAACAACCAGTAACTGTCATGGTTGTTAAGCAGCGGGCAGCTGCTGCTGCGTCCTTAACAACCTATGAGTCATCAGCTGTCAGCCATTCCCTGTAAAAAAAAAAGCATTGCTGGCAATAAAATAAAAGGGGCGTAGGTTCCCCCCTCCCCCCCAATCCATACCAAGCCCTTTGGGTCTGGCATGGATTTAGAGGGGAATCCTAACTCCCCAAAAAAAGCCCCCCCCCCCCAAAGTCTATACCAGACCCTTGTCTGAGCATGCAGCCTGGCAGGTCAGGAAAGGAGGGAATGTGCAAGCGTCTCCCCTCCTGAACCTTACCACATGATATAAATAAATTGCCGTGCTCAAATGTCGCAACTAAGAATCTGTCACAACCATATAAGTAATATGTAGAAATTAATAGTCCCAGTGTTATGAACCATATACTAGATCACCACGTGTCTTCAATATAATTAGTGCTCCACCACCAGAAAATGGTAGGACTCTTACCAGAACATGTGGACCCTTATAAAAGAGTGACAAACGCATGAGAATATATATATCCACAGAATACCTCAAAATTGGAAGATGTTATATCATGGTACTGGATGGAAGTATCACCTTCAATTCCTCCCCATTCTTAATCACACGATAATACCTCTCAGTATTGTCACGATCGCGGCGCCAGACCCCAGACCTTCTCATCAAACTCGTGACCGAAGGACTAGCCGATCTAAAACCGCGATGTCACGTGTGTAACAATGTCACACCCAGCTGCACCCTGCACAACAATTTTCCAGCTAATTGGACCACCATCGATGTACCGGCAGCCTGAGCGATTGTTACTGGGTCAGGTTAATTATGTAATTAACCCTTCACACTGCCACTACCTCTTTTTTGTACAGAGAAAGAGGAAGCTCAGCAATATCAGCTAAAACACTACACTATAATGGTTGAGATAATCGTCTGCATATTACGGTCACCGCGAGCCGAGAGTTAAACAAACACAGTAGCGTTCTCTTTAGAGGCAGGAATTTGTAAATTGCAATAAAGCGCTATAGAAACAGTTCAACACTTTCAGAAGGAAAGATTTATTACTAAAAGGTCAAATGGGTGCAATAAAAATATTTACAGAAAAGATGTAACTAAGATATATATATATAAACATACAGAGACCAACAGCACAGCAAAGAGATATCAGAGAGAGGTAAAAGGGTTAAGGTACTTGCCAAAGTCCTGGGTTAGCAGATACAAGTTTCAGAGCAAAAGGGCACAGGTCTCCCCAGGTGGTATTGATGTTAAAATGGGAGACATCTTCAACTTGACTCTTAGGCCTGACAGCCTATTTTGTGGTCCCCAGCAGGGGGTGTCTCTGAAGTCAAGGACCAATACCTGTGGAGGTATGGGTGGATACCTCAACTAGAGCCAAAATCTCCCATAACTCATATTTTTCCAGCTGCACAAGTGACATTTCACCCACGGGTAGATTATTATGCAGACACGTCTGAGGATTGATTAGATATGAATTATGAAATTATACACTGTACGGTTCACGAGATCTACTTTTCTGTTTTCCTATGTATTCAAGACAATGCGAGTGACCTATCAAACTGTTCGCCTTATTGTGGAAAATCTGACGATAGGTCCGGTTTTTATGCAAGTCTCTCATATTTCGAGATATGAGACATAGGGGAGAAATGGATTTTGAAAAGTGTTTATCTGATTCTGTCACCTACGCTGAGTTAGGTTTATTAGGTTGGAATCTCTTTCAACTCCTGGAAAAGCTTGCCTTATCTCTTACAAGGTGTTACAATTTGCAGGTTCTTTGGGCAGGGAGGCCCCGCCTTCCTTGGGGGGCTTTATAGCTCCTATGACCCTCCTGTGACATTCCCAATTCACACACATACTGGCCAAATGTCGCTGGGCCTCTCTAAGGAGGGAGGGGGGAAGAATGAGGGAGAAATATATTTGTCAGGATGGTTAATCCCTTTGCCAAGATGGAGGTTGAAGCCAAAATGGTTGAACCGTGTCCATCTCAGGGTATACGCTGTTACACCTCCCCCCTTAGGTGGTTGCATTGGAGGGGACTACAATTTCCCTCCTGACGCAACCCACTTCTGCCACGGGCTGGCCTGACTAGGGCACAGAGCCACTGTGCCCAGGGGTTCACCTTGGGGTGATATGCACTGCGGGAGACCAAGGTTCCTTCTGAAAAGGAAGCTGTTCTCCCCAGCAACACTGCTGTGCCAACCAAGTGAGTGGTCACGGGTGAGCACCAGTCAGCTGTGGCTATCCGAATACCGTGGCAACTGCCGGGGTGCCCACCCATTCACAAAACACTGTGGCCGGGGTGTCATCTGCTAACATATTAATGTGTAGCTTCTTGTCGAGGTAGAGAAGGAGATTTCCCTCTCCCATCTTCTTCCTCAGGCCTAGGACTACATCTGGCCCGAAGGTAGTGGTGCCTGTGTGCACCGGAACCGGACAGGCGAATTCTGGAACTCGCCTCCCAGATGTGTCCACAAGTACCTTCATCCAAGATGAACAGTCCTCGCTACCTGCTAGCATCCAGGACACCAGTTCCTCCAGTTTCCTGTCTGCTAGGTCACTCACAGGTCCAGCTGAGCCATGATAGTTGCACCCAGGCGTCTTACTGTAGCCAGCTGCACCCACGACTGATGTAACTTGTTTTTTGGCCTGGGGAGTAGGCCAGGCCACAACTGCCTCAGTCTCCCCATGTCCAGACTTCTGGGGGTCTCTTCCTACCAGTGGTTCCCAAAGCTGAACCACTGACATGCTCCTCTGACAGTTACCCTTCTCGACTGTCACTAGGCACGGGCAGTTTGTTCCTGACTAGTGACAGGGGCCCGAGTTGCTTTTCCCAGACAGGGCCGAACACAGCAAGGCCCCTAAAGTGGGCAACTGCACCCAGTTCCATTCCACATTGTAGGCCATTCCTGACCCCTGGGGAGGTGGTTGGTGCGTTCTGAACCACAACTAGCTTTCCTGTGAATTCAGGCAAGCCACATGGGGTAGTGAAGGCTGGCTCGTCCTGAGCCTCCTGGGTTAGAGATGGTGGCCCATACCCTCTGCTCAGGTCCATGATGGTTAGACAGTGGGCCCCTTCCAGATGCTCCATTACCTAATGGCTCCTGGGCATGGGGTAGGCCACAACCACAGGGCTGGCGCTCAGTTTTCCAAGGTCCTCAAAAAGCCTGGTCATCTGATCCTGTTTGAGGACTGAGACTACCGGGGTTGCCCAGACTCTAGCTGACCCCTGGATTCCGGACTGCGCCATTTCCTCTGTCTCTTTGGCCCATTCAGCCTGCACCTCCAGGGAGATAAGGTTGGCAGAAGGCAGGAGGGAGGCATGCATTCTGCCATCTACCTCCTGAACCGCATGGTGAGCGCTCCCCGGGTTCTCCTGAATCTAGACACCATCTATCAGAGGCATTGCCAGCAGCTTCAAGACCTGAGTGGCAAGGAAAGGTGATTGGGGCTGAGGACCGCAGCCCTCTCTGAAATCCGAGCATCAACCCCAATAAGGCCCCCTGCACTCCCAATCCGAGTGTGCTGTCCCTGCCTAGGACATATGTTTTTCTGCTGATGACACACCGTGACAGGTCAGCTTAGATGACATGCTTTCAGGCTTCCAGCCCCCTGTGGATAGGCCATTCTTGCTGTCAGGCCTGTGTTTACTCTTCCCAGCAGGGGAGCTCAGCTCTAGCTAGAGGCTGAAATCTCCATCTGAATGGCTTTCCAGGGCTGCCTTACTACTTACTACAAGTCCCAGCCGGCTGTTTACCCTTCTCAGCAGGGCAACTCATAGCTAGCTGACTTCTGAAGTTCCTTTGTGAATCTCTTTTCAGTGCTGCCCTATGCGTGGAACTACAAGTCCCATCCGGCTGTTATTTACCCTTCTCAGCAGGGCAACTCATAGCTAGCTGACCTCTGAAGTTCATTTGTGAATCACTTTTTAGTGCTGCCTTATGCGTGGAACTACACGTCCCAGCCGGCTGTGGTTTACCCCTCTCAGCAGGGCAACTCATAGCTATCTGACCTCTGAAGTTCCTTTGTGAATCGCTTTTCAGTGCTGCCTTATGCGTGAAACCGAAAGTCCCAGCCGGCTGCCCAGTACCATGCAAGGCCAATGGCTGGGCCTGTATTGAGGCATAATCTTCTGAGCCTGGGCAAGAGACAGGCCTATCCAGGCCATCCCTTTGCTCAGCCCCCAGAGATTGTACCTCTGCCCCCTTCATAGCACTGTGGGTGACCCCCAACAATGAAATTGCATCTGTCAAGGAACAAGAAGATCGCTGCAGCACATGAATCTGCGCATGTGCAGGATCCCGACAAGGCATACAGGCAGGCGGGCACTAGGACCCAGGCGTGCTTGTCACCAATGACGGCACCGGCAGGCACTAGGACCCAGGCGCGCCTGTCGGCGCTGGGCGGGCTATTTAAAGAGCACCTCAGTGCTTATTCAGTGCTGACTGGTCTTCAGCTCTCCCCGTGTCCTGCTTGTTTCCTGTGAGATTTCCTTTGGCTCTGACCCGGCTTGTTCCTGACCCGACTCTGAGTACTCTCCTGCCCCCCTGGTTCCTGACTCTGGCATTTACTCCTGATCCTGTACCATGCTGCCCGACTGTTATGACCCTGGCTATCCTAGGACTCCGTTTCAGTCCTGTGTCCTGGCTACATACCTGGCTCTGCTGTGCATCTGGCAATCCACTGTACCTGCCTGGTCTACCTCCACAGTACCCAAATCAGAGGATATCCTGCTGATCAAGGTCATCATCTGCAAGAGCCACAAGCAAAACCCTGGCGCTCTTGTCCCCTTGGTCCTTAGACGCCTTCTGTTCCAACCTCAGCGGGCTCAGGATTAGTGACGCAAGTGAGGCCGACCTTGTCAAGTCAGTCTCCCATCAGGTATGTGACAGTACCAGTCACCCAATGATGAAGTCTGAAAGGGAGGCCTCACAACTGGGGGACATTCGCCAAACTGTGACTTCCTTGTCCAACGTCATACAGGACATGCAGAGGAACTTCCAATACCTGGAGAGCAAACTGCGAACCGATCCTAATGTCCTCTCAGACACAGTAACCTGTGGTACAGCCACTCAAACCGAGATCAGTATGTTCCTTGAAACCTCGGTTCTACTGGAACCCCGGGTACCTATGCCTGAGTTCTTTACAGGAGAACGCCGGACGTTCAGGACTTTTCGTAACTCCTGTGAGTTATATTTCTCTCTGCTCCCCAGGACCTTCTCCTCACCAAGTACTAAAGTAGGGTTTGTCATCACCCTTATTAGAAATAAACCCCAGTCCTGGGCATACCATCTCCGTGAACAGCATGATCCGGCCCTAACCTCTGTGGATTCATTCTTTTCAGCAATGGCACAAGTGTATGCAGACCCCTTCCAGCGCCAAACTGCGGAATCTATGATCAGCAAACTACAACAAGGCCAAAGGCCTGCGGAAGATTATGTCACTGACTTCCGTATCTGGAGTTCTGATACTCAGTGGAACGAGTCTGCTCTCTGTCATCAGTTCAGCCTTGGTCTTTCTGACACCCTGAAGGATGAACTGGCCCGAGTGGGGGTACCAACAAGACTGGAGAGTCTGATAGACCTAACGATCCATATCGATCATCGGATTCGGGAAAGGTTAAATGAAAGGACCAGTGGGAAACTTCTGTTATGCCCTGATGTTGGGCCAGCTATGAATATGGTCCCGTCTGAGTTGCCCACCAAGCCAGCTAGAAGGAGCTTCTGGAGACCACAGTTATCCGCAGGAGAACATCTCCGTCGGCAGATGTGCAATCTGCCTCTACTGTGGTGAAGTGGGACATTTTGTGGCTACCTGCCCGATCAAACCTCACAAAACTTCTCCCAACTGCTGCTACATGATGCACCCTCAGGGTACTGACCGAACGCACCTCTCCTTCCAGCTGCAATTACAACTGGCCAAAAGGACTATCACGGTCCCGGCTATCATTGACTCAGGTGCCTGTAGCTGCTTCATGGATTCTTGTTTTGCTACACAGAAT
This sequence comes from Staurois parvus, assembly GCF_062004578.1. NCBI lineage: Eukaryota > Metazoa > Chordata > Amphibia > Anura > Ranidae > Staurois > Staurois parvus. Next base: position 3,125,146 of record NW_028318448.1, on the reverse strand, counting down.
CAGATTCCCCTCCGCACGAAGACACAGAGGCTTGCAGTTCATCTGGCAGATGGGTCTGGTATCAGTTCTGGTCCGGTAACACAAGAAACCTTGCCAATCTTTTGTTATTCTCAGTCGGCACACCAGACATTCTTATGTCTGGACATTATCACTTCCCCAATTTTTACAATCATCCTCGGTATGCCTTGGCTAAAAGCGCATAACCCAACCATCAATTGGGTGACCGGAGAGATCTCTTTTCCTTCTGAATATTGTCAGATTCACTGCACTCTCAAAGAGACAGGTGGGACAACCCCTCTCCTCAGCATTAATTCTGACCCTGAAACCATGAAGCTTGTCCCTTACCACGACTTACCACGAATACCTGGATGTGTTCAATAAAAAGAGTGCCAACACCCTTCCTCCACATAGGCCCTATGATTGTCCAATTGAGCTCTTGCCCGGCGCCAAGATTCCTTTTGGTAGGATTTACCCTCTGTCTGAAGTTGAATTAAAGGTACTCCAGGGATATATAGATGAAAGCCTGGAAAAAGGCTTTATTAAGCCATCTACTTCACCAGCAGGAGCCGGCATATTGTTCGTGGAGAAGAAGGATAGCACCTTGAGACCCTGTATAGACTATCGGGACCTGAACAAAATCACGGTCAAGAACCATTATCCTCTTCCTCTAATCCCCGAGTTGTTCCAAAGATTGCGAGGAGCATGCTTTTTCTCAAAGTTGGATCTGAGGCGTGCTTACAATTTAGTGAGAATTCGGGAGGGAGACGAATGGAAGACAGCTTTCCGGACCAGATTCGGGCACTTTGAGTATCTGGTAATGCCCTTTGTTCTCTGCAACGCACCAGCAACCTTCCAAAACCTGGTAAACAATGTTTTTCGGGACTACCTGGATTTATTTCTAATCGTGTATCTGGATGATATCTTGGTTTTTTCATGTTCCATCAAAAGTCATCGTGACCATGTAAAAAAGACACTGGATAGACTACGCCAACACCATCTCTATGCAAAAGCTGAAAAATACGAATTCGAGAAACAGTCTATCCAATTCCTCGGGCTGGTGATCACTCCTGAAGGCATCTCCATGGACCCTCAGAAGGTGTCCGCCGTCTTGGAATGGCCCATACCTGAAGATAGGAAAGCTGTGCAGCACTTTATAGGCTTCGCAAACTTTTATAGGAAGTTTATCAAGGACTTCTCGGGAACCCTAGCGTTAGTGACACAGCTCACTAGGCAACATGTGCCCTTCAAGTGGACTCCTGAGGCCCAAGCAACCTTTGAACAGCTAAAAACCATGTTCACAACCGCACCCATCCTGAAACATCCTGATCCTGCCCTAGCCTTCATCCTTGAAGTTGATGCTTCAGAAAATGCGGTAGAGGCCATCCTGTCACAAAGGCAGGAGCCCAAATCCCTTCTGCATCCTGTTGCCTTCTTCTCCCGGAAATTGAACGTTTCTGAAAGAAATTACAATGTGGGAGACAGGGAATTACTATCCATCAAAGCAGCATTGGAAGAATGGCGCTATTTACTAGAGGGAGCAGCCCTTCCTATTCTCATCTTTACTGATCACAAAAATTTAGAGTACCTGAGAACCGCAAAATGACTCAGACCACGACAAGCTAGGTGGGCACTATTTTTCTCACGCTTCGTGTTCCATCTGACTTACCGTCCAAGTTCAAAAAATGGTAAACCCGATGCACTCTCCCGCATGTTTTCTGACCCAGTTGTACAGTCTGAACCTGATACAATCTTGCCAGCCAAGAACTTTCTACTTCTGCAAACGGATCTCATATTGCAAATAAAAGAAGCCATGGACAATATCCCACCTCCTGCAAATATGCATCTACAATTTAAGGATGGCCTGTACTTCCACAAGGGACAGATCTTTGTGCCCAAAGGACTTCGAGCACTTATTCTCTAGCGATGTCACGACCACAATTAGCAGGTCACTTTGGAATTCGCAAAACATCTGAGTTAGTCCCTCGCTCCTTTAGGTGGCCTAATGCAGCAAGAGATTGCCAAGACTATGTGAAATCGTGCACAGTTTGTCTGAGGAATAAGTTGGATAAAGCCAAAACTTGGGGCCTGCTGGAATCCCTGCCTGTACCAGAAAAACTTTGGAGCATGATCTCCATGGATTTTATTGTGGAACTTCCCCCATCTGAGGAATTCAACACTATTTTAGTGGTAGTTGATCGTTTGTCCAAGATGGCCCACTTCATTCCTTTGAAAGGAACTCTTTCCGCTACAGAAACAGCTTCTGCTTTCATCAGGGAAATTGTAAGGCTTCATGGTGTTCCCTTAAATATTGTATTGGATTGAGAGGTACAATTTACATCTAAATTTTGGAAGGCTCTGTGGGAGGCATTAGAGATCGAGTTACGCTTCTCCTCTGCTTATCATCCTCAAACAAATGGACAAACGGAGAGGACAAATCAAACGCTGGAGCAATATCTCCGATGCTTCTCCTCATATTCACAGGATGACTGGGCATCACTCCTTCCTCTAGCGGAGTTTGCATATAATTCCATCCACTCCGCCACGAAACAATCCCCCTTTTACTCTAACTACGGATACCACCCCTCCTTTCTTCCAGAAATACCAGTGGAGGCCGCTGTCCCGGCGGTAGAAGAAAGGATGGAGTTCCTCAGGAGGAACGGCAAAATTTTACAAGAAACAATTTCTGAGGCCCAAAAGAGTAACAAAAGGTTTTTTGATAGAAAGAGAAGGGGCAACTTGAAACTTAAACAAGGGGATAAAGTCTTGCTGTCCACAGCTAATCTGAAATTAAATTGTCCATCCAAAAAGCTGGGTCGGAGATATCTGGGACCATTTTCCATCAAGAGAAAGGTCAATCCTGTAGCATTTGAATTGGAACTACCAGCTAACCTAAAGATCCACCCAATATTTCATTGCTCTTTACTGAAACCAAATGTCCCAAGTGGGTTCCCCAACCAGAATTCTGAGGCACCTGCTCCACCGTGGTGGATGGAAATGAAGAATACGAAGTGGAGGCTATCTTGAACTGTAGAAAGAGGGGCGGACAGACCCAGTTCCTCATCAAGTGGAAGGGTTATGGACCTGAGGATAACTCCTGGGAACTGTCCACTAATGTCCATGCCCCACGGATAATTCAAGCCTACCTCCGTCGTCATCCTGAGAAACGAGCCCTAGTGGGCATTCGGAGGTTGCCCATGGGGGGGGGGCAATGTCAGGGAACAAGAAGATCGCCGCAGCACATGAATCTGCACATGTGCAGGATCCTGACAAGGCATACAGGCAGGCGGGCACTGGGACCCAGGCACACCTGTCAGCAATGACGGCACCGGTAGGCACTAGGGCCCAGGCGCACCTGTCGGCGCTGGGCGGGCTATTTAAAGAGCACCTCGGTGCTCATTCAGTGCTGACTGGTCTTCAGCTCTCCCCGTGTCCTGCTTGTTTCCTGTGAGATTTCCTTTGGTTCTGACCCGGCTTGTTCCTGACCCGACTCTGAGTACTCTCCTGCCCCCCCGGTTCCTGACTTCGGCTCTGTTCCTGACTCTGGCATTTCCTCCTGATCGTGTACCGCGCTGCCCGACTGTTATGACCCTGGCTATCCTATGACTCCATTCCAGTCCTGTGTCCTGGCTACATACCTGGCTCTGCTGTGCATCTGGCAATCCACTGTACCTGCCTGGTCTACCTCCACAGTACCCAAATCAGAGGATATCCTGCTTATCAAGGTCATCATCTGCAAGAGCCACAAGCAAAACCCTGGTGCTCTTGTCCCCTTGGTCCTTAGACACCCTCTGTTCCAACCTCAGCGGGCTCAGGATTAGTGACACAAGTGAGGCCGACCTCATCAGTTCAGTCTCCCATCAGGTACATGACAGGCTCATTTGTTTCATCATGAATACCATAACCGTCATTAGCATTACCAACATTACTGACATTATCAATAACAGTGTCATCGTCATCATTATCATTATCAACATTCATCATCATTTGATACCTCCCCAAGCAAGGGGAGTTCCTCTCGTTCTCCAGCTAATGGAGAATCCTGTAGCCCCACTCTATTCCCAGCCCCCTCCCTCTGTCCATCCACAGGTTGCCCAGACATTACCCCAATATCTGCACACAGTACCTTGGCATGTCCCGAGAGTTCCAGGGGGCCCTTCCAGGTATTCTCGACATGGGCATAATAAGAAACAAGAGTGCCTAGATCAGCACCCAACAAAACAGGTGTGGGAATTTCATCCGAGACCCCCACCTCCCTCATCCCCCTTCCCGCACCCCAATCTAGGAATACCTTTGCACAGGGTATGCGTTAACGGGTCCCCCCCCCACCTCCTGTGAGGGTAAGGAACTTTCCTGGGATGAGGTTCCTCTACTCAATCACCTCTGGCCGGATCAAAGTGACTTCTGCCCCGGTGTCCCGCAAACCAGTTACAGACCGGTTGTCCACAGTGACTGGCTGCAAGTTGGCGGGGGTTACCCGCATCTTCCTGCGGACAAACAGCACGGAAGAAGAGTTGCTGGCCGGCTGGCCAGATGATGTCGTCTGCTTCTGCTCAGGACACTGCGTCCTGAGATGTCCGGCTTTCCCACAGGTGAAACATCTGCGGTTGTCAGGCAGGGATGGCTTGGCCCCAAGCGCTGCAGGTGTGGGCGGAGGGGAAGCTTGACTCACCGACGTAGGAGAGGTTGCTAGGGGCGATTTCCCCCCTTTCCAGCAATTCAGAGGAGCCTTGCGATGGTCAGACACTCGTGTGTGGACGAAGGTATCTGCCAAATCAGCTGCAGCTTTAGTAGATGATGGCTCTCTCTTCAAGACAAACTGTCTGACGTTGGCCAGGCAGATGTGTAGGAGTTGGTCTCGTATCATGAGATCTTCCAAAGACTCGTAGGAGTCAGCTTTCAGTCCCTTAGTCCACTGTCGGAATGTGATGCGTAAGTGACTCGCCACATCCGTGTAAGAGTCCCCAGGTTCCTTCTGCATGGACTTGAACCGCTTGCGGTACACTTCCGGGGTCATCTGGTACTTCCGGATGATGGCATCTTTTAAAACTTGGTAATCATCGTCCTGCCCCTCTGGCAATTCAACAAACACATCCAGGGCCTTGCCTTGTAGCCCTGGTGTCAGGTACCGAGTCCATTGAGCTGGGGGCATATGGTAATGACGGCACGTTTTTTCAAATGACAGTAGATACGTGTCAAGGTCACTATCTTTTTCCATCACTGGAAACTTGGCTGCTGTGCCCATGGCCACAGTAGCGTCCCTGTGCTCTAGGGACCCGGGGTTCTGCACCTGTCATTGGGGCTGGAGCCTTGCCATCTCCAGCTCGTACCGACAATCAGCTTCCCTCTGCACCTGGTGCTCCTCTTTGTCAGCCGCTGCTTGGCGTTCCGCAGTTTCTCTGTCAGCCACTGCTCGGCGTTCCGCAGTTTCTCTGTCAGCCACTGCTCGGCGTTCCGCAGTTTCTCTGTCAGCTGCTGCTTTGCGTTCTGCAGTTTCTCTGTCAGCCTGGCGTTCAAGGAACCGCAGGTATGCCTCAAGATCTGTCTCCATGAAGCGTTTCAGGGCTAATTGGACCAGCTAATTGGTCCACAATCGATGTACCGGCAGCCTGAGCGATTGTTACTGGGTCAGGTTAATTACACAATTAACCCTTTACACTGCCACCACCTCGTTTTTGTACAGAGAAAGAGGAAACTCTGCAATATCAGCTAAAACACTATAATGGTTGAGATAATCGTCTGCATAATACGGTCACCGCAGGCTGATTATGCAGAGAGTTAAACAAACACAGTAGCATTCTCTTTAGAGGCAGGAATTTGTAAATTGCAATAAAGCGCTATAGAAACAGTTCAACACTTCCAGAAGGACAGATTTATTACTAAAAGGTCAAATGGGTGCAATAAAAATATTTACAGAAAAGATGTAACTAAGCTATATATATAAACATACAGAGACCAACAGCACAGCAAAGAGATATCAGAGAGAGGTGAAAGGGTTAAGGTACTTGCCAAAGTCCTGGGTTAGCAGATCCAAGTTTCAGAGCAAAAGGGCACGGGTCTCCCCAGGTGGTATTGATGTTAAAATGGGAGACGTCTTCAACTCGACTCTTAGGCCTGACAGCCTATTTTGTAGTCCCCAGCAGGGGGTGTCTCTGAAGTCAAGGACCTATACCCCGCTTAGGGCGTGGAGGAATGGGTGGATACCTCAACTAGAGCCAAAATCTCCCTTAACTCATATTTTGGCCCATAACTTTCCAGCTGCACAGGTGACATTCCACCCATGGGTAGATTATTATGCAGAGACGTCTGAGGATTGATTAGCTATGAATTATGAAATTATACACGGCACAGTTCACAAGATCTACTTTTCTGTTTTCCTATGTATTCGAGACAATGCGAGTGACCTATCAAACTGTTCGCCTTCTTGTGGCCAATCTGACGATAGGTCTGGTTTTTATGTAAGTCTCTCATATTCCAAGATATGAGACATAGGGGAGAAATGGATTTTGAAAAGTGTTTAACTGATTCTGTCACCTACGCTGAGTTAGGTTTATTAGGTTGGAATCTCTTTCAACTCCTGGGAAAGCTTGCCTTATCTCTTACGAGGTGTTACAATTTACAGGTTCTTTGGACAGGGAGGCCCGGCTCACTTGGGGGGCTTTATAGCTCCTATTACCCTCCTGTGACATTCCCAATTCACACACATACTGGCCAAATGTCGCTGGGCCTCTCTAAGGAGGGAGGGGGGAAGAATGAGGGAGAAATATATTTGTCAGGATGGTTAATCCCTTTGCCAAGATGGAGGTTGAAGCCAAAATGGTTGAACCGCGTCCATCTCTTGGTATACGCTGTTACAAGTATGGCCATGCAAAGAAAGACAAAGGGGCGACCATCACATAAAACCATAAAACACGTTTTTTATCATAAAGTATTGTATTCACATTCAGGTGGGCAAATCAGCGCTGTGAATATTCTCCTGTACGGGGAACAGGTACACTTCCTGGTGTTAGAGAGCAGCGTGTAGACATCAGATGCACAAGCTCCACGTTTCATCATATATGATGTAATTTGGAGCGTGGTACCACATGCCCTCAACATGGGGGGTGCTTTGGGACAGGGGGGCTCTTCTCCCCCAAAGCACCTTGTATCCATGTTGATGGGGACCAGGGTCTCTTCTCCACAACCCCTACAACCCTGGCCAGTGTTTGTGGGGGTCTGAGGGTGGGTGGGTTCTTTAGGACATGGAAAGCCCCTTTAAAAAGGGTCCCCTGGATTCCACCCCCTATCTGAATGAGTACATGGCCATGATGCTCGCTGTCACTCAGACAGGAGGCAGTTTTTTACAAGTCCTTTGTTAAAAAAAAAAAAGAGCTCCACCCCCGATGAAGGCTCCCACCATCTGATAGCTCCGCCATCTGCCATTTCTTTAATAACTAAGGGGCGAGCCACCTGGTGAAAGCACCAGGTGGCTCCAGCCCCTTGTGACATCATCGACCCAGCATGTCCCTGGTCGATGTCGCAAAGGGGGCAGGGCCACCCAGTGATGTCATCAGGTAACCCGTCCCTTAGTTATTTAAGAACTGTTAGACAGTGGTGCTGTCAGATGGCAAGAGTCTTTGTTGGGAGAGGAGGCATCGTGATTGACGATGGATCTACATCGGGGGGGGCTTTTTTACATTTTTTTTTTATAAAGGACTTGTCAAAAACTGCCTCCTGTGGTTTTTTACACTACACTTTTTTTGGTGAATGAGTACTCATTCACATATGGGGGCCAGGATCTAGGGGCCCCTAATTAAAGGGGGCTCCAGATTCTGATAAGCCCCTCACCCACAGACCCCGACAACCACCAGCCAAGGTTGTGGAGAAGAGGCCCTTGTCCCCATCAATATCAAAGCACCCCTCCATTTTTCATTGCCAGAAATTCTTTTTTTTACACTCAGCTGTCAGTGGGGAACACCACTGATAGGTGATGACTTATTGGTTGTTAAGGATGCGGCAACTGCCTGTTCCTTAATAACCATGACAGTTACTAGTTGTTAAGGGCAACGAATACATACCAGATGCCTTGACCACTACTTAATTAATGCATGCATTTAATTATTTATTTCATTATGTGAATTGACGTTGTTTTTTTATGCGGTATTTATCGAGTGTTTTTGCTATTTGCGGTAAACACAGCATACTAGCAATGGTGAAATGACATTTTCAGTATTGCATGCGATATATGGTCACGTGACCGACATAACACATGCAATAACCTTTAGGGAATTGTCCCCATTGCTTTAACAAGCATAGACTGCTATTATCCTGTGACACAGCCATACGGAATGTAACCATGCCAAAAAAATAATGATTAATCTGCTAGTTTATAGCTTTCTGTTAAAGTGGCCCACATCCAAAACTGATATTTCACTGTTACTTAAAACTGGGAGTTATAAAATCTACAAAAACACATCACTTTAAACACAATATTTCTATTCCTGGGTTCCAGCATCTGTATACATCTAGAATCTGAGCCAGGTTTTCAGATTTATGATTTTTTTTTTGTTCCTGAAGAAGGTTGCTTTGTACCTATACATCTGTCCTCCTGTCCTGGTCTGTAGCCAGCAGTGCTGAGGTGTGCCCTTGGGCACAGATTATAGCAGTTTTCATAGCAGACAAGGTGTAAATGGTTGCTACTGTTAATCTTCAGAAGATGGAAGCCTGGAAGCTATTAATTCTCAATAGGAACTCTGAAAACCGACATTTAAGGTTTTAGGTACTTGTTGTTTGACCCTACCACATTTGGCTGCATGAGGTGGTGGTCTCCACATTCACTGGCTTCAACAAAAGTACCAAAATGATCTGGCCATTATTGCAGGATTTTTCTTTCATAAGACACTGTACTTTTAAGTGGGGCATTTAACATGAAAAAGCACTGTATTACTTCGAGGACAGAACACGTAATTTTAGTGTGGTTTTGTTGAACACATTATTATTTTAGTGTGGTTTTGTTCTCCATGGCTAAAAATAGTCATTCTTTGTATCTATTACACATGTTCTGTACCATATGTCATTGTTAATTAGTGTTCCTCTAACATATTCTAGTCATGTGTTTGCACTAGAAGTGTATTTTGTGTGATTGATGATTGTTCAATTGTTAGTAATCATAAGTAGAGTAGTCACATATATAATGTCAGTGTAAAATGGAACTGGTTTCCTGTGATGCTATATTATGATTGTGCAATACAATAAATTAAAGAAGTATAGCCAAAGCTTTTTTGTCTGTACTTATCCTATGGATCACAGGAGTGCGGTTCATTCTGCACTCCTGTGGCTCTTTTTCAGCAGACAGCAGGTTAAAGCTTGCTGTTGGCTGATTTCACAGAGCTGGTCCAGGCTCTGAAAAGATCCAGACCGTATGGTCAAGATCCACCCAGAAGCCTGGACTGGCATCTGGCTCAGTCTCTCAGCGGTCTGCTGAACCAACCTTTCCTGCCCCCTTCACAGCCCATCGCTCCAGTGAACACTTGAGGTGCAGAGCAGAGAGCTGGAGACTGACAGTCACGGCTCTCTGCTCAGTGCAGAAGGAGATCGGAGCGATCAGAGTGCTTTTGTTCGCTCAGTTCTCTGTGCAGAGCCAGAAGAGGACAGATGCAGCATCAGATCGATGCTGCATCCACCTAGGTGAGTATATTGTTTTGGGTTTTTTTGGATAGCCCATATTTTATCTACATATTGTTTTTTAATCCAAAAATGTTGTTCTAGTTAAATGCTGAGAGCCCTGTCCTTCCAAATTCAAGTTTGAAGAAGGGAATTAACCAATTTAAAAACATTACGTGGAATTACCACAAGGGTATTATGGAGAAAATAAAGGAGCTGGGGCATGAGAATAATCTTGATCAAATTAACCTTGCCTGCCTCGGATAGGGGGAGTGAATTCCAGACTTTTATGCGGTCTGGGAACCGCTGAATGAGAGGGAACACATTCAGACAGCAAAAATCTATAATGCAAGGGGAAATGTGAACCCCCAGGTATTTAAAGGAGGCAGTGAGGGAAAGGAGCTGGAAGAGATACTGACTGGGAAATATCCCCATCTAGAGACATTAGTGCTGATTTGGACTGATTTATGGTAAGTTCTGAGAATTGGCCAAACTCTGTAATAGTGGACATGGGTACTTTCAGGGAAGAATCCGTATCACCCAGCAGTAATAGTGTATCATCTGCATAAAGCATTACCTTTTCCTGGTGATTGCCATGACAAAAGTTGGTAATGCAGGGGTTGGTTCTAATTTTAATGGCTAAGGGCTCAATCGGTAGAGCAAATAGTAAGACTGAGAGAGAACCCCCTGTCTAGTTCCCCTCCCAAGAGCAAATGTGTGGGACAGTCTACCAGATTCCCTAATTGCTGCCTGGGGATGGCTATACAAGAGGTGCACGCAGGAAATAAACATGTTCCCAAAACCAAATTTCTCCAACATGGCCCAGAGATGGCACAGTCAATGCTGTCGAAAACCTTGGCAGCATCTAAGGACAGCAGCACTCTGTGGCCCATATTATCAGATGGGGACTGTATATTAACCACTTACCGTCCACCTTATAGCAGAAATACTGCTACAGAGCCGCATGGGTGCGCAAAATCATGCATATATACGGTAGCGGTAGGGGTGTCAATCACTGGGTCTCAGCCGGGGATTGCCGAGGATCACAGATGGGCAGGAGGGCTGCTGAGCAGAGCTATCCAGAGCAGTGTGCTTACAGTAAAGCACCCCCCCGCCCCATAGTAAAACACTCCCAGTACACAGTTAACCCTTTGATCACCCCTCATTGTTAACCCCTTCCTGCCCAGTGCCATTATTACAGTGGCAGTGCTTTTTATTAGCACTGATCACTGTATTGGAGTCACTGGGGATGTCAGTGGCACCAAGTCAGTTCCCCCCAGCATCAGAATGTTTGCTGCAGTGCCGCTGTAAGTCGCTGATCACCACCATAAGTCGCTGATCGCCGCTATTATTAGTAAAAAAAAAAAAATTCCAGTATCTATACTACCATTTGTAAACGCTATAACTTTCACGTAAACCAATTCATTTACAGGTATTAGGATTTTTTTTAGCAATGACAAAATTTTATTTAAAAATGTTTTTTGCTGGACATGTTTAACCGTTTCAATACCGTGCAATTTTACACCTTCCTGCCCAGGCCATTTTTCAGGTTTCAGCGCTCTCACACTTTGAATCACAATTGCGCGGTCATACAACACTGTACCCAAACTAAAATTTTATCATTTTCTTCACACAACTAGAGCTTTCTTTTGGTGGTATTTAATCACCGCTGGGGTTTTTATTTTTTGCTAAATTAACAAAAAAAGACCAAAAATTTTCAAAATAAAACACATTTTTCTTTGTTTCTGTTATAAAAGTTTACAAATAAATAATTGTTCTTCATAAATTTAGGCCGAGATGTATTCTGCTACATGTCTTTGGTGAAAATAACCCAAATTAGGATGTATTTTTTAGTTTGTAAGAAAGTTATAGAGTTCACAAACTATGGTATAGATCTGAATATTGATCAATCCTGAAGTACTGACAGCCAATCTAATTTCTTGAGGTCCAAGAATGTCAGAATAGTACAGATATACCCAAATGACCCCTTTTTGCAGAGTAGACAGTCCGACGTACTTCATAAGAGGCATGGCGAGTTTTTTGAAGTTGTATTTTTTTGTCATAATTTTTCGGAAAATGAAAAAATTAAAAAAATTATTTTCACTATTTTTTTTTTTACATACTGTCACCAGTGCAGTACAGCATCATCATATAACTGGCATGGCGGTGAACAGGGACACTGACTGGTGACAGTATGAAAAAAAAAAAATATATATATATATTTTTTTTATTATATTTAATTTTTTATTACATTTTTTTTATTTTTTTTAAGATTTTTATTTCATATTTTACTATGACCAAAGTAGTACAATGTTACCATAGTAACATTGTACTACTTTGGGGAAGTGATCAGTATTTTTTTTTTTTTTTTTTTTTACACAATTTGCTTATAGCAAAGAATTACTTTGCTATAAGCAAGCATTTACCTGAATGAAATCGATTCATTCAGCTTTTTTTTTTTTTTTGTGCTTAGCTGTGATTTGGTCACAGCTAATCACATGACATGTGCATGTGATTAGCTGTGACCATTCACAGCTAGGCACTAGTATACAATGGATGGCATCATGAATGAAGCCATCCATTGTATACAACTGTCATGTGACCTGCTGTGATTGGTCACAGCAGGTCACATGGTACCAGCAAAGGGAGCCGGTACTCGGATCTGTCATCGGCCGTGTCCGAGGTGCATGGCCGGTGACAGATCGCACTGCTGCGGCTAATGGTTAACTGCTTCCGCGCTGCCCTGTAGTAGAAATACTGCTACAGGGTGGTACGAGAGCGCAAAATCATGTATATATATGTGAATCGCGCTCCTGTGGTTTTCGTGCCCCTCCCAGACAGCATCAGATTGCCCGTTACTACACCAGTAATCACATTTAATTGATTGCTTGATTGCCAGGAACACGCTCACATACACAATAAACCCCCATTGCTAGTATAGCGTCTGAACGGATCAATATCTTTGATCACTACTACTCAGCACTTTACCAGCATTCACAAAATGCAGCATTAGCGGTATCAGCCCCGGCACCAGCCAGCACCTGCGTTTAGCCCCTACACTTACCCCCCTCCTTCTCTCCCAGCAAGTGCAGTGTCAGTAGGTCACTGTCACTTGATACATTGCACACAAAACCGCTGTGTTCACAGAATCAGGCCTGATCTCTGTTAGCACTTGCCGGTAAATTTTTTTGTAGGGGTTCAAGCAGTCCCTGACAGCCAGGTGCTCCATGGTGAGTCCCAAAAGTACAGTACAAGCGGGAGCAGTGGCAAGCACAAGTAGTGCCCCGCAGCCACCAAGAATTTGCTTGCTGATTGGTAGCCCACAAATTCTGTAGCACCCGTATTTCCCCCATTCACTGCTCAACCCAGAATTCGGGTGGAAATAGCAAATTTAAATACTGATTTTTTTGGAGCTGCTTTTCACACAAGATTTGTATGCTTTGATTGTGGATCACAGCAATATATACAGTATGCACAACAGTTTATCGCCGCCAATCCAAATTCAAACCTTGCCAGACCATTGGCATGGAAACCCATTATGGTTTCCGAATTTAATGTTTTTTTGGGCCTAACCCTCAATATGGGCATTACTAAAAAAAATTAATTACGGTTGCATTGGTCCACTGACCTGATTCATCATATGCTTGTGTTCTCTGCTGCCATGGCCAGTTATAGATATGAGAGTATAATGTGTTTTATGTATTTCAATGACAACACACTCTGTCGACCTCGGGGTGACCCTGAATTTGACCATCTTGACAAAATTCAGCCCCTCGTAGATCACATTAACCAAAACTTTGCAGATGTCTATACTCCCCAGCAAAACATCTGCGTTGATGAGTCCCTCATTATTTTTCTGGCCGCCTTCCATTCAAACAATTTCTCCCCAGCAAGCGTGCCAGATATGGGCTCAAGATGTATAAGACCTGTGAGAGGGAAACAGGCTATACATATAAGTTTCGGACTTACGAGGGAAAAGATAGCCGGATGCCCAGACTACATGGGGAGCAGTGGCAAGATAGTTTGGGACTTGGTGTCATTCTTTTTCCATACAGGGTATCACTTATACGTGGACAATTTTTATTCAAGCTTGCCACTATTTAGATATTTGTACAATCTTGGAATTGGCGCATGTGGCACCGTGCGACCTATTCGCCGGGGCTTCCCCCAACAGCTTGAAAATACCCATCTTAGAAAGGGGAAAAAGCTGTCAGGGCAGGAGCTGAGGAACGGACAGGCAGGCCTAACAATGTAACGCACTGGCTGACGACAACCACCACCCACAGACCGAAGTCCCTCAGGGCGCGGAGTCTAAGTCCCAGGCTGCCCTTCACCAGGGCCCCTGATGGTGGGGATGGACTTGACGCAGCCAGGAACCAGGTCGCGGCCCCCGAGACACCTCAGCTGCGGTAATGGCCGCCGCCAATGACGTGTAGCTGGTGGAAGAGACAAAAGAGTAGTCAGACAAGCCGGGGTCAACAACAACAGGACAAAACAGTACAAGACAGCAGACAAGAATCACAGGTCACGAGCCGGGTTCAGCAACAGAGGGTCAGATCAAAGGAGAATACAAAGAATAGTCAAGTCACAAGCCGAATCAGATACCAGGAGAGTCACGAGAGTCAGAACAGAGTAATAGCGACACAAGGCGACACAAAAACACAAGACACAAGTGCAAAGAGCATGTGCGGGCCACAGGCTTATATGTCATCAGCCACACCCCTCTGGGGGATGGACCACAGAAACCTGAAGGCATAAAAGGATTCCCATCATGCACAGCAGAATCCAAGATGGACGCCAGCACATGGAGTAACATAACCTCAGGGAAAAGGTAGGACCTTGACAGTACCTCCTCCTCAAGGGCCCCTCCCCCTCCGCGGCTCAACAAAAGGTTTCTGAGGAAAGCGGGTATGAAAAGCGCGGAGGAGGGCAGGAGCATGGACATCCGCGGAAGGAACCCAGGAACACTCCTCGGGACCATAACCGCGCCAATGAACCAGGAACTGTAATCGACCGCGCACCAATCGAGAGTCCAGGATCCGGCTCAATTCATACTCCTCATGACCGTCAACCCGGACAGGACGGGGCCGAGGAAGAGAGGTAGTGAAGCGATTGCAGATCAGAGGTTTCAACAGGGAAACATGAAAGATATTGGAGATCCGCATCCCAGACGGAAGGGCAAGGGCATAGGCCACCGGATTCACTTTGCGGAGAATGCGGAAAGGACCGACAAAACGGGGAGCTAGTTTGGGTGTGGGCACCTGAAGATTGAGGTTGCGAGTAGACAACCACACCCAATCGCCGACCTGGTATGAAGGAGCGGGCAACCGTCTGCGATCAGCCTGGAACTTTTGGCGCTGAGCTGAGTCCCTCAAGGCCCTCTGGATCTGCCCCCATGAAGAACGCAGGGCAGCAAGATGGTTCTCCACAGCCGGAATGTCCTGTGGTGAGAACCTCTCAGGTAATACCGCGGGTTGGAACCCATAGTTGGCCATGAAGGGAGACATCCCGGAGGAGGAGTTGACCGCCGAGTTCCTGGCAAACTCTGCCCACGGCAGGAGATCGGCCCAATCGTCCTGATGGTCTGCAATATAACACCGAAGGAATTGTTCTAAGGCCTGATTGGAACGCTCCGCAGCCCCATTGGACTGCGGGTGGTAGGCTGAAGAAAAGGAGAGACTAATACCCAACTGGGAGCAGAAGGCGCGCCAGAATCTGGACACGAACTGACTCCCGCAGTCTGAGACAATCACCTTAGGTAACCCATGCAGGCGAAAAATCTCCCTGGAAAAGACCGTGGCCAGTTCTTGCGCTGTGGGTAATTTCCTGAGTGGAATGCAATGGCACATCTTGGAAAACCGATCGACGATCATGAGGATGACCGTATGTGTCAGGGCTCCCAGGTATGACCAGAGATGTGTGACTGATGCAGGGAAACGCAGACTTCAGAAATGTGATAAACAATATAATTTATTAACACTAACCATACAAACATAAACGCAGGGCAATACTAAACATAATACAGTGCAAACAAACCAAACCAACCACCCACAGATAACAGTACATACAAGCAAGCGTCGTCAGGCAGGCCGGGTCAATATCAATTGGGCAGGTAGGTACGGGGGGAGCAAGCAGAGAATGGTCGGGGTCACAGGCCAGGTTCAGCAGGTAGCAAGCAGCGAGGTACAGAGGGTCAGACAGAGGGGTGGTCAGGGTCACAAGCCAGGATCAGAGCAGGAGAAGTCAGCAGCAGTTCAGATCAGGGTCAGCAAAGGAACAGAAACAGGATGCAGGACAGATACAGGGCCCAGGACAAACACAACACCAAGGCAGAGTCTGCAAGTCTGGCCATCCCTTAAATACCCCAGTATCATCAGTTCCAGGTGTTAGCTGGCTGAAAGGTTGAGTCTCTGATTGCTGGGAGCACCCGCTGGCCAGCCCTGGTACTGCAGATCAAAAGGCAGGTGAGTCCCACCATTGCTGGCCAGTCCATTCCTAACAGTATGACCCCGAGACACTGGGAGGTCTACAATAAAGTCCATCCCTAGATGTGACCAAGGACGCTCCCCATTGGGAATGGGTTGCAGAAGACCCAAAGGGAGATGCCGTGGAGACTTATTCTGGGCACAGGTCGAACATGCCGCTACATAAGAGGCAATGTCGGCACGGAGGGTTGGCCACCAGAATAAGCGAGAGACGACCCAACACACCTGGTTCTTCCCCGGATGCCCGGCAGTTTTGGCGTTATGGTAGGTACGCAGCAGGCGGGTGAGCAATCCCTCAGGTACGAAACATCAGCATCAGGAGCATCAGTTTGAGCCGCCAAAATCTGCTCCCCAAGGGGAGAGGTCAGACTGGTGCGAATGGCAGCCAGGATCTGATCTGGAGGTATAAGTGAGATTGGCTCAGAGTCCTCCCTGGACAACTCAGAGTATTGCCGTGATAATGCATCAGCCCTGACATTCTTGGAACCAGGCAAATATGAAACCACATAGTTGAAGCGTGACAAGAACAGAGCCCATCTGGCCTGGCGGGGTGTCAATCTTTTGGCCTCCGAAAGATAAGTCAGGTTCTTGTGATCGGTAAGAATGAGGACCGGAACCGCGGAACCCTCGAGCAGGTGCCTCCATTCCTTGAGAGCCAGAATGATGACCAACAACTCCCGATCTCCAATCTGGTAGTTGCACTCAGCCAAGGAAAGCTTCCTGGAGTAGAACCCGCAGGGAAGTAGGGGTCCATCGGGCGACTGACGCTGAGACAGGAGAGCCCCTACTCCCGTCTCGGAAGCATCAACTTCGAGGACGAAGGGCAACCCAGGATTGGGATGCGAAAGAATCGGAGCCAAAGCAAAGGCAGCTTTCAGAGCCTCGAAAGCTATGATGGCCTCGGGTGGCCACTCGTGAGGGTTACTCCCCTTCTTGGTTAGGTCAGAGAGAGGCTTTGCCAATGTGGAGAAGTTCCTGATGAACTTCCAATAGTAGTTGGCAAAACCCGGAAAGCGCTGAATGGGCCGAAGACCATTGGGACGAGGCCACTGCAGAACCGCCGCAACCTTCTGAGGGTCCATGGAAAATCCCTCCGCGGAAATTATGTAGCCCAAAAAGGCAACCTGGGATCGATGGAACTCGCACTTCTCGAGTTTACAAAAGAGTCCGTTCTCACGCAATCGTTGCAGCACCTGCTTGACATCCTGGACATGGGACTCCATGGAGGTAGAGTAAACCAAGATGTCATCCAGGTAAACCACTACGCACTGCTGCAACAAATCACGAAGGACATCGTTTATGAATTCCTGAAAAACCGCGGGTGCGTTACACAATCCGAAGGGCATCACCAGGTATTCGTAGTGCCCAGTTCTGGTGTTAAACGCGGTCTTCCACTCATCCCCCTGTCTGATCCGTACGAGGTTGTACGCCGCCCTAAGGTCGAGTTTGGTAAAGACTGTTGCTCCCTTAAGGCGGTCGAACAACTCAGAAATCAAAGGAATTGGATATGCATTTTTAATGGTAATCCGATTGAGACCCCTATAATCGATGCAGGGCCTCAATTCCCCACCTTTCTTCTTTACGAAAAAAAAACCCGCTCCTGCTGGGGAAGTAGACTTACGAATGTGCCCCCGGGAAAGCGCATCCACAACGTACTCCTCCATGGCCTTATTCTCCGCAACCGAGAGAGGGTACACCCTGCCACGTGGAGGAGTGGCCCCGGGTTGCAAGGATATGGCGCAGTCGTAAGGACGATGCGGTGGTAAGGTACCAGCGCGTACCTTATCAAACACGTCCCGGTACTCCCCATAGTCGGTGGGCAACGCAGAGTCCGAGGATGCACACAATACCTTAACCGGCCCCCGGATGCACCCGGCCCCACACTGTGGAGACCATGAGAGAATCTCGGCTGTTTGCCAATTGAAGGTTGGATTGTGCCTCTGGAGCCAGGGATACCCCAAAACCACCGAATAGTGTGGGGAAGAAATCACCTGAAAACAGGCCAACTCCCTGTGAACAGCCCCAATGGCTACCTCTATTGGCAGAGTCTCGTGGATAACCTGCGGCGGTTGCAGGGGCCTGCCATCTATTGCTTCGAGAACCAATGGGGCAGCACGAGCCTGCAGGGGAATGGAGTGCTGTGCAGCAAACGAGCTGTCCAAGAACAACCCACCGGCTCCAGAGTCTACCAACGCCTGGGCCGTCACCGAGCCCCCCGTCCAAGAAAGGACCACGGTGATCAGTGGCTTATCCTTGCGGAACGCCGGGAAACTCCACCCAAGATCTG
This sequence comes from Staurois parvus, assembly GCF_062004578.1. Lineage (NCBI taxonomy): Eukaryota > Metazoa > Chordata > Amphibia > Anura > Ranidae > Staurois > Staurois parvus. The sequence continues at coordinate 3,106,735 of NW_028318448.1, read as the reverse complement.
TCCCCGACATGATCTCAGGTGCGAGGTACGGACCGGACAAGACTGCCGAAAGTGCCCACCGAGGCCACAGTACAGGCAGCGACCCTCCCGACGCCGAGCGGCCCGCTCCCCCTCGGAAAGGCGAGCAAACCCCAGCTGCGTGGGTTCCCTACCAGACAAGCTATCCCCAGGAGGCGTGGGAGGAGAGGGAGGAATGGGTGGGACAGAAAACGTAGGTGCCAGTCGATTGGAAGGCCTCCGCAGGCGTTCCTTGAGTGAAGACCTCTCCCTGAGCCTGGTGTCAATCAGGATCAGGAAAGAGATTAGCTCCTCCAACACCACAGGCAGTTCCTTAGCTGCAATCTCGTCCTTCAATGTGTCAGAAAGACCATGGGAAAACGCAGCCACCAGAGCCTCATTGTTCCAACCGACCTCTGCCGCCAGGGTACGAAACTCTATAGCGTACTCGGCCACGGTCCGTGAACCCTGATGCATGGTCATGAGCAGCTTGGCCGCCGAGGCGGAACGAGCCGGTACGTCGAATACCCTACGGAAGGCATCGACAAAACCGGAAAAATCTTGAATCACCGGGTCGTTCCTCTCCCATAAGGGATTTGCCCAGGCCAAGGCCTTGTCTGAGAGTAGTGAAATTAGGAACCCCACCTTTGACCTCTCAGACGGAAAGGCGTGGGGTATTAATTCAAAATAAATACCCACCTGGTTGAGGAACCCACGACACTGACTCGGCTCACCCCCAAAGTGCTGTGGAAGAGGGGCAGAACCAGTCATACCTCTGGGCGCCGCTGATGCAGCCGTTGAGGTGGTGGACGCAACAGGCGGAGAAGCAGCAGGAGAGACCACCGGAGCGACTACCGGCCTAATAGCACCAGGAGCAAGGTGTGCAGTGTGTGCAAGCAGAGTTTGCAACGCCTGAGCGAACTGATCCAACAGGTGATCCTGTTGATCGAGTCTGGCGACTAGCATTGGGAGCGAAGGCGTGCCTGCACCGTCAGGGTTCATGGCACTTGTGTAATGTCAGGGCAGGAGCTGAGGAACGGACAGGCAGGCCTAACAATGTAACGCACTGGCTGACGACAACCACCACCCACAGACCGAAGTCCCTCAGGGCGCGGAGTCTAAGTCCCAGGCTGCCCTTCACCAGGGCCCCTGATGGTGGGGATGGACTTGACGCAGCCAGGAACCAGGTCGCGGCCCCCGAGACACCTCAGCTGCGGTAATGGCCGCCGCCAATGGCGTGTAGCTGGTGGAAGAGACAAAAGAGTAGTCAGACAAGCCGGGGTCAACAACAACAGGACAAAACAGTACAGGACAGCAGACGAGAATCACAGGTCACGAGCCGGGTTCAGCAACAGAGGGTCAGATCAAAGGAGAATACAAAGAATAGTCAAGTCACAAGCCGAATCAGATACCAGGAGAGTCACGAGAGTCAGAACAGAGTAATAGCGACACAAGGCGACACAAAGACACAAGACACAAGTGCAAAGAGCATGTGCGGGCCACAGGCTTATATGTCATCAGCCACACCCCTCTGGGGGATGGACCACAGAAACCTGAAGGCATAAAAGGATTCCCATATTTCCGGTTCCGGCGCCGGATGCTGTAGCTAGCGGGACCCGCGGCTCCCGGGAACCTGCCCTTACAAGACTTGCTATCTGCCTCGGGGACCCCCGCATCTTAGCTTTGGGGTGCCCCCTCACATCCCGCGGCGGCCCCAGCATGGAGCGGTACCTTCTGCCGGTGCAGTCCGGCCACGAGTCGGCTGCTAGAGCGGAGGGGTGCAGCTCTCCCCCTCCTGCAGCCAAGATGGCCGCCGAAGATGCCTGTCACAGCATGGACACAGGCACAGAGGGAGATCGCAACGTGGGAGCAGGTATGTCTGCACCTCTCCCCACCATCCTCACTGCCTCTCCACTCACTTCAGGCACTGATAGCTCTTCTGAGCAATATATTAAAATAGCCCAGGCAGTTTCTTCTATTTTGCTCCCAAATATCACACAAGCTGTGGATAAGGCTGTAAGCCTGGGCATTGAACAGCTGCGAATAGATTTGGGCGAACATTCTAAACAGTAATCTGTGGCTGAGCAGCGCTTATCTGACTTAGAAGATGAAGTCCATTCCATACAAGCAGTTACATCACAATCCAATCGTATGCAGCAAAATAATTTGGATAAAATCGACGATCTGGAAAATCGATCACGTAGAAATAACTTATGCATCGTGGGTCTCCCAGAATCATTTAATACAGGTTCTCTTCCCGATCTCTGCTCAGCACGAATCCCTGCAGCTTTGGGTCTATCCTCCTCCTGTCAGGTAGAGAGAGCTCATCGCCTGGGGCCCCCATCTAACGAACGCCGGGTGCCACGTTCGGTGATTGTACGCTATCTCAACTATGCTGATCGCATGGCGATCCTCACCTCTTTTTGTAATTCCCGTTCTCTACAAATTGAGGGTCACAAATTATTAATATTTGCGGACTATTCACAGGAAGTATCACGTAAACGGAAAGCGTTTCAGCAAGTCTGCGCCACTCTTCACCAGAAAGGAATGAAATTCACATTAGCGTATCCGGCCACGTTACGTTTCAATGCACCATCTGGGGAATCCAAATCTTTCGTCCACCCTGAAGAAGCCTACCAATACCTCCAAGATCACCTAAATGACGGGGAGCCGTCGACGCGTCTTGCGGGCAGGAATTCTGGCCCTAGAGATCAACGTAGTCCTCGCAAAGACCCACCTAAGCGTCAACGCACAAACCCAGCGTCTTCCAAATCTCGCCCACCTTGAAGGTTTAAGAGGCCATTGGTCTCTACATATTAGCTTCAAGCTTATCTCCTGGCCCGATTGGTTCAGATGTGACGGTTTTTCATTTTTTGCTTGGTTTCTATTGCTTTCTACTGCAATGAACATACTTTCCAAAGTCCGAGTTTTCTTGGCTGTTCAACTTGTAATGTTTTATATATTATCTGATGGTGCGGCGTTCTCTCACGCTCACCTGCTTCAACATTATTGTGTAAATCATATATATGCCTGAATTTGTACTTCCCTACTCCTGCATGTGCCTGGTTCCATATTTCAGCGATGCTGGGGGGGGGGAGATGCTGGAGCCGTTGATGGGAATAAATTTGAGGGAAGCCCTCTCCCATCCCAACAATCATACACTGGCCCCTGGAGCAGGCTCTTCTCCCAGATACTCCCGGTCACGCTGGTATTGGTGAAAACAGCATGCGGAATGACGTGAAGTCCTGTATACTGTATTGGTATATTGTATGTTTTGACTTTTTGTTGGGCTCTATTAGGGCCCTTGATCTTGTTCTCGCCTTTCTCTCTCGCTTTTCTCTTCCTCTCCAACTTTATTTCTTGGGAGAACTCCTCCGTCCTCTGAGACCGGTTTCTAATCACCCCCAATTGTCTAGCGACGCAGTGTTCTTTGAACGTACATCACTAATGGGTAAGATTCTTATCCTTCTATCATATCAAACACATCAGTTAAGATGACACGTATTTTCTCTTGGAATGTCAAGGGTCTCCGGTCCCCTCACAAACGCATGGCGGTTCTAAGACATCTACGGCGCTTGCGTGTGGATATAGCTTTGCTCCAAGAAACTCACCTTACCCAATCTGACTTTATCCGCATGCGTAAACTATGGGTGGGTCATGTTTTCGGCTCCTCCTCCCTAAACAATAAAGCAGGGGTACTTATTCTCATTCACAATCCGGAATTAGTCGCTATGGATGCTGACACTGAAGGCCGTTTCATAGCAGCGCATATCAAACTCGGAACCCAAGAATTGGTTCTTACTAGTTTTTACGCACCCAACTCCCCGACGAGGCAGGTTTTCCAAGCCCTCTCTTCACGGCTGGCGGCATATGTTCACAAGCCGCTCGTTGTGGGAGGGGACTTTAATTCTGTTATGCAAGAGCAGGAGGATAAATCGCAGAGTGTAGACCGTGGCCCTCGCTCCCCCCAGATTCCTCGTCTCACACCTACTTTGCTATGTAGCTTCGCTGAAGCAATGCAAATTACCGATATATGGCGCTTAACCCATCCGGACGGCAGAGATTACACTTTCTATTCCCCTGTTCATCATTCTTTATCTAGAATAGATTATACTTTTTGTAACTCCGTTCTACTGCAGCATGTTGTATCATCTACCATACATGACATAGCCATATCAGATCACTCTCCAATCTCTATTACTATAAACTTTTTAGACCCTACGCCACATCCTAGGATATGGCGTTTCCCCTCGTTTCTGGCGAATAATCAGGAGCTCTCCAAACTATTACAAGACACCTGGGCAGACTTTCAAACTACGAATGCTGTCCATGTCTCTAATCCAAATTTGTTTTGGGATGCAGGGAAGGCTGTGTTACGCGGCAAAATCATCGCTTTTACGTCCGCTTATAAAAAAAGAATTTCACGTAATTTCACTGAAGCTAGTAACCTTCTTAGACTGACTCAAAGAAAAATGGCGGACTCTAATACGCAGGACAACAGGAAAGCTTGGGCGGACGCTAAAAACCAATTTGATACATGGGCGACAGCTCAGGAAGCATTACATCACTCACACCTTGACTTACAATATCACAGGTTTGGTAATAAACCGGGCAAACTGCTGGCGCGCCTGTGTAGGAAGCCTTTCACCCCTACGCAATTCACCTCTCTTAAAGACTCCCAGGGGGCACTTAAACAATCTCCGGAAGAGATTATATCTATTTTGGAAAGCTTTTATGCAGACTTGTACGGGCCGGATCCTATTGACCAGGCACGAGCACAGTCCTTTCTGGAAAGTGTAAATTTGCCCCAAATAGATCCAATAGCACTGCAATCTCTAAATGCCCCTATTTCACAGGCGGATATTTGTCTAGCTATTAGATCTCTAGCTAATGGTAAAGCTCCAGGTCCAGATGGGTACACCTCTGAATTTTTTAAACTGATGGACAAAACTCTGTCTCCTACTCTCCAGCTAGTTTATCAGTCCATCCAGGAGAGCGGGGTATATCTCCCATCGGCTTCGCAAGCCCACATTAAACTAATAGCAAAAAAAGGTAAAGACCCTTCTGATCCTGGATCGTATCGTCCCATTTCCCTCCTTAACCTAGATGCAAAGATCCTTTCTAAAATCATAGCTAACCGTTTGGCCATTGTTTTACCCTCTCTCATTCACCCTTCTCAAGCAGGTTTTATAAAGGGACGATCGGCCACGTCTAATATCCGCAAAGTGCTTACAGTTCTGCATCAGGCTAAAAATAACCCCCTTCAGGATTTAGCGATTATTTCTCTCGATGCTGAAAAAGCCTTTGATAACGTTAGTTTTCAATGGCTCCAACTAGTACTCTCTAAATTCGGCTTTTCCGGTTCGTTTATACAGTTAATTCAGGCTATGTATTCTGCCCCAACAGCTCAGATAGTAGCGGCGGGAAAAATATCTAACTCTTTTCTACTACATAAAGGAACAAGGCAAGGCTGTCCACTATCTCCCTTGCTTTTCAATTTAGCATTGGAACCCCTAGCCCGCTTCCTGCTTTTTCAGTCACAACTTCATGGCGTTCAAGTTGCTCAACAAGATCTTCGCCTAGCTTTATTTGTGGACGACATATTAATATTCACTTACAACCCGTCACTAGATCTGCCATATATTCAGAAAGTTTTTGCAGACTTTCGGTGTTGCTCGGGTCTTCGTATTAATTTTGCAAAAAGTGAGGTCCTTCCCCTCTACCACGCTCGACCTCCTGATTGGGCCTGCGACTCCCTCTTTAAAATCAATACACGTTACATTACCTATCTGGGTATCAAAATTGGGAAATTAGCTTCGTCCCTTTATTCTCTCAACTTTTCGCCAGTTATTCAAAAAATTTTTGCGGAATTGGAAATGTGGAAAGACCTGCCGTTATCCCTCATGGGTAGAGCCCATCTCTTCAAGATGACAAGCTTTCCGAAGCTTTTATACCCTCTCCAAACTATCCCTCTTCTGCTCAAACGCACAGATATAGTCAAGTTAAACAAGGGGATTTCCAGCTTCCTATGGAGGGGGCGTCGCCCGCGTATAGCTATACACAAGCTGTTTCTCCCTAGATGTGAGGGCGGCCTGGGCCTCCCCAACATTAGGCTCTATAATTTATCTTGTATTTTACGGGTGTGTATAGATTGGCTATCCCAAGCGTCCATGTTCTCCAATTACCAACTTGAATCAGCCATGGTGAGTCCGTTCGACCTGTCGGCCCTATTACATTCTAACTCCAACTCAATACCGGTTCATCTTAAACATAATCCACTCATACGGGATACACTCTTCACTTGGAGGGAGATCAGACGTAGACTAGGAGTTTCTCCCTGGATATCTCGCTTTCTTCCCATACATCACAATCCTTCCTTCTCTGTCTCTCAACAACATGCAGCCTACGATCTGTGGTATACCCAGGGTCTTAGACTTGTGAACCAATTGCATGACGGTGCATCAGGTTCTCCCCTTCCGTTTCAACAAATTCTTGGCTCGTTTGAATTACCTTCCCATCATTTTTTCTATATTTTACAAGTCAGGAATTTTGTGAAATCCATAGCTCAGAATAAGTCCACCCGTTTTTGCACGACTATGATAGAAGTTCTTGTGAGGAACCAGAAGTATAACATATCTAACATATATAGTCAATTGCCCTTGCAATATGCTACACCGTTGGACTCCTCTACCTCCATCAAAACATGGATACGGGACTTCGACAATGTTTTCACTGCGGAACAAATACTCGCAGGCTTTAACACTACCTGTGCGTTCAACACGAACGAATTTTGGCGGGAGCAGCAATTTAAAATTATGCATCATGCCTATATGCCTTGTTTGTACTCAAGATCGGACCCAACGATCTCTGCGTGTCCGCTTTGTGGCTCATATAAGCCATCCCTCCACCACAGGTTTTGGAGTTGTCCCTCGATCTCTACTTTCTGGTCCCAACTCTTGAACTTTATGCTCTTCGTTACTGCTCTCCCGCTACCTAGAGACCCACTGCTCCTTCTTTTTGGAAACCTGGATGTTCCCGTGACTGCTGCTTCACATCAGCACATTGCTCTGCTCAGAACTGCCAAACCGTGGCTCTCCACCTGCCTGATGGCAGCGAGAAGGTCAATTTTAGAAAAATAGGTCTCCAACTGCCCGCCAACCATTTCGGATGTCAAATTGGACTTACACTCTCTACTTCGTTTGGAGCGGCTCAGCGTTCATAACTCCCCATCTACTCCAGGAGAGGAAAAGTTCAACCGCAAGTGGGGACAATATGTTTCAAGAATACTCCCTTCCTCGGAGTCTCAGCACCCCTCACACGGATTTCTAGCCTGGTCCTAATTTAGCCTCTGGGATATTCCTGATGCATTATGTATTGCTCGTATTAGGGGTAATCTGACTGTTTAAATTACACTTTCTGGGCCTTCTTGGACCTTTACTTCACCTCACTATTTTGACAATCTACCCTCCTTCCACTTTGGATTCAGTTTTCAGTTTTCTTATTTTCTCTCTCTCTCACAACCTCACCTCATTGTTGACTCATAGTGAAATGTCCCCATACTAGCCCATCTACACCCCCACACACTGCCGAGCTGTTTCTTGTTACTGACATGTTCTTCCGATCATCTGGCCTCTGAACTTAGGCAATACATTCCTAAGTCTTATACTTCTCCCTCCTTTCTCTTTCTCTTTTTTTTTTTTCTTTTTTTTTCTTTCTGTCTTTCCTGATGGTCTATTCCTTTCTAGACTTGTTTTCTCAATTTTCTTTCTCCTTCTTTCCCTACGGTCTAATCTCTATTCTATGTTTTCTTATTTTGCTCCCACTTCCTATCCATATGCACGTTGACCCTCCTCCTGGTCATTTGACTATTGGCTAACATGGAATATATCTGCTTATCTCTCTAGACTTATACCTACGCATGTTTTGACTCATATCTTCTCAAAAACCTGGATACATTACTCCTAAGCCCTTACACTTCGACACTTCATGCGATGTCTCCCTTTTCTATAAATAAATCTTTTATTCCTACACATCTCTGTTTTTCTCTTTGTCTCTCTTAGGGCTTTTGCATATTCTTTATGAGAACAATTGGTATTTCTGGATTTTGTTACCTGCTTTGACATGTTGCTACGCTATGTATACTGTATAACTTTTATCGTTGGTTCATGTGTGTATAAGATAAAACCTAATAAAGTCTCTTAAAAAAAAAAAAGGATTCCCATCATGCACAGCAGAATCCAAGATGGACGCCAGCACATGGAGTAACATAACCTCAGGGAAAAGGTAGGACCTTGACAAAAGCCTGCTTGAGAAATGAGGATGTCATTCAGCTGCAGCACTGACTAGTTTTTTCTGACAGCAACAGGGTCTTGCTCTCAGAATATACATAAGTCAGTGTGGGCAGTGCTGCTGGATGAGATTTTTCATCTGCAGTTAAAAAAAGAGCATATATGCTGAAGCAAGGGGGCCTGAAAGTGACCAGTAGGTGGATGGCCCCTATGCTTCGGCATATATATTTTATAATTTTTTTGGCACATTAAATGTCGGTGGATGCAGGGCAGTATATTCTAATGGTGGGCAAAAGACACACTTTTTCTGGCAGAGATTTCTTCTCTTTTTTTCATTCAGCCCACATAAAAAAAGAAAAACATAGCATATACACCCAACAAGGACCAACGACGTACTGGTACATCACTGGACTGGCACCATTAGAAGTGGGTGGATGCAGGGCGGTATATTCTAATGGTGAGCATACCACACACCTTTTCTGGCAGAGATTTCTTCTCTTTTTTTCATTCAGCTCACATAAAAAAAAGAACATAGCATATACATCCAACAAGGACCAGCGACGTACTGGTACATCGCTGGACTTTGAGTGGCTATACCAGGATGATGCAGGTATCCAGCTGCCGGCATCATCCTGGTATTGTTTTTTTCAGCCAGCGATTGACTTTTATGTAAAGCAATCCTAGTGGCTAATTAGCTGCAGGATTGCTTTTACAAGCAGCGGGAGAAGATGCCCCCCTACGAGCATTTCATCACTTCAGTTTCGCAGGATATAAACAGTGCCATTTGTAAATTGGGAAAGCATCTGATCCAAGGGCGGACTGACCATTGGGGAACTCGGGCACTGCCCGAGGGCCCTGGGTCAGTAGGGGGCCCCATGAGATGTCCCTGGTACCTTTCATAGGCTTTTTTGGGTGTGGTTTGAGTGTGGGCAAGGACACAGGGGCCCCATGATCCCCTACTGCCCGGGGGCCCCTGATCTGATCACACCGATCTTGGTGAGATTAGATAATGTAAGGGCAGAGGAGATATTTAGAGTCTGATAGAACCCAGATTTTAAAAAAAAGAATATATTGCAATGCCCATTGAAGTTATAGGGGATATTTGCATTCCCTGTGATAGCATTATAAGTGATAAAAATAAATGAGAGGGACAGTGTAAAAATAATTTAAAAAATCAAAATAACTTAAAAAAAAAAAGCACCCTCGCCCCCCCCTCCCACACCTGTATGCGCGAGCGTTGACCCTGTCTTATTAGGAAGATTTCCCTTCACTTTCTTTCCTGTTTACTCAAAAGGAAATGAGAGGATATCTTTCCAAAGTGAGCAATCTTATATCTTAGAAAATAGCATACTCCCTTAGCTCAAGAATAGATTATTGATTATGTTCTTTGTAATCTGTCAGGCCTGTCATCTCCATGGCCGGGTTGGGTTTTACACTGAAAAAGGAGACTTTTCTAGCTTGTGGCACAACCTAGGTACAGTTGCAAGAAAAAGTATGTGAACCCCTTGGGATTACGTCGAGTTTTGCATGAATTGGGCATAAAATGTGCTCTGAACGTCATCTAAGTCACAACAATAGAAGAACTCAGTCTGCTGAACATAATACTACACAAACATTAGATGTTGCCATGGTTTAATTGCACATAACATGTAAACATTCACAGTGCAGGGAGGAAAAAGTATGTGGACCTTTGGACTTAATAACTGGTTGACCCCCCTTTGGCAGCAATAACCTCAACCAAACGTTTCATGTAGTTGCAGAACAGACATGCACAACGATCTGGAGTAATTTTGGACCACTCCTCTTCACAAAACTGTTTCAGTGTAGCAATATTCTTGGGATGTCTGGTGTGAATCGCTCTCTTAAGGTCATGCCACGGCATTTCAATCGGGTTGAGGTCAGGACTCTGACTGGGCCACTCCAGAAGGCGTATTCTGTGCTGTTGCAGCCATTGTTTTGTTGAATTACTTGTATGCTTTGGGTCATTGTCCTGTTGCATCACCCATCCTCTGCAGAGCTTCAGTTGGCGGACAGATGGTCGTACGTTTTCCTGCAAAATGTCTTGATAAACTCTGGATTAATTTTCCCATCAATGGCAACAATCTGTCCAGGCCCTGAGGCAGCAAAGCAGCCCCAAACCATGATGCTCCCTCTGCCATGTTTTACAGTGGGGTTGAGGTTTTGATGTTGGTGTGCTGTGCCTTTGTTTCTCCACACATAGTGTTGTGTGTTCTTCCCAAACAACTCAATCTTGGTTTCATCTGTCCACAGTATATTTTGCCAGTAGTGCTGTGGAACATCCAGGTGCTCCTTTGCAAACTTCAAACGTGCTGCAATATTCTTTTTGGACAGCAATGGCTTCCTCCGTGGTGTCCTCCCATGCACTCCATTCTTGTTTAATATTTTCCTTATTGTAGATGTGTCAGCAAAAATGTTAGCATGTGCCAGAGATTTCTGTAGGTCTTTAGCTGACACTCTGGGATTCTTCTTTACCTCATGCAGCATTCTGCGCTGTGCTCTTGCAGTCATTTTTACAGGACGACAATGCCTAGGGAGAGTAGCAACAGTGCTAAGCTTTCTCCATTTGTAGACAGTCTGTCTTACCATGGACACATGAACATCAAGGCTTTTAAAGATACTTTTGTAACCCTTTCCAGCTTCATGCAAGTCAACAATTCTTGATCGTAGGTCTTCTGAGAGCTCTTTTCTGCAAGGCATGGTTCACATCAGAGAGTGCTTCTTGAAACCAGTAAACCCAAAACAGGTGTGTGTTTTTTAAGGGCAGGACAGCTGTCAGCAACACATCCAATATCATGACACTGATTGGAGTCAAGGTTGGCTCACTCCTGGCTTCAATTAGCTCTGGGAGAAGTCATTAAGCTAGGGCCTCACATACTTTTTCCTTCCTGCACTGTGAATGTTTACATGTTATGTGCAATTAAACCATGGCAACATCTAATGTTTGTGTAGTATTATGTTCAGCAGACTGTGTTCTTCTATTGTTGTGACTTAGATGACATTCAGAGCACATTTTATGCCCAATTCATGCAAAACTCCACGTAATCCAAAGGGGTTCACATACTTTTTCTTGCAACTGTATGTGATATGATATGTGCTTCACATCCCAGCATGCATATCACCACCAATGAGATCCACACTTCAGTTCACATAACCTACTCCCCATTATCCATGTTACCGGGGAGTTCCACAGTCCAGTGCACACATTTAGATACACTAGCAAATCAGCTAAACTTTTATACGCAGTTACAGCAATAGTTTTTTTTCCTTTTGGAATAAAGGTTTTACATGTATATATAAAAGTTGATCATTGTAAGCACCCCTGCCAGTATTAAATGGTTTATCTCATCCCTGTAAACTAATAAATCTGTAGAGAGCTAATTCTTTTGAAAAACAACAGACTTGAGACATATTTGAGACTTGAAAACATAAGAAAAATAGCCTGAGAGAGAAAACTAATGCACTGATCACATATAAGAATTGGTAAGCTGCAATATAATACATTTTTGCTTTTGGGTTTAATACTGCTTTAATCTTTATGCTATAAACTGTACAAATGATAAAAGGTTTATGTAGGCCAGTAACCTATAGCAACCAACTGCAGCTTTTATGGGACCGTTAACACGTTAAGTCAGGTTGCTGTGGGTTATTGTGTTTTGTACATTATCATTGCTTCTCTCTATAACGTCATTGGAAAGCAAAGTCATGCACCATTGTGAATTGCATTTTATGCAATATAAAATATTTTAGCAGCAAAATGGTACAATAAAAAATTACATAGCAAGGACACCACAGAAGGATTCTGAACACACATTTGCCTTTGCTTCAAATAGTAGCATTAGGAACACGATTTATTGGATTCTTCGACACAATGTACATGTGGTCAGCGCTTCCAAATGGTGTAGATATTTCAAGGACAGGGACAGCAGATAATGACACTATCAGAGCATACAAGTTCTGTGATGCAAATCAGAGCACTCATTAAATCTGGAAGATTTTTCATACTGCATTTCATTAGTCAATGTTTATCATTTAAAGCACAAGATAGCTAAGACATAAATGCCAATATTGCCTTTGCCCATATTATTTAAGCGACATGTACTGTATAGATCTAATTATTCTACAATAGCACATGATGAAAGACCTGGAAATTCTGGAAGTGTCTCATAGAGACATGAATAAAATCCATTTGAAGAAGAAAGTTTTGAACATGTAAAGAACTGTGCACAAAGGGTAGGTTCTAGCTGTGGATGACGTACAGAATATATTAGGATTTTATCCAAAAGTATCATAGAGACTAATTATAATCATATGTTGTAAAATATTACCATTAATGGAATTCCTATGTACCACAATATTCTAATAATCATTAAATGGTAATTTAAATATTAAAAACATCTGCTAACTATGCCTTTTTTTTGTTAGACTAGCCCATAGATATGTGCACCTCCATTTACAGAATATTTTCCATCTTGATCTACATATTGGGGTGTCAATGTCAGAAAAGGTCTAAAACCAAGTATTGACTTTTCATTTTTCACCCAAAACTGTCAGGTTCAACCAATGTTCATGAGAGTTTAAGAGGGAGGGGGGACATCCCTGAGGCTGCCAAGAGGAAAAAAAACTGGAGAGAAGATGGAGGTATAGAGGAAAGAGTAAGGATGATGGGATGGGAGAAAGTCTCAGAGGGTGGAGGAAATGAGGTGCTGGGATTAGTCACCACCTTTTTATTCAGAATAGATTGGTTTGAAGCATTTCATAGGAAGCCTTTTGAGTCAAAACATTTAGTGATGACAAATATAATATCATGATAACTTATCTTATTGCCTCCATTCCTGTTAATAACACAAACGGCAGCATAAGGTTGTAGTGCTAACCCCCAAAGGGGCCGCTGAGATTGTGCCGAGGTCTCCCACAAACGTATAGAGACTGCCAGTCATGCAAGTATAATCCCAAGCACACCAACCATTCAGGCTCAGTCTAGGAGATGTCTTTTTAGTATTTATTTCTTTAACTTTAATAGCAGAGGGGTAACAGGATACACCAAAGCAGAATTAGCTATCACTGCAGTCACATATGAAGGTCCCACATCAGGTCTTACACACAGGAGCTTTCATTTACCCAGCATCCACAGGGAGATCCCCAGTGAGGGAGATGAAAAGATCCTTCTCCAGACCAGGACCTTAGAACAGTGTCCTCGAGCAAATAGTCAGTTAGAAATCTTCTCTAGGCCCTTGGTCCAGCTCCTCCTGAGGCCCAGACTGTAATCTTTGTTTCAGTAACTCTCTCCCAGGGGCAACAGCCCCTCAGGAGAGCTAGATCCCTCTCTTGGAGGAAACAACAATCTGCTCAGGCATCCTGCCATTTAACACCCCCCTGCCACCTTCTAGACACCTCCTTCCAGGGATTGGATAGGGCATGATTAATACTTAATTGATCATCTGAATCTCCCTGCCCTATGCTTTGGAAAATGCTTTAAGAGGCAGGAGGGAGTAATCAAACTTCCAGCTCAGGAAACCCTGAACAGATCAACACAAGCAATCATTGCTCCACTCACTACAACATTGCCAAAAACAGCCTTACTGGAGGGGGTGCCACATGGTCCTTAATGTGTATTATTGGTTTGTATTTTATCAAGGGAATGTGTTAGGGCTAAATCTGAAAGCTACCATTGCACTTTTGTTTGAAACAATGCAAGCTATACACTTGTCATCATGGTCTTTTTGTCATTAATTAGTGTGGAGGTATGTGGTTAGGGAGCTCCAGCTAGTTACATGTTTTTTATAAGTCCACCATAAAAGTGAAGAAAGTCTAAATATGTCAACCCTAGAGTTTGAACTTTAAGAAATAAAATGACAAGCCTGATTTCAGATCCTTTAAAGATTTAAAAATGGTAAAAACATTACACAAGTTCTCAGATTTTGAGTTTGCCTGAAAGAAACATACATGTGATTTTTTTTCCATTTCCACTTATTGCATCTTATTTGTCAGATCACAATTCATATGAATATTTCTAAATCACCTTTATCCTTGCCAAGGGAGTCTTGGTAAAAAAATCAGTTACAATGTAATGTATACTTAGTTCTAAGTGGAAATGTATGAATACAGTCATGGCCGAAATTGTTGGCACCCTTGATATTTCTCCAGGAAATCATGTATTTCTCACGAAACGTATTGCATTAACACATGTTTTGCTATACACATGTTTATTCCCTTTGTGTGTATTGGGACAAAACAAAAAAAGGGAGGAAAGAAAGCAAATTCGACATAATGTCACACAAACCTCCAAAAATGGGCTGGACAAAAGTATTGGCACCCTTTCACAACTGCGGATAAATAAGAATGTTACAAGCATGTGATGCTCCTGTAAACTCACCTGGGGCAAGTAACAGGTGTGGGCAATATAGAAATCACACCTGAAAGCAGATAAAAAGGAGAGACGTTCACTTAACCTTTGCATTTTGTGTCTGTCTGTGCCACACTAAGCATGGACAACAGAAAGAGGAGACGAGAACTGTCTGAGGACCTGAGAACCAAAATTGTGGCAAAATATCAACAATCTCAAGGTTACAAGTCCATCTCCAGAGAACTAGATTTGCCTTTGTCCACAGTGCGCAACATTATCAAGAAGTTTGCAACCCATGGCACTGTAGCTAATCTCCCTGGTCGTGGACGGATGAGGAAAATTGATGAAAGATTGCAACGCAGAATAGTCCGGATGGTGGATAAGCAGCCCCAAACATGTTCCAAAGACATTCAAGCTGTCCTGCAGGCTCAGGGAGCATCAGTGTCAGCGCGAACTATCCGTCGACATTTAAATGAAATGAAACGCTATGGCAGGAGACCCAGGAGGACCCCACTGCTGACACAGAGACATAAAAAAGCAAGACTACAGTTTGCCAAAATGTACTTGAGTAAGCCAAAAGCCTTCTGGGAAAACGTCTTGTGGACAGATGAGACCAAGATAGAGCTTTTCGGTAAAGCACATCATTCTACTGTTTACCGAAAACGGAATGAGGCCTACAAAGAACAAAACACAGTACCTACGGTAAAATATGGTGGAGGTTCAATGATGTTTTGGGGTTGTTTTGCTGCCTCTGGCACTGGGTGCCTTGACTGTGTGCAAGGCATCATGAAATCTGAGGATTACCAAAGGATTTTGGGTCGCACTGTAGGGCCCAGTGTCAGAAAGCTGGGTTTGCGTCCAAGATCCTGGGTCTTCCAGCAGGACAATGACCCCAAACATACGTCAAAAAGCACTCAGAAATGGATGGCAAAGAAGCGCTGGAGAGTTCTGAAGTGGCCAGCAATGAGCCCAGATCTAAATCCCATTGAACACCTGTGGAGAGATCTTAAAATTGCTGTTGGGAAAAGGTGTCCTTCCAATAAGAGAGACCTGGAGCTGTTTGCAAAGGAAGAGTGGTCCAAAATTCCGGGTGAGAGGTGTCAGAAGCTTATTGATGGTTATAGGAAGCGACTGATTTCAGTTATGTTTTCCAAAGGGTGTGCAACCAAATATTAAGTTAAGGGTGCCAATACTTTTGTCCAGCCCATTTTTGGGGTTTTGTGTGACATTATGTCATATTTGCTTTTCTGCCTCTGTTTTATATTTGTTCCAATACATACAAAGGGAATAAACATGTGTATAGCAAAACATGTGTTAATGCAATACCTTTTTTGTGTGAAATACTTGATTTTCAGGAAAAATATCAAGGGTGCCAACAATTTCGGCCATGACTGTAGACAACTGATGATATACTTGCACTGAGCAATAAAGTTCTGTGAATGTGTAGCACAACTAAATAAGAAGCACTGCAAGCATATGCAACAAGCATATATTTCCATGTGTATTCTCTGACTATAGAGAGTAAATTTAAAACATTACAGACATGTTTAAAACATTTACTCCCAACGGTACATCTAATAATAACTAATAACTACACCTTTTACCTCATTTTGAGAATAGTCTCTCCCATCAGTCTAATTACACGTGCAGATAACCTCTATATAGTATACAGGGCAAACTCAGTGTGTGCGCTTGGTACATATATTGGTGCATAGTGCATGTCTATCCTCTTAGCAGGCAGCAGGAAATGAAAGTTTTATTAGGATGTTATTAGCATGGGAGCAAGCAGGTCAAAGGCAGCGGTACCATGGATAGTCTGCACCTGAGTTCTGTATAATATATAGCTGTTGTAAGCTGGAGGAGATCATACTGAAAAGTTATGCGAAGAGTGAAGTTATTCATTAAGCTGAACATTTTCTCAATCAAATCTGAGAAGAATAAAACATTATTAAAAAAGGCTATAAAAAGCTATCCTCAACTGCACACAGGATGTATTTAAATAAAGCAATTTTAGATTTCGTAAGCAGTAACCATTACAAAGGGATCTAAAAATTCTCTGAAGCATGTTATCTTTTCTTGGATGGTAAAATGGTATGTGATGTCACAGACGTAAGCTGTACTGTGAGTATTTGTTACTGCTAATGCTGCTCCATAATGTCACATTTTCCTTGACTCCAATGAGCCAGGATTTTTTCTGTGCAGTAGCACAGCTGTACATAATAGGTGTGCACAATGATTGGGAATAGAATCAAACATGAGACCTCAAAGCATTATTAAAACCAAAAGCAAACATTTACTATATTACAGCTTATCATTTCTTAGATGGCTTTCTTTCTTCTGTTTTCTTTTGAGATTCAGCCAGCAAGTCTGTTTTTCAAATGCACAAGCAGTCCAGCAGAATGTATCAGAATGTATCAGTTTACATGAATGAGACAAACCATTTAATACTGGCAAGGGTGATTAAAATAATCAGCTTTTATTTATTCATGCAAAACCTTCATCCCAAAAGGAAAAAACAGTTTGCTGTAAAATGTGATCTGGAGTATGACTTCAATTTGTTACCCTAGGTTCACACCTGTGCGGGTGGTGCCGCTGCGGATCCGCACGAAAATCTGTGCAACCGCACCACCTGCACAGAGAAATGCGGACCCTGGGCGGGTGTCATTAGTTCTAATGGCACGCCACCCGCACTGGAAAACGCAACCGAACTGGGAACTGAGGTTCCTGTGTGGGCTGCATTTTACAAAGAAGTGCAGGGACTTCTTCCCTGTGTGTCACGGACATGGGAGTCCATTCAAATGAATGGGTTCTCGTGCCCGTGCAAAATGCGGCCCACACGGCCGCATATATGTGAACCGGTGGTCAGTGTATATAAATCTGCAAATACATCCACCACTACCCTTCACCCCAGACTGACAATGCTGCTGCCTTCTGTGCCTCCTGTGCTCATTCATTCTGGTGGCTCACAAATACAAGAGGCGTGTTACTGGCCAAATCTGAAGACAGAGGGAAAAAACAAAGAAACCTGATACAGCCACCACATCTAATAATTGGTAAGCTGCAATATATTAAATTTTTTGTTTTGAATTTAATACCACTTTAAAGTGGTTGTAAATCTCAGACATATATTAACAAATATATAACAAACATATTATAACAAATAGATGTCAAATATGAATAAACCATTTCCCTCTATAGTGTGTACTTGTCTCAGTTAAGAACAGTAAGTGTAATTTCTGTCTGCTGCTTTGTTCCTCTGCTATCAGCATAAGTAACTTCTGACAAGTTTTCTGGACACCAAGAGATCAAAAGGTGATGGGGAGTTCTAGCACACAGCCTATGATTGACAGCCTCAGCTCATCTGTGTGGAGGGATGTGTATCCCTTCCTTCCAATCAAGTCTCAGCTATCCTCACTGAGCTCTGCGGAGTTTAATTTTCCGCCCTCGTCTGCTGTTTTCTAAAAGCTTGAACAAGCTTTAAAAATTCTGGACTTTAACAGCAAAGAAGAGAAGACTACAGATACACAGGTACACCTTATTTAGGAGGAAATAGTTAATGTATGTGTTACACCTGAGGCCAGTCATTTCATTGGCTATGTGTAAGGGTTAACTACATTTTTTTGCTATTCCTAGAGCACTATTAGGTGAATTAATAAAGATTGTTTTAGACCCTCTTTAGAATTCTGACATGCTTCCTCACGGCAAATGTTGGTACAGGTGACAAATTTTGAATTTGGGGCATGCACCATGTGTGGAGATCAGAGTATCCATACAGACTCATCCATCTCCAGTGCAGCTAAGCTCCCTCCTGCCATTGCAGCTGTCTCAAAGGTAGCACATCTTATGAGGATTTTCAAAGCTGTGAGGGTGGAACCTGATGGGGATTCACAGACACAAGTTCCCCTTCCGCCTGTAGATAAGTTGCTTTTAGCTATAGAATCCACACAATCACATGGAGAAAGCAGGCCAAAAAAGGAGCTAGTATTTCAGTTTTTACCATCAAGCTCCACACACTGTCATCATCACTGGTTGCTTGGATGCTGTCGGCTGTGAAGTGTCCTTACCAACCAGTGACAGATGGGGCGCGTAGTGGTGGCAAATATGCTGCTTTACTACACAGTGTACACAGACAAATTAGAACTGGTTTTAATTAACTCCAGTTTCATTATCTACACACTGGAAGTATTTGTTTTCTAATTTAATGCAGTTATAGCACCACTTTGCAAAAGTGGAGTCCAGCAGAACTACCCGAATCTGCTGCATGTGTCGGTAAACCTACCAAAACAAGCAGCAGGAAAACTTGTACAGGTCATTTTGTAGAAACATTTCACCAGAAAAGTGTCCCTAGGACTTTACTGAATTACCCATATGTGCTATCTGAATAAAGAGCACAGTAGAAGCTGTTTAGCTCTATGCCTCTAACTGAAACTTAGGAAAGAGCTTAATAAAAATAGAAAGAAGTAGGTGGGCTGAATCACTGTACTTATTTACTTGTGTTTGTGTATACAGTATGTCAGCTTAAGCTACAGAGGTCTGTAAACAAGGTACTTTTAATCAAGCTGATATGAAGACACAGGTAAGCTCCCTCTCCTGGCTGGATGTAAGAATATAACAATTTAACATATTTATGTGCATTATTTTATATTTATCTAAATATAGAAAAAGAAAAAACATTGACTTGTCCTGCCCATAATAAAAAAAAAATATGAAAAGTCACAATCAGTTTCCATTAAGGGTAAACCCATTAGATTGTACTTTAAAATAAATAAATGAATATAATATATTTTATCTTACTGTTTATATATATATATTACTGTCCTTTTTTCAGAGTTTCAGTGTATATGATGATAAAATGGGCACTCTTTATTGTTCCAGCCATTTACTAATGACTTATACTGTGGAAGGGTATTTGTTTGCCGTTAATTGCAGCAGCCTTTGCCATCTGACATTAGTCTAAAGTGTGAACAGTCAAAGCTAATTGCTATTTGGTTGCTATGGACTATAGAACTTTTGCACTATTTATCAATAACAGCTGATAAATTTTACTTGTTAGAAAAGTTGTTAAAAAAATGAATTTACATATACAAGTTATAATGAAAGTGATTTTTGATGCAAATAAATCAATAAAAAACGTAAAAGAGGGCTCATAATACTGCTGTGTTATGTCTATGACTTAATCACTGCTGACGTTCAATTTCTACTGGCTCCTTATTTCTTCAATAAAGCTATAAAGTTACGTCATCTGATTTATAGAGTATGACAGAAAGTTTTGATTCACTGCACTTTTCATATATATGCAAATATACTACATGCAAGATGACCTCATGCCTTTTAGAAAACCATGGAATAGAATGGAATCACTATAAGTAAATTAGTATTGAAGTATAGTGATTTAACATAGAAATGCGATTCATACTATTTATAATGCCTTGAAATCCGAGTAAAGAGATGGAACTTGAGTTTTACATCAAAGAGCAGTTCTAGAGAGAAAGTAGAGTCAGCCAGGAATTAACTTATGCTCTCTAGAAAACACTTAATCTGAGCCAGAAAGCTAAATGAATATATTTTAATGTGAAGTGTATAAAATCCAGTCTAACCAGATAAAACAGACTTTTTGGACTTCTAGTGGTAGGGATGCTTGGTACATAATTTATTCATTTGTAACATACAGTATTTCCAAAGATCCAATATGCTAGATAGCAGCAAGGTCAGAGAGGGAGTACATACTACCAGGGGCGTATTTTCCACAAGGCAAACAAGGCATTTGCCTAGGGCAGCACTGCCCCCTGGAAGAAGGGACATATGCGGCATGGGGACCAGGTGGAATCCGAGAGAGGCTGCAGACTGCTTGATGGTGTATGCAGAGCCCAACTGTCATTCCCAGAGATGTCCAGAGCTGTAAAAGTGAGCATCTTTCTGTTGCCATGGGGGGGGGGGGGGGGCGGTTGTTAGTGGAAGGTTCTCTCGGGGGGGGGGGGCAGGGGTGTTGTTGATCTCTGTCAGACTCCGAGGGGGGGCATCAGATTTTTGGGTTGCCTAGGGCAGCACAAAACCTAAATACACCGCTGCATACTACCCTACATTGTTTAAGACCATTTATAGAATTGTGTTTGGAGGTCATAGGATGAATGCTAGGACAATACATTGCAGCAATTAGCGCATGCCAAGTGAATAATTTTGAATTAAAAAAAAATGTTTTAATGGAGTATAGCTGTCAGGAAAGGCTTGTCCATAGTTCAAGTGAGGGCTCGCGGTGCATAAGTATGTGCATGTGCAGAACAATAATGGGCCTCACAGATGTGCATGGATTTGAGCAAAGGCTCGCAAAATTACGCATGCGCACTTGTGCATCCAGGTGCATGCCTGTCTCTAATGCTGGCGCCAAAAGGGCTATTTAAAATGCCCGCAGTCTTGTCTCATTGCTGTTTGGTCAGAAACTTATGAGTGTGTTCCTGATTCTTGTGCCTAACCTCTGCTACCTGCCCCAAACCTGGCTTGTCTTGGACTACTCTTCTGGCTCCTGATCTTATCCGATTGTACCTCCGCTGCTGACTTGGCCTGTGACCTGATTTCTCTGCTGTCTATGTTTGATCTGCCTGACTATTACCAACCCTGCTCGTCTGAGCAAGATTTGTGCCAAGCTGTCCACCTTCAACCTGTCCTGCTTCTTCACCTGCCTGTGGACTTCCACTCACGCACATACTACTGGACTGATCATAGGCACTCATACCTCGTCGTGCTCCTGTGGCTACTGTCCCACCACCAGTGGACCTCGAACCAGAGCTGTATGGGAGGTCTGCCTCTTTATGTCAGGCTCACTATCTAAGGTATGTGACAATACCTTTTACATTGTTCTGGTGCATATTAGCCTTTATTTTACAAGATCCAGTTTTAAGATGCTACATACCTTACAATATTGCAATCTACAAATATATATTTACCAGCAACCAGGTTGTGCATACCTAATTGGATATAAGTTGAATGTATTTTTAAGGAGGCTTATGCATGGTGCAATCAATAATGCCTGGCTAACTTTAGACAAACTTCCTTGATCATTTTTAATTCTGTAATAGAACAATAGGATTTAACCCCCCCGGCAGTATTCCCGAGTGTAGATCCGGGTAAAGTTTCAGTACCAAAAGCGGTAACCCCGGACTACACTCGGGATTACCCTGCAGCATTGCTCCGCAATTCCTGTTTCACTTACCTTGTCCTGCGCTCTTGCGATGTCCCCCCTGCAGCGTCCCCTGCCATGTCCTCCACCCGATGATGGCATCCGTCTTCCAGGTTCCGTTCCCTGCGAACATCGGTACATACGAGGGAGGGAACCGGTGGGAAATTCAAAAATGTAAAAATGTGACATTCATTAAATACACTAAAATCTGATAGTATTATAAATGTACTGTATCAAAGCATTTCACATACATTTTGTCCCTAGTGCTTTGTCCTGTGCCCTGCCTGCATTTTTACTGTTCTTTCTGCCTGGAAACTGAGAAAAGTCCATGGCGTCCAAAATGCGTCCCTTTAAGTCAAAAGCGGTTTTAGACCAGCTAGAGAACAGCAATAGTAAATCAGAACCACTTGCAGAATTGAGTGATGCTCTGTGGGGAAATTTGTCACCAGACACTGAAAACGATTTTGCGACTGAACTCAGCGATGTGCGAACTTGGCGCTATATTTCAAATCTCAGTGTTTTTGGTTTGATTACATTACTGAATTACATTTATTATTTTTTTTATGATTATTTATTATAATTTATGCTTTCGTGTTTCAAGTTGTATTATACCTGTGATGTTTACTAGACTCTTGTTCGGACAGATTTCAGTGAGTTATTCCTAAGAATTACAGGCCTACAATAAAAAAACCAACATATTTCCATGCAAAACAATGTACCGCTTTGAGCACAGAAATACTGACATAATCAGACCGCTAGGGAGGTTAACTTGATTTAGTTTATTTGTACTAACAGGAAGAAACATGTATCAAATAAAGAATGCTTGAGAAATGCATGGCTTTGTATTAAAGATTCCTATCTGTGTCTATTCTCCAGCACAATAAATTAAGGGGTTGATTTACTAAAGGCAAATAGACAGTTGTTTCAGAGCTTATTAAATGAGCAGAAAGTCTGCCAGCTTCCATCATCCAATCATGTGCAAGAAAAAATTATGTTTTTTTTTTTATTTTCCTTGCACATGATTGGGTATTCTTTGCAAAGTGAAACTTTACCTAATTTATTAAACTCTGGAGAAACTGCAGTTGCAGGGTGCAACAGCACTTTTGCAAAATGTGCAGTCTATTTGCCTTTAGGTAGTCAACCCCAAAGCCTTACTAATAGGGGCTAATAATATTTCAGCCTCATAGCTCCAGGTCCAAATACATGTCAAATGCCATTTGGTTTCTGGTTTCAACACAAATCTATATAATACTGTGATAGTTTAGTAAGTTCAATCAGTTGAATTGGTGGCATTTTCTCTGGACACATTTACCCTTCTTGGGTAGACTTCCAGCCCTACTTCAGTGACCCCCATAGTCAGAAACAGAGCATTAAATTCCTCAGACTTTACTACATACTAAGGGGTCCATTTATATTTTTTCACGCAAAATTCACTTAACTTTCACTTAGAAGTCAAACGAATCCAATTGGAAATGTGTCAAAACACTTACAAACAGACTTTCAAGATATTCTAGGTGCATACTGCACACTTAGAGATATTTTGCCTGCTTTAACCAGTTGCTGACCGCAGATAGCCGAATGACGGCTACACTGTCCAGTTCTGGGAGGGCATCATATGACATCCTCCAGAATGCGCTCTCCTGCGCGCCCCCGGCAATTTCCGTGATCGTTGTGTCCTACGAACAAGCTGATCACGTGATGTGGTAAAAGGCCAATCACAGCGGCTTTTTACCATGTGATCAGCCATGTCCAATGACACACTGATCACAGGGAAATGCAATTGTCGGTTCCCGGCTGCACTTTCCTCTCACTGTCAAAGCGTGAGGAAAGTACTGCCGAGAACTGGCAGTTGCCAGAGCAGGGATTGGTACCGATCATCAGGGCACTGATGACACTGTTCAACAAATTTTTATTTTTTGCCAGTTTTGGAAACAAAAGGATCCATTTCTTAATGAATTTCACATTCTGAGTTCAAATATAACAATGAAATTTGTCAATTGGCTCTAGTTTTTCTGTAAACGGAAAGTTTTCTACTATAGGCGTAATGACTACATAATGCACAATAATTATATAGGTAGATGTCTTTCCACAAATATAAAGCAAGTGATATTGACTACATAACAAAGCCTAAATGGCATAATATATTGCATAGGATTACCAAGAAAAATTATAGCCATAAGCTAAGTTGAATCATTTTAATACTTAGGATTCTCACTAGTTTTGTCTTCAGTTTGTGTCGGTTTTGCTTCTCTTGGCTTTTCTCTTGTATTCGAGGAAAGGGCTATCTCTTACAACTTTCCAGCAATAGTCAGCAAGCATTGATGGGCTCCATTTACCTTGATATCTTCTTTCCATAGCTGCAATGTCTTGATGGAAGCGCTCTCCGTGTTCATCACTCACTGCTCCACAGTTTGGTGGGAAAAAATCCAGATGCGAATGTAGAAAATGAATTTTTAGAGACATGTTGCAACCCAGATTTCTGTAAGTCTGGATGAGTTTTTCTACCACTTTCTTGTAGTCTGGTGTTTTATTGTTTCCAAGAAAATTTGATGTCACTGATACAAATGCTGTCCAGGCAGCCTTTTCCTTTCCACGCAACAGAGAAAGAAACTCATCATCATGAATAGGTTTACGAATCTGTGGCCCAACAAAGACTCCTTCATTTATTTTTGCAGCACTAAGTGCTGGAAATTTGCTAATCAGGTACTTGAAACCTGCTTTATTCTTGTCCATTGCCTTAACAAAGTTTTTCATTAATCCCAACTTGATGTGTAATGGAGGTAATAAGATCTTATTGCTGTCTACAAGTGCTGGATAGTTAACATTTTTTTCTCCAGGCTGCAATGACTGGCGTAATGGCCAGTCTCTTTTGGCATAGTGCATTTCTCTCGCACGACTGTCCCACTCACAGAGGAAGCAGCAGTACTTAGTATATCCACCTTGAAGTCCAAGTAGGATAGCAATCACAATCACAATCCACTTGTGTAATGAGGTGTGGTTCAGTGGGTGTGGATGGAAGAAAGTCTGGGTCATGTGAGGTTGACGGTTGATGACTACACGCTTCAGGTTCTTCCTCACTTGACTCAACCACGAAGGATTCTGGTGCTTTAGGAATTGGTAGCCCCTCTCCATGAGGAACTGGACGTATTGCCGATGGAATATTTGGATAGTGCACAGATAACTTTTTCTTCTTATTTAGCCCTTTTGTTGGAGGCACCATACAAAAGTAACAATTACTAACATGATCTGTTGGCTCTCTCCAAATCATTGGCACAGCGAAAGGCATAGATGCCTTTTTTCCATTCAACCATTGCTCCAGTGCCGTCCCACAAGAATTGCAGCATATATGTGGTGCCCAGCTCTTGTCTCCTAACTTGCAGCCAAAATACAAGTTGTAGGCTTTCTTAATCATTCCTGTTATCCTCCTTTTTTGTGAGATAAAAGTTATTTCACCGCAGATATAGCAGAAATTATCTGCTTTATTCACACAAGTTCGAGGCATTACTGAGTAGCCTATATAAGCATAAAACGAAATGTAAAGACGTTGTCGAACTACAATCAGCTACAGATACTGCTGCTTTTATGCAGTGAAGTGATGCAATTAAAGGCTAATATTGCATCATCTCAGTATACATATAATTTTCTATTGGTCACCAGTATCAATTGCGCAATATGCAGCTGAAGTTGCATCATAATTTTGAATGGCTTACGTCATTAGATGGGTGAATATATCATGGAAACTAGAGCCAATCAACATTTTTTAGGGTCATTTTCGTTTTCAGCACCCCAAAATTATGTAAGATTAGCTAATTTTATGCCCAAAACTTTTTACCTGTTGAACAGTGTGATCAGTGCCCTGATGATTGGTGCCCAGCAGTGCCACCCACCAGCTCCGCTCACCTGTGCCCAGCAGTGCCACCCACCAGCTCCGCCCACCTGTGCCCAGCAGTGCCACCCACCTGTGCCCAGCATTGCCACCCACCAGTGCTTATCAGTGCCACCCACCTGTGCCACCCACCAGTGCTCAGCAGTGCCACACACCTGTGCCACACACCTGCACCCAGCAGTGCCACCCACCTGTGCCCAGCAGTGCTACCCACCTGTGCCCATCAGTGCAGCCCAGCAGTGCCGCCAGTCAGTGCCACCAGTCAGTGCCCAACAGTTGCGCCAGTCAATACCCAGCAGTGCCGCCAGTCAGTGCGCAGCAGTGCCGCCAATCAGTGCCCAGCAGTGACACCAGTCAGTGCCGCCTATCAGTGCTGACTATCAGTACCCATCATCAGTGCCGCCTATCAATGCCGCCTATTCATGCAACCTCATTATTGCTGCCTATCAGTGCCCATCACTGCTGCCTCATCAATGCACATCAGTGAAGGAGAAAAATTACCTGTTTGCAAAATTTTATAATAGAAACAAAGAAACTTTTTTTTTTAAAATTTTTCAAATTTTTTTTGTTTATAGTGCAAAAAGTAAAACACCCAGCAACGATTAAAGACCACCAAAAGAAAGCTCTATTTATGATAAGAAAATGATAAAAATGTCATATGGGTATAATCTTGCATGACCGCGCAATTGTTATTCAAAATGCAACAGCACTGAAAGCTGAAAATTGGCCTGGTAAGAAAGGGGGTATAAGTGCCCGGTAGGCAAGTGGTTAATAGCTGCCAAGACATCATCACACCTCTCACTTTATGGCACACTGAGCTAGGTGAAGCAAAGTTCCTGCCTGGCTAATCTCAAACCCTGGAGTGGAAAAACATATATTTGCCTCCCATTCCATGATCCTGTGTCCAGAATAAAACACGCACCCACACATACTGTGGATTTGAAAGCCCACATGAATTGTTAACATTTGGGGCTCATTCACACTTGACTGTTTTACCAACGCTTGCCAAACGCCCCTATAGCGTTTGACAAGCGTTGGTCCGGCGTTTGCGGAGCATTTTTTAACGCTCCGCAAATGCCGCATGCGCAGTTTAGCGGTGGTTGCTAGGCGTTTGCCGAGCATTAAAAACGCCCCAAAAACGCCTATAATGAAGTTTGAATGGTGTTACCACTCCGCAAATGCCCCGCAACCGCGTTGCAATGCACCGCAAACGCCCGGAGTGGTACCATAGACTAGAATAGGAGACTTCAACGCCTCCTGACTCGACCAGAGGCGTCCGTTTTGCCGCGATGCGATGCTAACGCTCCCGTTAGAACAGCACCATGTACTGCAATGTGCAGAATTGTCCAAGGCATTTGGGAAGCGGTAAAAACGCTTCCCAAATGCCTCTCTGCTGCCTGCACACAATGCTAGTGTGAACATAGCCTAAAAGCTACAAATGCCTGTCAGACATAATAGTTTAAACATACACTATATTGCCAAAAGTATTGGGACACCCCTCCAAATCATTAAATTCAGGTGTTCCAATCACCTCCTTGGCCACAGGTGTATAAAATCAAACACCTAGGCATGCAAACTGCTTCTACAAACCTTTGTGAAAGAATGGGCCGCTCTAAGGTGCTCAGTGAATTCAAGCGTGGTACCGTGATAGGTTGCCACCTGTGCAATAAGTCAATCTGTGAAATTTCTTTGCTACTAAATGTTCCACGGTCAACTGTTAGTGGTATTATAACAAAGTGGAAATAACTGGGAACAACAGCAACTCAGCCATGAAGTGATAGACCACGTAAAATGACAGAGCGGGGTCAGCACATGCTGAAGCGCACAGTGCGCAGAAGTCACCAACTGTCTGCAGAGTTATTAGCTAAAGACCTCCAAACTTCGTATGGCCTTCAGATTAGCACAACAGTGTGTGGAGAGCTTCATGGAATGGGTTTCACTGGTCAGGTGGCTGCATCCAAGCCTTATATCACCAAGTGCAATTAAAAACGTTGGATGCAGTGGTGCAAAGCACGCCGCCACTGGGCTCTAGAGCAGTGGAGTCCTGTTCTCTGCAGCGATGAATCACGCTTCTCTGGCAATCTGATGGACGTGTCTGGGTTTGGCGGTTGCCAGGAGAATGGTATTTGCCTGACTACATTGTGCCAAGTGTAAAGTTTGGTGGAGGGGGATAATGGTGTTGGGTTGTTTTTCAAGGGTTGGGCTTGGCCTTTTAGTTCCAGTGAACGGAACTCTTAAGGCATCAGCATACTAAGAAATTTTGGACAATTTCATACTCCCAACATTGTGGGAACAGTTTTGTGATGGCCCCATCCTTTTCCAACATGTGCAGCAGTACACAAAGCAAGGTCCCCAAAGACATGGACAGAGTCCTGACCTCAACCCTATAGAACACCTTTGGGATGAATTAGAGCGGAGACTGTGAGCCAGGCCTTCTCGTCCAACATCAGTGTCTGACCTCACAAATACACTTCTGGAAGAATAGTCAAACATTCCCATAGACACACTTCTAAACCTTGTGGACAGCCTTCCCAGAAGAATTGAAGCTGTTGTAGCTGCAAACGGTGGGCCAACTCATTATTGAACCCTACAGACTAAGACTGGGATGCCATTAAAGTTCATGTGCTTGTAAAGGCAGGTGTCCCAATACTTTTGGCAATATAGTGTATTATTCATGTTGTGTATTACTACCATCAAAGACTAAGTGCAAAATAATTGCAAATATAGTTTGTGCAGTAAGAGAATGTATGATAATTACATGTAAAGTAGGGATGGTAAATCAACTTGTGGGGTTGGGGGTTCATCAAATCCTGCTTGAAATACATGAAACCCAAATTTAATTGTGAACCAAGCTCAACATACTACAATTAAAATATATGAAAACATTTATTCATATACATTATAAAATAACCATACGTTAGTTCACAAATATTTCCATACAACCAAACACAATAACTTTGTTAAGTTAAGAAAGTTTTTTAATGTTATGTCAGCAGGTTGGTAGATCACTATAAGTCATGTTATCCTTTGCGTAGTTTTGTAGCTCAACACATTTCTTGCACTTGGTCCACTTCTTCAGTAGCCAAAGGATCTCTGCACTATCAATCTTCTAAATAGAAATAATCACAATTACAAAAATTTTTAGACATCAAAACATCCCAGTCTTTGTACTGCACATATCCTGGCCCTGAAACATGGAGGACCCCCGGCGTGAATCAAAGGAAACAGGAGACCACAGCCCAAACAACCATGCAGGACCTATACAGACAGAACAAACCCACTCCCAGGACACACCCTCCCAGACATTTCTACGGAATATCAGTGGACCAACAAAGCTAAAAGCTCTGCTCTACATGGGGTAATATATGACATAATTATAATCTCTAAAAATTGCTATACCATGTTGGATTTTATTTACCATAATACATCTTCACCATACAAATCCACTCTTCACAGGGCCATACAGACCAAGGTATCTGATTCAACCACCAACATGCCACTCGTACTGATAGAAAAAGTTATATATAATAATAGATCTGCCACAACTTACATATAGGGTCCCCGTTGAAATATGTAGACCTCAATATCAAAACTTGAGAATATATATATATATATATATATATATAAAACAATTTTACCTCAACACAAAAAATAAAAATGGCGTTATACATTGTGGTCCCCTCTTTGTTCAAGCTCTTTGTGCTGCAACCCCTCTCCTATAAAATATAGTGGAAAGTTCTAGGCCAGGGTTTCCCCAGCGTGAAACATTGCCCCATCAAAAATGTTATTTTTTTAATTTTTTTACTTAATTTTCTATTTTTATTCACATGTATTTATTTTTGTTCTGCATTTGTTTATGGTGATGCAGTGGTTGTGCTGCACACAGCAGAGGCCAGGCACATTCCTCAATTTTGACACATGAAGCATTTTCTCCCAGGCATTCAAAAGGCAGTTTTAAATATTTAAACATCTATTTAACTCATCATAGTCAGGGCTGAGGCATAGTTTTGAGGGAATACCTATGGCCATGGATTACCTGCCCTTACACAATGCAAACAGAATGCAAGCAGCAGTTAATAGGAGTGAGGGGAATGGATTGTACAGCCAGACCAGAGGACAGGGCAGGCACCAACAAAATATTAATGGTCATAGATTGTCTGCCCTTCCTCAAATCTCCCATTAACAGTAACACATACTGTATGAGCAAAGCAGTCTGGAAGCTGACATTGCTGTCATAGAGTGGAGGTTGTCTTATGTTTGTGGCAGAGGAAGTCTTAGCACTTGTAGTCTGCTGTTTTTGATAAGTTGTCCAGCATAGCTGGAGTGTCATATTGTTTATGTGTAGAATATGGAAACAGAGCATGTGAGAACCTTAAGGAAAAAAAAAATAGGAACTATATAGATAAAATAAAAAGCCCCAAGGGAGAATTGGTCCACTCAAATAAGGAGATCGCAAAGGTGTTTGTGGATTATTACAGGAAGTTGTATAATATCAACCCATACGATGTAGTAAATAATATGGAAAAGGAAAATAGGGAAAAAAGGAAGATATATTTAAAAAAGGCGGGCCTACCGAAACTAAAAGAAGACCAACTAAATTCCCTTGAAGCAGAAATCACACAAGAAGAGATAAAAGTAGCAGTAAAAAGTACGGAGACGGGGAAAAGCCCAGGACCGGATGGCTACACAGCAGGGTCCTACAAAAAATTTAGTGAAATATTGATTCCCAAATTGGAAAAATATATGAATGCCCTGGGAGGAAAGATGGACATGAGGGGAGAATCTTTACAGGCTCATATGGTACTGTTACATAAAGAAGGGAAAGATGCCTCGCAGTGTTCGAGTTACAGGCCAATTTCATTGTTGAATTTAGACACTAAGTTATATGCAAAGGTCTTGGCGAATAGGTTGAAGGAGCTTATGCCTGAATGGATACATGGAGATCAGGTGGGCTTTGTCCCAGGAAGGGAGGGCAGGGACAATGGGTTGAGATCCCTGATGCTGATACAGAGAAGTAAAAAAGGGGAGATACCGGCGGTGGCCCTTTCAATTGACGCCGAAAAGGCCTTTGATAGAGTAGACTGGGGCTTCATGCCTTAGAAGCCCTGGGAATTGGAGCTAGAATGAGGGAATGGATTGGAAAGCTGTACAGTAAGCCCTCCGCAGTGGTAATAGTAAATGGGGAAAAAACAGAGCCCATTGGGATGTCAAATGGAACAAGGCAGGGCTGCCCTCTGTCTCCCTTATTATATGTTATGTCACTGGAGCCACTTTTGTCAACAATAAGAAAGAATGGAGATATAAGGGGAATTCAGATAGGAGACATAGAACATAAAGTGGCGGCTTTTGCTGATGATCTGCTGTTTTATGTGGGGAATCCCAGGATAACACTCCCAAATCTAATGAAACTGCTGAAGGAATAAGGGGAACTATCAAATTTAAAAATCAACCCAACAAAAACTGAGATCTTAAACATAAATATCCCAAAAAGCGAAAAAGAAAAAATACAAAAAGAATTTCCCTTCATTTGGAAAGAAAGAGATATAAAATATTTGGGAGTAAGGCTTAGTGCGGCGTATAAGAACTTGTATAAACTAAACTATATTTCATTAATAAATGAAGTGAAGGGGGAATTAAAAACTTTAGAAAGAGGATTTCCATCATGGTTAGGACGTATAAACCTGGTAAAAATGATAATTGTACCAAAAATTTTATATAGATTTCAAATGATCCCAATTAAACTCCCGGATGCTTTTTTTAAAGTAATAAAAAGAATGATAACAAGATATATCTGGAGGAAGAAAAAACCGAGGGTGTCCCATGAAATATTAAGTAGAGATAAAGAGAAGGGTGGTCTGGGAGTTCCAGATATAAAGAGATATTACAAAGCAGTAATATTAGGTAGAATTTTTGACTGGATGTTCAATTTAGAGGGGAAAAGTTGGCTAAAAATCGAAAATACACTTAGTGGAACTAATTTGAATAGAATAATATGGTTACCGGCACAATATAGAGGATTGAAGGAGGGCTTAAGTTTGTACACTGTAAACGTGTTAAGGGAATGGGATAAAATACACAAATATATGAAATGGGAATTTAACTCTATACTAATGCCACTAATGCAGGCCATGGATGTATCGTAATTCGGCCGATTTTCGGTAGGATTAACGAACTATCGGTCGGTCTAAAAAACTTACCTGACCACCAATTATTACGAAAATCGGCCGATTAATGAGTAACCTATAACGGGAAATGATGTCATTTTTATTTTTAATTTGTACCGGAAACGAAACTTCGTACGCTGCAAACTTCTCTTTCCAGGTCACTGCACATGCGCATAAAATTTTCGGAAAACGATCGTCCGTTTTTGACCATCAATGAGGATAAAGTCGGGCGTTTTCCGAAAATTTTCCAACATCACCGATAATCTGAAAGGCCAAAATACACGAAAAACGGCCGACGAAATCGTCCACTAACGATAAGATAATCGGTAGATTTTTCTTCCGGACGAAAAATCGGCCGATTTTCGACCCATCTATGGCCTGCATAAGAAACACAGAATTTTTTCCCCCAGGTAGAGAAGAGATAACAGGCAGATGGTTTATAGAGGAAGATGTCCAACTTAGAGATATAATGGGGGAAGGGAAATTGAAGACCTTTAAAGAGTTGGAAAAGGAAAAGGGAAATATTTTCACTAGATTAGACGAGTGGCACTATTATCAATTAAAAGGTTTTTGGGGAAATCTGCCAAAACCACTGAGAATGAAAAAGGATTGGAATTTGTTTGAAAGGTTGCTGGATGCAAGGGGTGATAGGAAACACGGAATAGCTAAAATATATAGAATCCTCACAGATTTAGATACAAACACTAAACCAAGGCACATAGTGAAATGGGAAAGAGATATGGGGGTGGTATTAGATGAAGAAAAACAGAAAAAAATAAACAGATTAGTTCATGGAAATGTAAGTTTGAGGGATGTAGAAACAAATTATAAATGTTTGACAAGATGGCGCATGGTCCCGAGTGTAGAATGTAAGATAAGTGGGGAGAGATCACAGTGGTGCTGGCAAGAATGTGGGGAAGTGGGGACAGTGTACCATATTTGGTGGGAATGTCCAAAAATTCAAATATTCTGGAAAACAATAGTACATTTAATAGAGACCATCATTGAAATGAACATCGGGTTAGATCCAGGGATGTGCCTGTTACACAGTTCAGAGCTATCAGTTAGCAAATATAAGAAATTAGGTTTAGGGTACTATTTGAACGCGGCAAAAAGCCTGATCCCCAAGTATTGGAAGAAAAAAGAAATACCGAAAGAGGAGGAGTGGATAGAAAGAGTAAATTAGACTAGCAAGATGGAGAAGTCATATTATATACAGGAAGATAAGTTGGAGGTATATTTCACGAAATGGGAAAAATGGGAAAACTTTGTAACAAATGTGAGAAAGTGAAAGTAGAAAGTCATAGAATAGATAGATGGGTAGGATACGCTTGCTTTGGATAAAAGATAATGAAAATGCAGAGTGGGGGGGGGGTCTGGGGGGGGAGGGGTTAATGTTTTAAGAGGGGGAAAAATAAAGTAATAAGAAATAAATGTATATTTATGATGATTGAGATGAAAATGTTTTTATTGTTATTACTGTGAAAAACTAATAAATATTTAAATTAAAAAAAAAAAAAAAGAAACAGAGCTTGTGGTGCAGTGGCAGGAGGGACTAAAGTGCCTGTGCATTAAACCTGGAAAAGAACTGCTGCATTAAGTCTATCATTTGATGTGATCGTTCAAGTAAACATTCGTTGAAACTCCTCACATATTTATCATTTTTGGATTGAGCAACCTTATAGTAAATAAATTTCAATCCACTATACAATTTTTTACAGATTTGATTATTTATTTGTGATCGGTAGGGATTTTATTTGCTAAGCCCCTTATCCAAGAATGCAGCCTGACTGGCCAGGAAAAAGTTTGAAGGGGGGGGGGGGCAGTGAATTTTCTCCCTCCTCTTAAACCATAACGGGCAACATGTCCAAAAATATGTGAAGGCTACCTTGTCAGGGGTCATCCCAGCAAAGCATCTTTTCCTCATATTATATCGATGGGGACAATGGTCTCTTCCTCAGATTCCTAGTCTGGAGGATGTTGCATGGAGGAAATGTATTAGAATCTGGAAGCCCCTAGATACCATTAGATAGCCCCCCCATCGAATGTAAATGAGTAAGCTGTAAATAGTAATTTAGGTAGTAAATAAACACACACCACATTTGACAAACTCATTTATTAAAAGAAAGGTCCACAGAAAAAGTCCCATGATGTAAAGCCATCATTAATTACATTGTCCAATGATGTAGATCCATGTAAATTATGTGCTTCTCATGGTCTTTTTCTGTAAATGACATTTCTCAGCTTGGAAGCTGAAGAAAAGGGGTAGGGGATCTCAGGTGATATCATTGGTTGCTAGGGCTCACGTGGCTGACCCACACAGTGTCCCTTGATGCTAGGACACAAGCACCTACCAGTGTCCCATCAACCGGGAGGGTGGACAGATGCATTGTCCTGAGCAGGAAGCTGCCACATTTACTACTGCCACTAAATGTTTGACTATCTACATCAACCGGAAACCCTCTGTCAGCAAACTCAAATACTATCTCTATTAATTACATATTTACACATTGTAAAAATATTTTTATTTCCTTGTTTATGGTTAATCCTTGTTAGGCAGTCTCTGCCCTGGTAACACAAACACAGGGAGGGATGGCAAAACAAACTGGGAACTACCCAGGGGCGGACTGACAACTCATGGGGCCCCCGGGCAATAGGGGATCATGGGGCCCCTGTGTCCTTGCCCAAAAATCCTATAAAAAAGGTACCAGGAGCATCTCATGGGGCCCCCTACTGACCCAGGGCTCTCGGGCACTGCCCGAGGTTCCAAATGGTCAGTCCGCCCCTGGTACTACATTTTTGAAAAAATGAAGACCTAAGCCTTAACGTTATCTATTTCCCTATGCAAAACCAGAAAGGTAAGACACTTGCCATGCAGAGTGATAATATCTTATGGATTGAGACTAAGGAGAGGAATGTCCCTAGTGGTTCAAAAGCAAACCTGAACATTATCCCATTGACACAAATAATGATGCAGCATATATTTTGTAATATATTGAATATGGCCAAAATTGTAGCATTTCAAATATATATCAATATATTTGTGAAGAATATTTTTAAAATATATTTCAAATTTATTTTTCTTCCATGTGGGTATGCAAAACCAGAAATGCTTCCCTGCAAGATAAGACACTTTCCATGCAGAGTAATAACATCTTATAGATTGAGAATAAAGACAGAAATGTCCTTAAGGGGTTCAGAAGGTGGTTTCTAAAGTACATAAAATATTAGATTCAGATCACACAGATTTGGTAGTAGGGCAATGAAAAGGGGGAGCTACATGGAAGACTCCCTGTAAAAAGGTTTTAAAAGACAATAGCAAAGCAGAAAACTAAAATTTGATAGTACAGAGAAGCAAATGCTTTCATACCAGTTGAAGAAAATAACCCCTTCCTCTATTTTATGATCTGATAATGTCCCACGTAACATTTATCCACCTGATATAATTGTTTTTTTAATGTTTTCTTTTAAAATATTTTTTCTTACTTTTTTTTATTTTACATTTTTCCTCATAAGGCCATCCCTGTCCTGGTCAAGCAAACACAGGCAGGGATGGCAAAGTTGTAACAAAAATGCTTACAAATGATTTCACCCATAGACTCCTGGGTGTCAAAGATGTATCACTGGCCTACTAGCTGAAGGTGGCTTAACATGCGCTTGACGTTTGAGCCTGCCCTATTGCACATGTCAGGTTAGAGAGAACCTTCAGTGCAACATGTTCGTAGTCCTGGCCGAGGAGGCAGGTGTGCTAGAGTAGGAAAACTGACCAAAAAAGAGATCCAGGGATCAGTCCTGCTCCTGCTTTAGCAGTTTTTTTGTGTTTAGTCATGATATGGTAAAATTAGTCCTGAAATGATGGAATAGCAGTCCAGTGGTGTGTAGCTCAGGAACTTTGGTCACATGGTCATTACCAAAACTTGTTAATTACCAGAATATGTAACCCCCTCTCCTTTGCATTCCTTATCCCAGTTAAAGAACATTGCCTATATGGTCAAATGACCTATGTCTAACCACTTGACCTTTCGAAGATTTACCCCCCTTTATTACCAGGCCATTTTTTGCTTTTTGGCACCATGTTACTTTAACTGACAATTGTGTGGTCATGCAATTCTGTACTCAAATGAAATATATAATTTTTTTTCACACAAATAGAACTTTCTTTTGGTGGTATTTGATCACCACTGGGTTTTTAATTTTTTTTTTTCAAAGAAAAAAGACAGAAAATTAAATAAAAAAACATTTTTACTTTCTGCTATAAAACATATCCAATAAAACAGAATCAGAATTTTAATCAAATTTCTTCACAAATTTAGGCCAATATATATTCTGCTACATATTTTTGGTTAAAGAAATTCCCAATAAGCGTATATTGATTGGTTTGCATGAAAGGTATAGCATCTACAAACTATGGTATATATACTGGAATTTTTATTTATTTTGTTATACTAGTAATGGGGGTGATCAGCGACCTACAGCAGGACTGCAATAGTATGGCTAGCAATCTGACACTAACTGACACTTTTGATACTTTGTGGGAATCAGTGACACTAATACAGTGATCATTGCTAAAAAATATACAGTCACTGTACAGTACTAATGACACTGGCTGGGAAGGGGTTAAACATCTAGAGTGATCAAAGGGTTAAAAGAGAAGTAGGAAATTTTTTTCCCCCAGTTATACTTACCTAGGTGAATGCAACATCAGTCCAATGCTGCATCTGTACCTCGCTGGCTCTAAGTGTGACAACATGACCGCTGCTCACTGAGTTCTCGCAGCTGCTCTGAGCAGAGACCAGTGACTGTCAGTGGCAGGGCTGTGGAGGGGGAGGGAGTGGCTGGCTCAGGCTCTCAGCAGCTTGCTGAGAGGCTGAGCCAGGTGCCACTCCAGAATCAGGGGTAGATCCCGACTTTGATCTTTTTCAGCCTGGACCGGCTGAGTGCCACCCATCAGTGCCCCCCAGCAGTGCCACCCAGAGCTTTGGCTGTACTTCTCCTTTAAATGTATGCCTAACCAATATTTATGTGTGTACTGTGAGATGGCACATTTCCTCTGACAGGACAGATCTCTGTATTGTCTACATTGACAGAACTCTGCCCTGTCTTCCTCCTTGCTGATCAGCAGGTTCTGGTGGTCAATCATTGGCCAAAACTCACTGATTGGCTTGTGACTAATCACAGCCCAGCTGGCGCTCTGGCTAACATGCGTGCGTGCCCTCTACCTGGAAGTGCTGGATCACATACTAGATACGTAACCCGGCACAGGAGAGCCATTCTGCCATCATATTCCTTTGTGAGGCGGTCGGCAAGTGGTTAAAGGCAGTTTATTATGGCTGCTATGACTAATTCCCACCTTGAATACTCAAGATTCACCATGAACTCATTGTAATACTGAACCCAAACCTCATCTCTAATATACAGTACATTTTGTAAATATATATAACAACAAAAGAATGCAATACTGTACGTATCAGTGAGCTAAGAGGAAGCTGCACCCTGAGAGGCAAAAACAATTTGCATAGAAACAAGTCAGTGCTTAGCTATGGTCTCCTTATTCATACCTAAGAAAAACTGGAATATCAAGAACATTCAATATTTATTGCTCAGTACAAGTTTAACCCCTAGGCAGATGTTGTATTTCACTTCTGCACCTGCTCTATTTAGCACTGGGTTTGACATATATAAATCCTCATGCTTTAGTAATAATTATGTAGTGCTACCCCCTGGAGGAGTCCCGTGTATTCTTGCCTAGGCTTCCCGTTCTCTTCGCCCTGCAGCCAGGCACAAAGTATTTTTCACAGCCAGGTACACTCACACTTGCTCATTGTCTTCAAAGACCAGTCTAAGGAATGTTTGTTTTTGGAGTTTTATTGTAGAGCTGAGGATAGGGTTAGGGGATTTAGTAGAATACACCAAAATAGAACTATTCACACTGAGGACATGTAGCCGATCTCTTAGTTGGGCACTGTTAAACGTCCTGGCTGAAAGCAGATAGCAGACTTCTCTTGGATTGTAGAAACAAGTGATCTAGGAGTGAGCAAAGTCTCTTTAGCTGTAGTAATTGTAACAAGGCTGAGCTCCTCAGGTACAAGCCAGTTACGACAGACTGCGACAGCCCAAATGTAATGTAGCTGAGCAAAGTCCTATGCAGTAACAACAGCTTGACAAGCTCTTCAAAACACTAGTCAATTTCCCTTTTTTTCTCAGACTCATGCTGACAATCAAGCACCAGAGGGGTAGCAAGCACACAGAGTCTCCAAGATCTCTCAACGTCTGTACCCACAAGGCCCGAGGACAGAATGGTGGCCTCCTCCCAATCTTCCAAGCCAAACCCTCCAGTGATACTAGACAGGTCTTTGGCAGATAGATCCCCTCAGTCAGCCTACTGTAGAACCAGGGTCACTCTCTCTGACTTCAGGCCCTCAGGTCGGCCACCCAAGGCCCGCATGGCAGCAAGTGCCAGACGAGGCAAGCCTTCCTCCAGTCTGGCTTGGTTCAATCCTCTCCTGGGAAAGACACTAAATCCATGTGCTCACAGAAAATAAATACCACTCCCAGCATGCAATGAGGTAATAAGGTAAAAGGCCAATCACAGTGGTCTTTTACCACGTGATCAACTGTGTGCAATCATCATGAAGTAAATACAGTTGCTGGTTATCAGCAGCACTTTCCTCACGCTGTCACAGCATGAGAAAAGCACTACCGATAACCAGCAGCTATCACAGCGCAGATCAGCACTGATCATCAGGGCCCAGCAGTGCTACCCACCAGTGCCTAGCAGTGCCTCCCACCAGGGCCTAGCAGTGCCACCCATCAGTGCTGCCCAGCAGTGCCTCCCATTAGTGCCCATCAGTGCCACCAGTCAGTGCCATCAGTCATGCTGCCAGTCAGCACTGTTAGTGCCATCAGTCAGCGCCACCCGTCAGTGTCACCCATCAGTGCTGCCTATCAGTGACCTTCACTGCTGCATATCAGTGCAGTATCATAAGTGCATCCTCATCAATGCCCACCAGTGCTACCTCATCAGTGCCACCTCACCAGTGCAGCCTATCAGTTCCCATCAGTGCTGCCTATCCTTGCCACCTCATCAGTGCCCATCAGTGCTGCCTATCAGTGACCATCATTGCTGCCTATCAGTGCAGCCTCATCAACGCACATCAGTGAAGAAGAAAAATTACCTGTTTGCAAAATTTTATAATAGAAATAAAGAAAAACTTTTTTTTTCAAATGCTTTGCTCTTTTTCTGTTTATAGTGCAAAAAAGAAAAAACCCAGTTGCGATTATATACCACCAATAGAAAGTTTTGTGTGTGTGAAAAAAAATACTAACAGTTTCTTATGGGTACAATGTTGCATGACCGCGCAATTGTCATTCAAAGTGCTGAAAATTGGCTTGGGCACAAAGGGGATATAAGTGCCCTGTAGACAAGTGGTTAAAGTACTGTGTATGTGAACTCTCACCTTGTAAAACAAGGTGTCAAAACATTTGTGTATAAATGTAAAAAACGTTATAAATATAGTTTCCTTTTTTATAAGTTACATACTCTCTGTTCCCAGCTGCATAAGGAGCTCAGAAAGCTGGGAGAGGAGAAACATCAGCTTCTCAGTGAATGGCTATAACATGTTGGGTTTACATACTGTATTCTTTAAGCTTCTTAATAATGTTGTTCGTTATTTAGTAGGCTTTGATTTCATGAGTACTACTTGATGCTGCACTATTCTCCTAATCAGCAAATCAAGTTGCCTCTAGAGGTGCATCTTCCATGCCTCTGTACCTTTGTATTGTGCTCTTTTGCCACTGAATCAATAGAGAGTTTGATATATACAGTATATATACACTATTTTTTAAGGACTTTGTCAAATGTGCTGTATGTTGTTCATACTTCATTTTTTTGTGAATAAGTAACCAGTATGTGCCCATTACTCATATTTGTAGGGACGGCTATATATCTCAGGGCCCACTTATTTTAAAGGGGGTTTCCATATTCTGATAATTCCCCCCCTACAGATTCCCACATCCACTTGGGGATGGAAGAAGGAAGCCAGCTGGGAAATGCAATTCAGTAGTAAATGGTATGTTTTTCTCTTTCTAAGGCTAAAGCACACACAAACCAAATATCAGGCGGTATTGGCAGGTTCAACAGAAACTGGCCAACATTATGCCCATGTGTAAGGCAGCTGGTCCAACAGAAGCCTGACATTCATCTGGCTTCTGTAGTAGGGGCATGAAAGGAAAAAGATCTGCCGATTGACTTCCGATCAGCGCTCTCAGCCAATGGTTAATAGCATTGACCAGTGTGATCTGGCAGGGGGCAGTCCCTCTTTCAGAACACAATAGCACAGTGGGGGAGATCGCTGTACTAACACCGAAAAAAACCTTACAGTGTTTACAAGGTGTAAGTTTACATTATCATCAAAGCCACAGGAATGCTTGTTAATGCTCTACCTTAATCATGTGCATT
The DNA here is from genome assembly GCF_062004578.1 of Staurois parvus. Taxonomy (NCBI): domain Eukaryota; kingdom Metazoa; phylum Chordata; class Amphibia; order Anura; family Ranidae; genus Staurois; species Staurois parvus. The sequence goes on along the minus strand of NW_028318448.1, from coordinate 3,066,404 downwards.
GCAGTAGACAGTGAAGAAACAAAAACCAGGGCACACTCTCTTTGTTCATTACCATGGTGAATCATGAGTTTATTAAAATGCTAAAAGTGCAAACTCATAAACCAAGGAGATATAAAAACAGAGACAAAGAGCCAGTGGGATCGGTCCCAAATTCCAGGCCACCCTGGATGTGGTTACTGATGCATTTCGGGAGATGTACTCCCTTTTTCAGAGCTTAATAAACTCATGTTTCACCATGGTAATGCACAAAGAGAGTGCGCCCTGTTTTTTGTTTCTTCACCAGCACCAAGGTTTCCCGATCTTCCAAGGGCTGCACCTCAGAGAATGAAAGTTGCAGTACCCCTGGTCAGCATGAAGATTTGAGCGCTGGTTTCCTTTTTTTCATTGCAGTAGACAGTGTTGTTCACATTGTTACATTTGTGTTGGTTCATGTTACATTGCATCAAATTTTATCTGCCTTGCAGCATTTGGCAAGCTTTAGTGCTCCCCAAATGTCTTCTTTATGTCAATGTAAAAGAGCTGCAAACATGCCATAAAGACAACACAAAATCTACTGCATTTACAGTGCATTTGAGATGCATTTAGCCTAGCTTCACATCTGTGCATGTGCGGCTGATGCGCTTATTGATGCATTTTTAGGTTAACAAATACTGAAAAATACTGTACATTTATATATTTATATTATATTAATTATACTAAAAGGCCTTTTTCAGGAAAGAAGTCATAGATTAACCACTTTAGCTCCGTCCCATAGCAGAAATACTGCTACAGGGCTGCAGCTGTGTGCAAAATCATGTATATTTATGTGATTTTGCATTTCTGGGTGGGGGGTGCGAGTCACACGTGAGCCTTACCTGCACCATTTGCGGCCTTGGTTGTCAGTCACCGGGTCCCAGCCAGTAATTACTCACTGGCGTCCGGTGATTGCTGAGGATCTCTGATAAGGGGGAGAACTGTTAGTAAACAAAACAGCTCCTCTCTGTTAGCTCCTGCACACTGCCATGCAAAGCAGTGTGCTTACAGTGAAGCACAAACACAGAACATGATGTAAAATGGCATACGGCACACAGTTAACCCTTTGATCGCCCCACATGTTAACCCCTTCATGCCCAGTGCCATTAGTACAGTGTCAGTGCTTTTTATTAGCACTGATCACTGTATTGGTGTCAACGGGGATGACACTATAAGTTGCTAATCGCCGCCATTACTAGTAAAAATATATATATATTTTTTTTTTGTTTAAAAAGCCCAGTATATATACTGCCATTTGTAAACCTTATAACTTTCACGTAAACCAATTAATTTACATTTTTTTTTAGCAAAGTCATGTAGCAGATTACATTTTGGTCTAAATTTATGACAAAATTATATTTTTAAAATTTTTTCCTGGACATGTTTAATAGTAAAAAGTCAAAAATATTGTTTTTTTTTCTTAAAATTGTCGGTCTTTTTTTATAGCGCAAAAAAATAAAAACGGCACAGGCGATCAAATACCATTGAAAGAAAACTCTATCATTTGGGTGCAGCGTTGCATGACCGTGCAATTGTCAGTTAAAGTATAGCAGCATCAAAAAATGGCCTGGTCAGGAAGGGGGGTAAATCCTCAGGAGTGCAAGTGGTTAATGACTTGTTCTGCAGCAATGTAGGTAAACTAAGGCTGGCCATACATTATACAATTATCTTCCAATTTTCTGCCCAATTTCCTTTGGATTTACCTTCAACTGTGTAGTGCAAGGGCCTGCCTAATTGGATACAACTGAAAGTGTTGTTTAGGTTTGTCCTCCTATTATATGGTTTTTGGTAAATCTAAACCAAAAATCTCCAGATAATTGTATAATGTATGGCCAGCCTAAGCCTTGAAAGTTTATGCTAACAATTCCTACAGGTGTCCCAACTTGCTGATTACTTACAGGCTTTCTATCTGTATAAAAGCAGTGTTGACACAGACTGTTGATCAAATAATAACCGCGCTCCAATATTAACTAAAAAGTGCTTAGTGCTTGTAATATATATGCAAAATAATCTCCAATGCTGAGTAATTATTATTATAAACTATAAACCACTGTGCAATTATATAAATGTGCCACTATTTCATAAATAAACCAAGTGCTAATTCATATGAAAATATAATAAATATAAATAAATTAATATATAAAAAAATATGAAGAATCTATATTAAATTATATTCAAAGTTCCAAAAAGTACTAGAATGTTCCATCAATCAAATCAGATGATACTCTGCTTCCCCTGAGTGGTATACTTCAATCTTGCAGCTTTGTAATTAGCCTGTGTGCCTGTGAGGGATATCCCCTCCTTTGATCCACTCCTTGTTTCAACCACTGAATGCTCCTCCCAAAGATCATGCAAGAAAAAGAGAAGATATGGTGCCTTATCCAAGAGATATATTAAGCCTTTAATCTGCTTCCATAATGCACTCACATGTTATCAGAAAACATATCGCTTTTCAGTATAAAAGAACCGCTGCCTGCAGTGAAGATGAGACTAGAGGGTGTGTGCCCCACGCTGTCAGTACTCGCCTTATCAGATGTGCGGTGACGTCACTGCCCCTCCCCAACGTGTTGTGCCACAGGGACTGCGTAGCTTCGTCTGGGAGATGATGTGTACATCCAGGGAGGGTGGGCAGGTAAACCGGCGATCCAGTGTGTGTATTTATTTGCATATTCTGGTGGCTCACAAGCACATATGTTTTATTACTTGAAACAGACTGTATTACTACATCCTCTTAAGCAATATTTGGGCAGTATTGTACTGCAGAAAGTAGTATATTGCCCTCAAAATGGCATGAAAAAGGCAATTAGCCAAGGAAGACAGACAGGTCATTATAACCCTTAAAAGTGCAGATCTTTCCTGTAGAGAAATTGCAAAGAAAGCCAATGTGTCAGTGAGTACAGCTTCCTATGTCATCAAAAGGCACTTGGACAGGAGGAGGTTTGGCAGACCCAAAGCCACAACAGAATCAGAAGACAAGTTTCTGAGAGTCAACAGCTTGTGCAACAAAAGACTCACAGGACAACAGCTTCAAGCACAGCTTGACTCTGTTCAAAGTAAGCAAGTATCTGTTTCAACTGTGAAGAGAAGACTTTGAGCTGTAGGTTTAACAGGTCAAGTGACTGTAAGAAAGCCACTGCTAAGATCGCAAAATAGGAAAAAGAGGCTTGCCTGGGCCATGAAGCACTTCCAGTGGACTACTGAAGACTGGAAGAAGGTCTTATGGAATCGTTCCTTGGTGTGTGACGCCAACTGTCAAACAATGTGTTGGTCTGGGTCTTTTTTGTTGGATCCAGCCAGAGTCAGCAACTTGCGCAGATTGAGTGGCACCTTGAACCAAAACTACTACCATAGAATTTTGCAGCACCAGGTAATACCCTCTGGAACAAGTCTAGTTGGTCAGGGGTTCATCAAAATAATGACCCAAAACATACCTCCAGGTTTTGTCAGAACTACCTTAGAAGAAAAGAACAAGACTGTAGGCTTCAAATCATGGAAGGACCAGCACAGTTTCCAAACATAAACCCCATCTAGCTGGTTTGAGATGAACTGGACAGAAAGCAACCTACAAGTGCAACACATTTGTAGGAACTTCTGCAACAGTGTTGGGAAGAACTTTACGAACAATGTATGATTCCTGTTGTAGAAAGAATGCCACAAGTGTGTTCATCTATTATATCTGCAAAAGGTAGCTACTTTGATGAGTTAAAAATTTAGATTAAGTTTTGTTAAACGATTCCATGATTTCTTTTTATATCCAATTGTTTATTTGTTCTATCCTTTATTTTAGGAGTACATTGAGACATTAAACTGCATACATTTATATAAAAACTTCAAATAGAGCCACCTTCCTCTGAGTCTGGTTCAGTCCTATCCTGGGAGGTGCCCCTGCTACTCTCTGTGCTGCAAATGCAAAAAAAGCATATTATTATTATTATTATTACTATTATGAAAATCACCATTTCACAAGAATACAAAAATCCTAGCTTGTCCATCTTGCCCTTAATGCTTTAACTTAAATTTACAATTTACCTAGGCTACCGTCAGGGTGGACTGTCAACTCATGGGGTCACTGGGCAATAGGAGATTATGGGGCCCCCTGTGTCCCGCCCACACTCCGCCTACATATTACATTGCCCAGATTACATAGGTTCATGACAGCCATCATCCACATATTGCAGCTCAGCTGCACAGAAGGGCCTGTCATCTAACTGTAGCTGTCAGGCCCTTATATTCAAGAATGGGCCAATCCCCAATTCTTGTTTGTAACTTAGGCTCACAGAGATTCCCGTTGGCATTGCTGGGAAGCAACCAAACACTTCACAAGTTCAAAAGTGGCAGCCATCTGAGAACCTGTCAGGTGCCTGACAGATTCCCAACATTGCCTCTTGGAACCTCTGTGAGCCTGATCATTCGTATATTGCAGCTCAGCTGCATAGAAGGGATGTTTAAATATCTACTGCAGCATAACCTGCATGGAAGTTCCTGGTTTCTTTCCATACAAGCAGCTGGCCACTTCCAGGTAGAAGGGTACCATGTGGAAACCATTGTTATGATACAACCATGGGCATTTTATGAAAGCAGTGGGCCTAGGTGCAACATCATAATATTAGCACCAATGCCAGAGAAAGAAGGGTGGCACGCACCATCGTGGTTTTTGGGGGCTGTAGGTAGCACCTGTTGGCAACACATCACTGTAAAGATACCTGATGAATGGGAGCTTAATTGATTTGTGTAGCCATATGGATCCCTCTCAGCTCCTTCCTGACAGGGTTGCCAACCCCTTACAACTTATTTTTACAATGAGGAAACATTGAAAATATACTGACAAAACACATATTTACTGAGAACCTGAAGTATGACAATCCTATTAGAAGATAAGAAGGGAAGAGGGGGTGGAAGAATAGAGAAAAAAGGGAAGAGGGAGGAAAGGGAGGTGGGGAATAAAAGATAGGAATAAGAGGTAGAGAGAGGTGGGGGAGATGGTGAAGTAGGAGAGAAATGGAGGAAGGAGAGAGAGGGAAGGGTAAAAGAGGTAGGGGGAGAGAAAGGGAGGTGTGAAGGGGGGGAGAGAGAGAAATGTGGTGAGAGAGACAGGGGAGTGAGATAGAGAGGGTGACATGCAGGGTGAGAGAGAGAAGAGGGGTGAGGGGGGAGAGAGATAGTTGGGAGAGAGAAAGAGAGAGAGTAAGTGAGCGAAAGTGGTGAGAGAGACAGAGGGACAGAGCGGGGAGACATACAAGGGGTCAGAAGGGGGAGAGAGAAGAGGGGAGAGAAAGAGAGGATGAGGGGGAGAGAGGTGGGAGAGAAAGGAGAGAGGTTGAGAGATGGGGGGGTGGGGGAAATTGAGGGGGGAGAGAAAGGGGTGAGAAAGAAGGGGATGCCAGGGGGTGAGAAGTAGAGAAGGGGGATGAGGGAGAGAGGGATGAGAGAGAAAAAGGGGATGCAGTGTGAGAGAGAAAGGGGGAAAGAGAGAAAGGTGGTGAGAGAGAGGGGAGGAGGGAGAGAGAGGGGAGGAGGGAGAGAGAGGGGGGTGAGAAGAGAGAGGAGGTAAGAGAGACAGGGGGGAGGTAAGAGATGGAGAGGGGGTAAGAGAGTGAAAAGGGTGAGAGAGGTGGGTAAGAGAGAGAGAGGAGGCAAGAGAGAGAGAAGAGGCAAGAGAGAGAGAGAGAGGGATAGAGAGAGATAGAAAGGAGGGTGGGAGAGAGGGGGTGAAAGAGGGGGATGAGAGAGAGGGGGGAGATAGAGGGGGGTCAGAGGGAGATTGGGGGTGGGAGAAGGGGGCGAGAGAGAGAATGAAGGGGATGAGAGATAGAGAGGGTGAGAGAGAGAGGGGAGTGAGAGAGAGAGAGTCTTGTTGACTTGTCATTAAGAGTTTATATACCGAGAACAGCTGCAGCATAAATGTGAATGGGAAAAGAACAGAGCAATTTCAACAGGCCCTTGGAGTCAGAGCTGCAGCTTAAGTCCAACCCTCTTCAATATCTACTTCAATGAACTGGATGCAGCTTTAGAACCCTCCACCTGGGCTAACTTTACATGACACAGATGTGAAGTTCCTGCTGATGACCTCCTACTACTGTCTCCACCACACAAAGGCCTACAAAAGAGCCTAGAAGTGTTGAAGAAATACATTGCATCATGGGCACTACCTATTAACCCAAATAAAGGAAAATCATGGTGTTCCAAAGGAAGAACTTAAAACAAACTGCACTCTTGATAAAAAAAAGTTCCATATACATTCCTGAACCAGGAATGAATCGGGAAGTTTCAAAGTAGCCATAGAGGCCCTAAAAGACAAGGCATGCAGAGCCTTCTATGCCATCAGAAGACAATTGTACCACTCAAAACCACTGGTAAGAGGCTGGCTTAAAATCTTTGATAGCTTCATTACCCCAATCCTTCTTTTTGGCAGTGAAGTTTGGGATCCTGTCACCTACACAGACCGTTTCAAAGGGAACTTCAGCCCGACAGAAATATTTCATGTGGCATTCTGCAAGTACCACCTCAAAGTCCACCGGAGCACCTCCAACCTTGCTTGCTTGCCTGAGCTGGGCAGATTTCCCTTACTGCTCATAGTACAGAAGGCTATATCATACTGGGACCACCTACAAAACAGCAGTCCTAACTCATAGCACGATAAAGCCTTACTGAGCAATAAAGACCAGCCCAAGTCATGTGGCCTGAAGCAACTTATCAGTGCCTTGCCTGTCCCACATTCTCATCAATTTGGCCTGACAAAATCTTAAATAACAAACATAACGGATGAGTCCTGGAGGATGGAAACCACTTCCCGCTACTTTCTCACGTACTCATTAGTGAGGGACACTCACTTTCAGATACTCTTCACACTCATCTCGGACTGCAGTTCCATAAAAAGAAAAAAAGAAATGATGCTATTTCAAATCCTACTGGGAGAAGAGGAGCCCTCAGTGAAAATAGCTGCACAACATGTGACAGCATGTCACAAACTGGAAGGGACATGAAAAACTGATGACATACAAATCCTTTACATGGACTCACCCCCTATGCCATTTATATTACTCTTTACCCCCCAAAGCTGCCCTATAGTTACCCCCCCCCATACAAACCCAACTGCTTTGAAAAATATAAAATATATTTGGTCCTGACAATAAAGCTTATGTGAAGAGTGAGGGGGAGGGGGGCTTCCCTCAGCTCCTTACCCCTTAGCTGCTTCCTGCAGATCCTGTATGGGTGCACAGCTGGTGAGAGAGAGAGAGGGGGATGAGTGAAAGAAAGAGTGGATGAGAAAAAGAGGGGGTGTGAGATAGAGAGGAGGGTGAGGGAGAGAGAGGGTGGGTGAGAGAGAGAGGGGGGTAAGGGAGTGAGAGGGTGGGTGGAAGAGAGAGGGTGTGAAAGGAAGAGGGGGTGAGAGAGAGGGTGAGACTTTTCCCCATCCTTCTCACCCTTCTCACCTTCCCTTGGCTCTACTATCCTCTCCGGGGGCACAAACAACACAGCTGGAGGCCTCAGTGGAGGGAATGGAAGGGGGGACATGAGCATGTGCAGTGTGTGTACCCGGACTAAGCCGTGTACTGTATCACAAGGATGGGGGATTACTTACACAGTCACATCACTAGCTCCTCCTCTCCAGTCTATTCCCTTATCTTGGGCTCTCCTAATCTGCCTTAATTATCTATTATCTCTGATAATGCTAATGCACACAGGCGCCCAGGCACACCCAGTACACCCCATGTGCACACCTATGAAAGGTACCAGGAGCCTCTCATGGGTCCCCCTACTGACCCTGGGTCCTCGAGCAGTGCCTGGGTGTCATAATTGTCAGTCAGCCCCTGACCATTCACAGCCCCTGACCATACTCATGGTAGCAGTAGTGGTAACGATATCTAGGATCAATTTACATCCTTCTTCATGTCGCATACAGGTTAGCTGCCATGGCAGCTTGATGCTGTTGCATAATGTTTGAAAGTAATAAAGATTTTCTGTTTACCCTCATACGCTGTATTTATGCTATAAAATACAATATTCCTATAACTGTAAGTCACACCTGCAGGAAATAGCAAAAAGCAGGGTGCTGAGGTTAATACCAAGCGGAAAACACCTTTATTAATAGCAGCACACTTACATGTCAGAAATCATCAATCCACCAGTGGATAATGACACAGCAGGTTGAAACACCAGATCTGGTCAGCTGAAGGTACACAGAGGCAGTAAATGGCCACCAAACATGCAGCAACAGGGGCTCCAATGGGCCAGCAGATGGTTTGGATAAAAAGAGCTGGTGGTATCTCCAGCCACACTCTGAGGATGTCAGAATCCTTAGGTGATGTCAGGAGGGGCAAGCATAACGCCTTGCAAGAGTGTCAGCCCTCTTTTTCAAATGCATAAGGTAATCCAGAATGTGAAACATGCATTGAGGTTAAATATCTAATAATGCCAGCAAGAAAAAAAGAGGATATAACAACTACAGGAATAAAAAAGGGGGGGGGGGGTAATAGGGACCATTGGCAGCAGGAAAATAGAATAAAAACTTAAATTTTTTTTAAAAGCAACCTTTTTATGAAAAGTAATACAAAAAATATCAAGAATTAAAGAATGGTCCACACCTCCAACTCTTCATTCAGACCCCCTGGTGGCAAAGTATTAAGATAGTATATCCAAAAAGTCACAGGGGGGATCTACTCAACCCAAACATGAAGACCTTCTGTGGAGCCATTGTGAATGGACTTAAAGTGTTGGGAAACACTATGATCCATGTTGCCCTCTTCAATCAACCTGCTGTGCTCGCCAAATCGTGTCTGTACTGTCCAAACTGTCTGGCCCACATAGAGGGGGTTGCAGGGACAGGAGAGGCAATAAATTACATGGTCTATGGAGCAAGAGAAAAAAGAGCTAATGGGGTATGTACTTAGTGTCCTTAAATTTTTTTTCCAATGATCCACAGACTTGCACAGTTTACATTTTAGTTTCTTGCACTGGTACATGCCCACAATATTATAGAAAGTTGCTAAATAATGAGATGTTGGTTTCTTGGTAAATGGTACTCTGCTGGGGACAATTTTGTTTTTAATATTGGGACCCTCCTGTAAACAAATTTGGATCTGCTGGGGAGAATGGGCCCCAATTTGGGGTCTTTTAGCAAAATCCCCCAACAATCCTCTCCATCTGTTTAAACCTGCTATTGAACTGAATGATGAATGTAATGTCTGACCCTGTGGTCATTTCAGTTTTAGAAGCCTTGGTACAAATGGTAGAACATTCCTGATAGGATTTCTTTACAAGAGCAGGGTCAAATCCCTTGTGCAAGAATCTTTTCTTGAGGATTAGACTTTGGGAAGAGTAGTCTTGATCCAAGGTGCAGCTGCTGGAGCCAGCTGAACTGTCCCCTGGGAATGTTGTTTACCAACCTCAGGTGATGACAGCTTGGAGCGTAAATAGGAATTACCCGAGGTGGGCTTGAAGTGAGTTTTGGAGATGATTTGTCCATAGACTTGGCCTACCACCAGGTGAGAAGGGCCATACACATGGGTGAAGGAAAGGCCCAAGGTATTGTCATTGTAATGCTGCACCGAAAGTTCAGTCATGGAGGGGGGCCGTAGTAGATGATGATGATATCATTGATGTAGCATCCATAAAGGATGACATCTATCCTCCAGAGCCTCCAGATTGTTCCTCCAGATGAGGGACTCTTCCCACCAACCAAGAGTGAGATTGGCATAGCTGAGTGCAAAAGAAGTGCCCATTATCGTGCCCCATTTCTAGAGGAAGAAATCACCCTGAAAGGAGAAACACAGTAGTTATGCGAGTAGAAATACTGTAATCTCGCGAGATTATAGTAAAATCAGCCGTTTTCCAGAGTTTGTACACCGTTCTCCAGCGTTTGGAGACCGTTCTCCCTTCGTTCGGAGAACTGCTTCATAAACTGCATTCACAGGAGAACTGTGTTCTCCGAGAATGCCGGAGAACTGAACAGCGATCTATTACCGCTGGTTCATAAAAGGACACCAGAGATAGGTGGGTTCCCAGTGGTAATTTTTGACAATGTCTAGTAGCTTTAGGGAGTCTCTGACATACAAAGGTAAAGACTACTATGGGTTGTAGAAAAAAAAATCGAGAGAGAGAGCTAGTGATGCTCTTCATGCTGGCTACAATTGGTCTCCCTGGTGGGTGTACGGGATCCTTATGCACCTTAGGGAGGTGATAAAAATATGGGTGCCTAAAATATTCCCAATACATGAATAAATGAATACATGAATAAATATTCACAGTTATTGTTGATGATCTTTCCAGTCAGGACTGAATCCAAAAGGGATTTAAGATCTGACTGAAAACCAGGCAGAGGGTCCCGGGGAAGTCTGAGGTGGGTGGAGTCATCAGATTGAATTAGGTAGATAGGTGGCAGCAAAATTAAGACCCTTTTGCAAGAGTGACATTTCATGAGGAGTAAGGATATGGGAAGATAGATTAAAAATCTTTACTGTGTCGATGTTGAGGGATAACCTCTTTTGCTCTTCCCACCTTGTCTCCCTCTCCTCTTTCTTTTCTTTTTGTGTTCACTACTGGGCAAGGTGGGGTCTGTACTGAAAAAGAAACATTAGGAGCAGCTAAAGCATAGGGGCAAGTTTCTCATGATTACTGAGCAGGGAAGATGAGTGGGGTGGATTAGCTGGGTCATTGGGAAGCTCTTCTGCATTGGGGTGGTAGTCAGTTCCTCCTATATAGGGGCTGATGGAAATATTGTCTGATGATTGTGAGTTTTGGAACTACTGGAGGAATTAACAAGAACTAAGGTATTGGGAGGTGTTAAATAAAGCAAGGGACCAGTTATTGAATGGGGTAAAAGATTTATGTTGTTCAAGTAACAAGTACTAATCAGCAATAATGAACAGCAACCAAAATAAGCAATATGTTAACGTATACCCCATTAGCTCTTTTTTCTCTTGCTCCTTGGACCATGTAGTTTATTGCCTCTCCTGTCCCTGCAGCCTCCTCTATGTGGGCTGGACAGTTTAGACGGTCCAAACATGATTTGGCGAGCACAGCAGCATGATTGAAGAGGGCAACACGGAACATAGAGTCCCCCGACACATTAAGTCCACATTAAGACAATGGCTGCATGGAAGGTCTTCATGTTTGGCTTCTTGAGTAGATCCCCCCTGTGATTCTGCGGCAGAGAGGTTTCATACTCTCTGCTGCAAGGAAACGTTTTGGATATACCATCTTAATACTTTGTCACCAGCGGGTCTGAATGAGGAGTTGGAGGTGTTGACCATTCTGTAATTCTCTGTATTTATGTATTACTTTTCATAAAAAGGTGCTTTTAAATATTTTTTACATTTTTTATGTTATTTTCCTTCTGCCAATGGTCCCTAATACCCCCTCTCTTTTTATTCCTATTGCGGTCATATTGTATTACTGCATTTTTGTTCTTGCTAACTTTATTAGTTATTTAGCCTCAATGCATGTTTCACATGCATTTTGGTGGAATTATTTTTTTCTTCTGTTTTTCCCCGTTGTTCCTTTTCTCCTCCTCTCCTTCTTTTTTCAGATTATGCAGTATGACTATTTTTAAGTATCCTGTATAGTCTCCATACTTAACAGGTTCCTCGGTACGCTTTCATCTCCATATATTGACAGATAGTTACTTAATATATCACAGTTTTATTAATATTTTTTTAAATATATGTCATTTTATCTGTTCTATTTTTTCATTTGTCGATACAGCACTTTCTAGTTTTGTGGTGTACAAATGTTATCACTTCATGCATACCTCTCTGTGTACACTTTGTGGATTGCCTACCATAATGTGCCTGTGTATTGTTTTATTGTGACATTGCCAAGAATGCAGCAGCTCGGTCTCCGTGACTTCCCCCCTCCCTCCACCTTCCTTGCCTGCCCCACAGATTATTTAAGCTAATAGCTACAGGCGTTCCCTATGAAAAAGAGGGTTGAGACCCTTGAAACACATCATTCCTGCCCCTCCTGACATCACCTAAGGATTCTGACATCCTCACAGTGTGGCTGTAGATACCACCAGCTCTTTTTATCCACACTATCTGCTGGCTCATTGGAGCCCCTGCTGCTGCATGTTTGGTGGCCATTTATTACCTCTGTGTATCTTCAGCTAATCGAATCTAGTGTCATCATCCACTGGTGGATTGGTGATTTCTGACATGTAGGTGTGCTGTTATTAATAAAGGTGTTTTTCGCTTGGTATTAACCTCAGCACCCTGCTTTTTGCTAATTTCTGCTTTATGAGGTGATCCTGCTCAGATCTCAAGGGAGGTGCAGAAATTAACCATGTTCCTTCCTTCCATCCATCCATCCGTTCATCCATCCACCGTTCATTCATCCATCATCCATCCCTTCATCCACTCCTCTACCATTCATCCACTATTGCAGCAATTGCTGCTATAAGACAGACTCTTGTCTGTGTTTATCCATGGACTAATTGTTGTTTGTTGGTAAAGAGGAGTGCTCTAATTTTTACACGCTTCTTTTGTTTTGCAAGTCACACTTGCACCTCACAACTGTTCTTATCAGTGTAAACCACATGTGCACTGTGCCACAAAGCTATCTACCTCTGTTTAAAAAAATTGTGAGGAAAAAAATTTAATTGAAAATACAAGTATTAAAAAAAAAGTGCTGCTACACTTTTAAGAATAAACCATACCAAACCAGTGTCTGAAACTATAACCAAAATACACAGACATTAGGTAATGCTTCACATCCAGGGCGACCCGTGGCTTGGAATGATGATGAATAGTGATCATAATTCAATTTTATAAAGGGTATACTTAATAATAACCCTACTTCAGTTCTGTAAAAGGTATGTTTTATTACGTGAAAATTGGGTGCAAAGTAACCAGAATAGTTCTCGATGCAGCGGTGTGGGTCAGGCATGACTGGAAGAATGTCCGCTCACCTGTGTCCCCAGGACGTGAGCAGTGTGGACTCAGATGGCTAACTCGGCAGGGGACCATGGCGCATCAGAAGGGATGTCATACCACCAGAGGGGAAGCGGAAGTCAGGCACTGGACGTGGACCGCAAGCTGGAGCTGGTATCTAGAACAACACATTTTGCTTGCATGTGCTTTGTCAAGTTGCAGATCAAGAGTAGTTATGTTCCACTAGTATATTTTGTGCACAGTTATTTATAGGCTTGAAGCGATCAGGTCCAAGAAGAAAGCCTCCATACAAACGTGATACTACCACCATTACATCTTTCACATCTAAAATCTGCATAAGATGTAGAAGACGTTTACCAGCAGCTGTTTCTCCATCATTCTCACAGTTTTGATTAAAGTTGTTTGTCTTTTTGGAGTATATTCTGAATGAATATAAGTTGTGAGTCACACTTGCAATTTTTTTGTTTTTCATAAAGTTTGTTCAATATTTGTTTCACCCGAGCAGGGCTTGTCATTGGAACTAAATGTGCCTGGAACGTACTTCTTCTGTCACTTATTGGTTCACCATGGCTATCGCTGGAACCTCTCTTTCAGCGTCTTCAAAAGCATCTAAATGTCCAATGACAGCTGAGTTAGCAAACAAGTCATTTAATAGTTCAGAACTTGAGGCAATCTCATCATCATCATCAGCCTCGGTTTCGTCTGTTGCAACTTTCAATGTTGGACCTGGATCAGAAGTCTTATATTTCTCCATCAAGAATTCTCTGATCTTCTCCATCCACTGATAAAGAATGCTGTCACCAAGATTTTGCTGGAAAATGTCTTCAAGATAATTTGACAATGTCATTCAATCTTCACCCCTGAGCCATGGAGCATTTAGCTGATAAAGAGGTGGTACGGTAGCTGGGTATTCTGGCAGTACAATTACCTGCAAGCAAAACGTCCATTCTTGTTTATCAAGTGAGTTGGAAATTTTTATGCAAAATATTCTTGCAGTTTCTTTGATTACACATGAATCATCTCCATAGATGGAAGATAACGCTTCAATCTCATCAATATATAAAAAGATTGCAATGGCGTGTATATATAAACAATCTGGCCAGTAAGGAAGATGGCCTCCAGCAGACTTCTGGTTATGTGATGACATCACAGCAGGGTGAACCTATGCATTTCGTCACACCTGTCAACTGATTCTAAGTCTGTCTGGGTTCAGCCTCTTCCAGGCACAGTCCTGCATCCTAGGTTGCTAAATGCACCAACAAGGTGGGGAGCTCCTTCTGGTAATCTTTTGGGGCTAAGGAGTTCTCTAACAAGAGATGTCTGCATATCATGTGCTGCACCTGAGCTGGACTTACCTGGTTACCAGCTCCAGCTTGTGGCCCACATCCAGTGCCTGACTTCCGCTTCCACTCCAGTGGTGTGACGTCCCTTCTGGTGTGCCGTGGTCCCCGGCTGGGTTAGCCATCTGAGTTTACACCACTCCCAGCCTGGGGACACAGGTGAGCGGACATTCTTCCAGTTGTGCCTGGCCTACACCGCTGCATCCGGAACTATTCTGGCTACATTGTACCCAATTTTCATGTAATATAGCATACCTTTTATGGAATTGAAGCAGGGATATTATTAAGTATACCCTTTACGGAATTGAATTATCATCACTATTCATCATCATTCCAAGCCATGGTCACCCTAGCACTGGTTTTCTGGCATTCTATTATCACTTTATACAGTGTGACTCTAGCAGCAGAGTGCAAGTGGCCCCCTCAATCCTGATGTTCAGCACTTGGATCTTGTATGTTAGTGCTTCACATCCCCATTGCTGTTGTGATTCAAATTTGATAAATATGTAATAAATTCTAAATACCAACAATTAACTTCAATGACGCTGTCAAGAAACTAGTGCAGATAATGCTAATTCTTCTACAGTTAATGCTAATTCTTTTTCAGGTCATGCTCATTCCCGTGCAGCTAATGCTTGTGCATGTGTACCAGCACATGGACTATCCCAGGCTAATATATCCAGCATGAAATAAACCAAAAGCTCCTGCACATGAGTGTAAAGGGCTGAAGACAGGGAGGTATGGTGGAACCCAAATAAATGCAAAATTTCAAGCGGATAAGCCAAGCCTTGATGCTCCCATGTACAACAGGGGAAATTCAGGAGTAACTGCAGGAAAAAATGTAACAAGAGCGCACTGGCTTAGCACATTATTACAGATAACAATTTATTGAATGAAAGTTAAAATATACTCACAAACAAGAAGTGACAAATAGCATGACAAATTGCAATCACTGGAAATATGCGCCATATGGCACCAACGGTCCCGACATAAAAGAAGTGTCATCCAAGGGCCAAAGAAATACTGACGAGTTTCAATGGAAACCCTCTTCCTCAGAGCCGAGGCTGCGACTTCTGATTGGTCCAGCAGTCTTCTGGGACCTGTGAAGAAAGGAGAGAGATGAACTTTTGGCTCAGTTTGCCGCAGCAAACTGAGCTGGAAGTGGGAGCGGGTACCTTTCAAAACCAAAGGTTTTCAAAACCTTTCAAAACCATTCAAAGGTGCCAAATATGGAAGTGGAGGGGGGGAGGAGACAAACAAGTGCAGCTTCCACTTTTGAGTAGAACTCTGCTTTAACAACCAGCTATTCATGAATCAATTTGGATAATTCGTTATTTGATGCTTCAAACATCAAAATTAAACAAATTAATTTGGTTGCTTTGTTATAATTTATTTCGGATTAGTTTTAATTAATTTCTATTCAGGAACACCCAAATTCCCGAATAATGAAAAATGTCCAAATTTCGATTCGTAACAAAATGAATTCTACATGTCAAATTGTTTAAGTCCCTTTAATCAGAATGAAGTTCCCTGCTGAAAACTTTATGTCTGAGCTCGGGTTGTTGCATGAAGGCCATCATTGGAAGTTGTTGGAATATTTTTTTCAGACTTTCATCCTCTGATGGTCTGCAGGTCTTTGATTATTTTTTTATCCCTTCTAGTGCTGCTGGGCAGGTAGTTGATAGTATGAGGTACATAGTTATTTGGGGTTTTTGTTTATTTATATTGCAGGTGATGTTCTCTTTTGGTTTCCAAGTTTTTGAGTTTATGTTAGTACTAATGGTTTTGTTCTTGTAACTTTTCATATGGAAGTATTCTGCTAGTATTCTGAGATGTTTATTTTTGTCTTCTAGGTTGGAACACATGCGGTAGAATTAAGTAGCCTGGCTGCCTATGATGGTTTGTTTGGTGTAAGGGGTGTGAATACTAGAACTGTGGAGATAGCTGTGTAGGACAGTGGGTTTTCTGTATATTGTGATGTGCAGTTTGTCATTCCTGATGGATACTGTGGTGTTTAGGAAGTTCACATGTGTGCTTAAATAGTCAAGTTTTAGTTTGAAGGATGAGTGAAAATGAATAAGCAATAAGTAAAATTTTGTTTTGATTTTTTTACCTTCTGTCCATTTGACAAAAATATCATCAATATAGCTATAGTAAGTAGATGGCTTTTGTTTTTGAATAGTTGTGTGTTAGAATGAATTCAACAAGCTATGCAATATCTGTGACATAGTAATATGTGACATGTAGCAATTCCATCTTTGTGAGGGATGTTGCTGTACAGAAATTCTACATTCATAGTCACTAGAATTGTTTTAGTAGTAGTTGCTGTCCATTGTGGAGCTTGTTCAGGAAATCAGTTGTATCTTACAGGAAACTAGCAGTATTCCTGAATAATGGTTTTAGCATATGATTTACAAGGCCTAAGATTTGTTCAATTGGTTTATTCATACCTGCCTTGATGGCTTTGCCAAGATTTCCAGGCTTCTGGATTTTGGGCTGAATATAGAAGTTCCTTGTTTCTGCATTATATAAAATAGCACTGTTAAATCCTGAATGTAGGTGGGTTGGTAGTATTCTTTTTAATTAGACCTTTTAGTTGAGAGAAAAATCATGGGTCGAACCATAATCCTTTTTTTTATAATAAATATCATCTTTCATCTCTCTAGCCCTCTTGCCCTTGTTTGTATCAATCACAACAACTGCACTTCCTTTACTCACTGGTTTAATGGTGATGGCCTTATTTGTTGAGTAACTCCTGTATAGCCTGTCCCTCCAATGGTGAAAGGTTGTATAAAATTTTCTTTTGCTTGTTGGATATCAGGGATGTAACAGTATTAAGCTGTTAATAGCTCTTCTTTTTTCTTCTTGTCACATTCTATTGTTGAGGGGTTGCTTTTAGTTTCTATTAAAATTCCTTGAGTCTCAGTTTACTAAAGAATTCCTCCCTATCTGACATTAATTGTATAGGATCCAATTTGATGGGTGCTCAGGAAGAGTTTGGGGTCTTTGGAGGAAACTATCATTTCTGGTTCTAAAAGTTTTGAATCTGATAAATTGATGATTACATGTTCCTCTGTTATAGCTACATTTGAAAATCTCCCTTAGATGTCAGGTCACTGATAGCAGGAAGTACTGTATATGTTGTGTTAGTTTTATGCTCTTTGAGTTGTATCCCAAGAGTAATTTCTTGGTATAGTTTCTACAATGTTGCCTGCCTCTTACTGATGCTAAGTTTTTGCAGTCACCTTTGTACAGCTTCCATTTCTTTTTTTGCTTGGTTTGTGTTGTTAAGATCCAGTGCTATTAGGAATTCAAAACTAACTGCTTTTGTTTCCTAATTGTAATTCCTAATTGTAATCCTTTTTATCATACTGCGTGCATGAGTGTCTCTCACTAGTATGTTTGCAATGCCCTGCTGCATATGTTGTGTTAAAGTTATATTAAAGGTTTTTTCTAATAAAAGAAGAAACATGTCATACTTACCTGCTCTGTGCAATGGTTTTGCACAGAGCATCCCTGATCCTCTTCTTCTGTGGCCCCCCCGCCTGTGCTCCTGGCTCCTCCTCTTCGGCAAGTGCCACTATAGGAAGTTGCTTGGTTGTTTTTATTGACACAGAATGGGTGGCTTGGCTCCACCCCCCCCAACTCTTTTGTTACAACATTTCATTTCTGCTATCAATCTGCCCAGTGAAGAGAGACAGAACCAGGAGAGCCTTGGCATTCGTGCACTTTGCTGGATCGGGAATGGGATCAGGGGGGGCAGGGTGGGATTCTATTACACAGAAGGCTTTTTTTTCCTTAATGCATAAAATGCATTAAAATTAAACAAAAAACCCCATTACGGTTTAGTACCACTTTCGGAGTAGTTACACAAGTATTTTTTATCCGGAGGCCATATGGTACAAGATTCGTCTGTAGCATCCTGAGAGAAAAAGAATGTCACTATTCACTTGCATTTCATTTTGTGTGATCATTTTGGTTAACTGGTTCTTCATGCAGCTATATGCAGTACCTTTCATAATGACTGTGGTGATTGCAGCCATAATAGTTCACTTGCAACAAAAACAACTGAGTACTGTCTGTAATACTTTTTTTTGTACTACCTTTTACATTTCCAGGACAAGCTTTTGACATGGTCATTATGTAGAATTTTATGAGACACATATAATACTTCTTTAGGCGCTTTTGCAAATAATTAAAGAGCCAGCGAAGTAAAAAATAAAGTGTGATTTTATTTTATCACACAATGGCCTAAAATAACAATGTAAAGTGTATCAGGAACAGTTCTGTGTAGGTAAAACAGAAATATCAAAAACTGAAGTTATAAAGATGTGTCACCATGATTTTCATGGCTGATTGTCCTTCATGTGCTCTTGTCTTGTTCAATGCAGCTGAGTCTGACCAAGTGACGAGTTCTTGCCCTAAAGAATGCACCTGTTCCAGCTTCTCAGAATGTGAACGATACTGTATTTGCCTGTGAGTGTCTGTGTGAATGGACAGACGTGTGTCTGTGTGTGTGTGTGTGAGAGAGCGCTCCAGCATCTCCTAGGATGCCTTTTTATGATACTTGTAACCGTCATAATTCGTTATCTTAGAACCTTTTATGACAAACAATACTGCATAGCAGAGTAATTTCATTGAAGGGAGGGGACACTAAATATATGGTCTTTTGATTGACAGACCCATATGTAATGACCCTAAGCTGGTGATATTGCATCAGCCTGCTCATGTGATAAGTTTCTCTATTTAAATGTTAATATAAACTAAGAATGTATCTTTACAACATAATATCTCAATAAGTTGTATAACCAAAAATCTACGTATGTAACAATATTACCAACTTATAAAACAAAATAAATACACACAGATACTATTAGAATATATTATTGCATACTTATTCTATTTTGGTACACTCCTGACATTCTAGAGTCCTTCAAGGTTCAAGGCCATTCACACGTTTTAATATTAATTATGATTAATCATGAAAACCATTATATATTTTGCAAGCTTGCCATTGATATAATATAAGTGCCGAATTATGAATTTGATAGTAATGTTTATCACATTACCTTCCATTATTATTATTATTATTATTATACAGTATTTATAAAGCGCCAATAGTTCGCTCAGCGCTGTACATTACAAAAGGGAGACAGAACATGTGACAGAACAATACCAATACAATGCAAAACATGAGGGGATCAAGGGCCCTGCTCTTTCGAGCTTACAATCTAGGAGGGAGGGGGTGGTGGCACAGGAGGAGATAGCTGTGGGGGATGGAGTGGTAGGAAGAGTGGAGGAGGTCGGCAAGTTAGCAGGGGGTGGGGTAGGCTTCCCTGAAGAGATGGGTTTTCAGGGTGCGCCTAAAGGAGAGGAGAGTAGGTGATAATCTGATGGGTTGGGGCAGGGAGTTCCAGAGGATGGGTGACACCCTGGAGAAGTCCTGGAGGCGGGCATGGGAGGAGGAGACCAGGGAACTAGAGAGAAGGAGGTCTTGTGAGGAGCGGAGTGTGCGTGCTGGGCGGTACTTGGATATTAGGTCAGTGATGTAGTTCGGGGCAGTATGGTGGACAGCTTTGTACGTCAGCGTTAGGATTTTGAATTTGATCCGTTGCGCAATCGGAAGCCAGTGGAGGGATTGGCAGAGGGGGGTGGCGGAGACAGTGCGGTTGGAAAGGTGAATGAGTCTGGCAGCCGTGTTCAGGATGGACTGAAGAGGGGATAGCCAGCGGCGAGGCAGGCCAGTGAGGAGGGAGTTGCAGTAGTCGAGTCGTGATATGATGAGGGAGTGGATGAGCTGTTTAGTGGTTTCTGGGGTTAGGAACGTGCGGATTTTGGCGATGTTGCGGAGGTGGAGTCTGCACGAGTTTGTTAAAGATTGGACTTGGGGCTGGAAGGATAGGTTGGAGTCCAGAATGACACCCAGTACTCTGGCCTGCAGGGCGGGTTTGATGGTAGCGTTGTTGGATGTGATGGAGAAATCAATGGGGGGTGGTGTCCGGGCTGGGGGGAAGACAAGAAACTCGGTTTTGGAGAGGTTCAATTTAAGGAAGTGGAGCGACATCCAGTCTGATATGTCGCTCAGTAGGTGTGTGATTCGGGCTGAGACCAAGGGGGTGAGGTGGGGGGTTGAGAGATAGATTTGTGTGTCGTCGGCATAGAGGTGGTAGTTGAAGCCGTGAGAGTGTATGAGTTGGCCAAGGGAGGAGGTATAGATGGAGAAGAGAAGGGGCCCGAGGACAGAGCCTTGAGGGACCCCAACAGAGAGGGGGAGTGAGGGGGAGGTGGTAGCATTATAGGTAACGCTGAAGGAGCGTTGTGACAGGTAGGATGAGAGCCAGGAGAGAACAGAATCTCTGAGGCCGAGGGAGTGTAGTTTTTTGAGGAGAAGGGGGTGGTCGACTGTGTCGAAGGCCGCAGAGAGGTCAAGGAGTAGGAGCACTGAATAGTGGCCATTAGCTTTGGCGGTTAGCAGGTCGTTGGAGAGTTTGAGTAAGGCAGTTTCGGTGGAGTGTAGGGGACGGAAGCCGGACTGTAGGGGATCGAGGAGGTTGTTGTCGTTGAGGTGAGAGCATAGGCGGGTGTAGACTAGGCGCTCGAGGAGTTTAGATGTAAATGGGAGCAGGGAGATGGGTCTGAGGTTGTTCGGGTCGTTGGGGTCCAGGGAGGGCTTTTTAAGTATGGGGGTGATGTGTGCATGTTTCAGAGGGGAGGGGAAAGTGCCTGAGGAGAGGGAGAGATTGAAGATGTGGGTGAGGGAGCGTAGGATGGAGGAGGAGGAAGGTCGTAGGAGTTGTGAGGGGATAGGGTCGAGGGGGCAGGTGGTGAGGCGGGCATCAGAGAGGATCTTGGAGACTTCCTCGATGGTAGTAAGGTCAAAGGTGTGGAGTGTTGGGGGAGCTTCAGTATGAGGAATGTAGGGTGGGGTGGAAGAGGAGGTCAGAGCAGTGGTGGGGCTGTGGGAGAGGGGTGATGAGGGGGTAGCTGAGTGAGGGTGAAGGGGGTTGGAGAGAGTTTGAGCAGTGATGAAGTCCCTGCGGGTTATGTCGAGGGGGAGGGGGGATAAGGGGGTAGCTGTGTGAGAGGGGACGGGTTGAGAGGGCGTGTGAGTTGCGGCAATGTCCTTGCGAATTGTGTCAATTTTGTTTTTGAAGTGATTGGCAATCTCAAGGGCAGTGAGTGAGGTGCTCTCATGATTGAGATGATTACAGCCATATTAGTTTGCTAACAAAAAAAACAACTGAGTACCGTCTGTGATACTTTTGTTTTGCATCTTTACATTTCCAGGACAAATGTTTGGCATGCTCCCTTCCTCTTACTCCAAGAAGTACTGATACACAAACCTTTAACAAAATGCTAAATAGGACAATCTCTGTGATTATAAAAATACCCACATACACATCAATCACAACCAAACATTCATTTGATTTTAAACTGCAGTTCCCCTCTAATTTGACTAGTTGATGTAAATGTCTTTGTTTTGCATTCAGTGATGGCTAGTGTAAATAGCTTGTCTCCAAATGCTCTAATTAATTAAATTCAACCAGGCAATAGGTTGGTAAGGAGCTTTTTCTTAAAGGCTTCAAAATTCCTGTGAACCTACAACATATGTGGCCATGGCTTCAAATCCACACAAATAGACAGAACTAATTATTGTTTAATGGTTTTCATAAAGAGCTTATTTTAGAAGAGCTTTTTTACCTTCTTTAGATGGGATGAGTTACCCAGGCACTAGATAAAACCACATATGCTTTGACCAAGAAAACAGAAATAAACATCTCATAATACAGGCAGAATCTTTCCACAAGAAGGGTTAGAAGAAGAAAAGCACCCGTACAAACTTAAACACTTTCTTGAACATCAATAGGGAAACCCTCCTAAAATACAAGCAGAAAAAAATAGCATTTACCACTAGTAACCACATGCAATCTAGCACTAAAAGGGATAAGAAAGATAATCAAACAGCTGTAACTCAACAATTTCCAATGCTGGCCTTCAGGCAATCACACAAAAAAAGGACCATAAGTATTTTAGGATCATACAGCTGTACCTCCAGTATTGTGGTGTACCTCATTGAATGTAACAAATGCAACCATGAATGTTATATTAGCAAAGCAGGACAGAAATAAAAAAAAGATTGAATTTACGCAGGCACATCATAAAAGAACATAAGATGATTACTGCACACCTATGGACATAATTTCTCACAACTAGACCACTATAAGGAAAACAAGTATGTTTTGGCTCTTAAAGAGATTTTAAAAATTAATTTGAGATAATTAATTAAATATGGACCTCACTATAAAAACCATTGCAAATAAAAATGGAGAGTGCAAAATTTGGTGCAGTTGTACATGGTAGCCAATCAGCTTCTAACGTCAGGTTGTTCAAATAAGCTTTGATAATAAAGCTTGGAAGGTGATTTGTTTTTAGGCAGAGCAGCACCAGATTTTGCACTCTCCAGTTTTGGTAAATAACCCCCAATGTTTTTGGTTTTTAAAAATTACCTTTCGTTTTAATCTGCAGAGCTGCTTTTTACTGTAAAATGAAATCCAATATGGCAAACTCGGAAATGTCATTTCCTGCTTGTATGATTGGTTTACTGATTTTCCCAAGATACAAGTCAGATTTTGGGCATCCCCTGCAAAAAAAAAATCTTTGGTGAGATACTGCCAAAGGGAAATCAAATTTAAATTGACAAATACCCTGCCACCTTCTTTATTAGAACTCTGCAAGTGCAATATCTGATTGCTGCCTTGTCATACTGAGGCATTCTGAGGTATTCAACTCACTAGTTTTTTCTTTTAAGGCATTTTTATATTGATTTGCACCGTTTTATGGATTGTCCTCTCTCCTGCTTATATTTGGAGGCATTTGTCATAATTCTCTGAATGGGTTGTAAAATTTTAATTGGATTTGGACAAACTTTACTTGGAAAATTTTTTTGCTCATAGGTATAGCAGGTTTTTGGGACTGTTTTTGTAAAATATGTGATCATTTTGAGGGTTTCTTTGGCCCCTGCCCATATGAAATTTGGGTTACCTAGAGAAAAGGGTACTACAGTGGGGATCGAAAGTTTGGGCACCCCAGCTAAAAATTTGTATTAATGTGCATAAAGAAGTCAAGGAAAGATGGAAAAATCTCCAAAAGGCATCAAATTACAGATTAGACATTCTTATAATATGTCAACAAAAGTTAGATTTTATTTCCATCATTTACACTTTCAAAATAACAGAAAACAAAAAAATGGCGTCTGCAAACGTTTGGGCACCCTGCAGAGTTAATATCTTGTACTGCCCCCTTTGGCAAGTATCACAGCTTGTAAACGCTTTTTGTAGCCAGCCAAGAGTATTTCAGTTCTTGTTTGAGGTATGTTTGCCCATTCTTCCTTACAAAAGTCTTCCAGTTCTTTGAGATTTCTGGGCTGTCTGTCACGCACTGCTCTTTTAAGGTCTGTCTATCCATAGATTTTCAATTATGTTGAGGTCAGGAAATTGTGAAGGCCATGGCAAAACCTTCAGTTTATGCCTCTTGATGTAATCCCCCATGGATTTCGAGGTGTGTTTAGGATCATTATCCATTTGTAGAAGCCATCCTCTCTTTAACTTCAGCTTTTTCACAGATGACATCAAGTTACCATCCAAAATTTGCTGAAATTTTATTGAATCCATTTTTCCTTCTACTCGTGAGATGTTCCCTGTGCCACTGGCTGCAACACAACCCCAAAGCATGATTGATCCAACCCCATGCTTAACAGTTGGACAGAGGTTCTTTTCATTCAATTCTGTGCCCCTTCTTCTCCAAACGTACCTTTGCTCATTCCGGCCAAAAAGTTCAATTTTAACCTCATCGGTCCACAGAACTCGTTTCCAAAATGCATCAGGCTTGTCTATATGTTCATTTGCAAAGTTCAAACGATGATTTTTGTGGTGAGGACGTAGAAGAGGTTTTCTTCTGATGACTCTTCCATGAAGACCATATTTGTACAAGTATCTCTTTATAGTGGAATAGTGTACCACAACTCCAGTGTCTGCCAGATCTTTCTGGAGGGATCGTGCAGTCAAACATGGGTTTTGAATTGTTTTTCTCACAATCCTGCGAGCTGTTCTGTCTGATATTTTTCTTGGTCTTCCAGATCTTGCTTTAACTTCCACTGTTCCTGATGACTGCCATTTCTTAATTACATTCCGAACAGAGGATATTGACATCTGAAAACATTTTGCTATCTTCTTATAGCCTTCTCCAGCTTTGTGAGCGTCAACTATTTCCAGTTTCAGTTTTTTAGACAACTGCTTAGAAGAACCCATGGTGCTGATTGTTGGGGCAAGGTCAGATGAGTCTGGGCATTTAAAACCTTTGAGATTGACATAACCTGGTCTTCCCAGACAATGATTGAGAACAATCCATGACACTGGCAGATCTCAGCTTCGCAAAGGGGGCAGTGCATGCTATAAATTCTGCAGAGTGCCCAAACTTTTGCAGGCGCCATTTTTTTGTTTTCTGTTATTTTTAAAAGTGTAAATGATGGAAATAAAATCTAACTTTTGTTGACATATTATAAGAATGTCTAATCTGTAATTTGATGCCTTTTGGAGATTTTTCCATCTTTCCTTGGCTTCTTTATGCACATTAATACAAATTTTTAGCTGGGGTGCCCAAACTTACGATCCCCACTGTACATTAAGGCATATAGTAGCAAGATTGGATGATAAAAAGAAAGTTACTCTCAAAGAAATGCAACAATTATTATGCATGCTGTAGTGTACAACCAAAAATATTTGTATGGGCTATATTTTCTCTCACAAGCTATAGTTATGCATTTTGGGTCTCAAATCATCTAGTACTTATGTCTATATAAATACAGGTATAAAAATGGATCTTCAACTTTAGTCTTATTCCTTGTCTTCTTTTAATGGTATATTACTTTTTCAGAGTGAATGTACAAAGGGCATTCAAGTCAAACTGGGACTTTTAATTTTAAAGGTATAAGAAGGGATGCTAGGGTGGCGGAACGACACACAGTAGTATGTGGCAAGTGTGTCCTATTACCGATAGGTGGTACACATGTCGTAGACCAGTCCAGAGACCATTAACAGTGTGTGGTAAGAAGTTTCTTGTGAACAAAGGCTTAAAATCCGTGGATATCTACAGAAGACTTCAAGCACAGTACAGTGATGAGACACTCAGCTGCAGTAAAACATTTGAATTGTGTAAATGTTTCAAAGACGGCCATATGTCCATCAGTGATGATCACAGCCGTAGTGGTTCCCAACCCACAGCAGTCATTTATTTCAGGTAGTGATCCTGGATAATTGACGCATAATCTGTCGAAATTGCTCAAGAGACAAATCTCTTGAAGCAGGCTGTCCTAGGATGGTTCAGGTATACTGAAAAATTTTTTTTCTGCCAGAGCTTTCCAGGCATTAGATAAACACTGAGATAAGTGTATAAATGTAGCAGGGGAGTATGTAAAAAAATAAATGTAGTTTCCACTCCTTTGAAATTTGTTCTTTTATTATATAAGATGATTATATGATTTGAGCGCCCCTCGTATAATGGAAAAAGGTTTTATTTTACACACCAATGCCACAGGTTCCTTTGGTTTTGCCACCTATTGGCAGAAATTGGGGAAATAATGGGGACTCCTCTTTCAAACTAATAGTTTTCTTTTTTTAACTTAAATTGCGTATCACTAAAATCTCCCCCAGTTATCGATTTTCTTAGCTATTTATTCTTAATGTGTAAAACAAATTGAGATTGGAGATGATTATCACATATTTAGATGGACCGATTTCCAATTGCTGGCTCCAGCTTAAGAATAAATGATTATGCCCTCCTCATCCTTAGAAACTTAAGTGTCAAACATTGAATTGCCCCTTCTACATGGTCTTGTTGTTCTGCCACACAAATGATGTGTTCTATTGTATTGTGTTCAGTTATTGAAATGAGTGGCATTTACTGACATGTACTGACATTGTGGCTCCACAGTGACTTTTTTATTTTCCCATTCATATATTCTCTTGCCCCACTAATGTTTTAGTGCTAGTTAGTTAAATCCTAGCTAGACACTCCCTGCTCATTCCATGGTCTCTCAGTCAGTTTCAGCTCATTGTAGAGACAGGGCTTATGAAAGCCAATGGGGGTTGATCCATTAAAATTGAATAGTACAAAATCTGGTGCAGCTCTGCATAGAGGCCAATCAGCTACCAGTTTTTATTGTGAAAGATTAATTGAACAAGCTGAATTTGAATCTTATTGACTACCACGCACAGCTGCACCAGATTCTGAGTGCACCAGTTTTAGTAAATCTTCCCCATTGTCTTCCTACACCTCAAATTGAAATTGTGTTGTACTCAATATCTGTCTTATCAAAGAGTTAATTTGCCTGTGGTTGATGCAAAGTCAGTAAGTCCACACAGACTGGGACTAAAAAGGTATATAATTGCATATATCATCATTTGAAACAGAATTGCATAGCATACTTGGTGTGCTTTTACTTCTACATTTTCTCTGGGCAACTTATTTTTTCTTTGTTTTAACACTTCCTAATCATCTCATGCAACAGGCACTTTCCTTTTCCAATATTAATAAATGTTTGTCTGGTAGTGTATAATGCTTACAATTAACAACTTCCCCTTCCTAATTATGTTTGTCTTAACAAATGTATTTCTTATCCAATGTTTAGGGAAGAAACAAATACAATTCTACATTCTTCTACTAAAATCACTAAAAAGGAATTAGCCTCCATTAACAAGTACAGAAAAAAAGCTTCCCCCAAAGGTGTTGTAGTACAAATGTATTTCTTATATAATAATACATAAAATATATATAATGAACATCATGACAAAGTGCGCTTAGACGTACATTAGTACATACAATACATAAATCACAGTGCATAGGCAAATGTCATGGTAATCATGAGATTCCCTTACTAACTGAAATGTCTGCAGTGTGGAGCTTAGCAGGTGGCAAGCAAGAAATGGAATTTTTTTAGCTGAATCTTGTGCTGATTTTTAATTTTTTTTTAGGTAAACATAGACTTTAAATAATTTCTTGTGCTGCATAATCAAACTGATCAGCAATTCAAGACAAAAAAGCGACAAAACGCTTTGAAAATTGGCTGACTTAAAGTGTATCAGAATTTTCACTATAATCTTATTTCCCTTGAAGACATCAAGTGACGAAACGCGTTGGGCCTGGCCTAGTGGAGGTGACGTTGGAACGTTCCTTCCAGCTGTCAGCTGTGTTGATCGCAGTGCAGAAGGTTCGTCGCTTGGTTTTTCCCTTGTGGATGTGGCAGTTTAGAGGCTGTCATTGCTGGTGTCGGCTAAACACCTTCTTTGTGAGTGCAATACTTTATTAATAAAATTTTACTGGTTTTAAACGTACTACACCATCATATCTCTTCTTATTCCTTAAGCTTTGCCCATGTTATTGGAAGATCATTTGCTGCTTAGCTGTTCCATATGTGCTGCCTAGCTGTTCCATATGTGCTGATTGGATCACTATTGGTTGTTGTTCCTCTACTGGGATATCCTGCAGATCATTGCTCCCAGAGAAAAATGCTATCATGCTGGTTTATAATATAATCAGCATATAGCTCTAGTGAGTGTATTCATTTCATCTGGTGTCGGATCTGCACATGGGTGTTAGTTTTCAAGATTGACATTAAGTTGATATTGGACTATCACTGTTATGGTGGCTGGTCTTATGTTTATATTTATGAATTCATTTATTTTTATTATTTATCCTTGCATGTTTTGTGAATAATTAGCGCACTTTTTATTTTGTACACCATTTTACCTTTTTTGGTTAGAGGTGCTGCTTATTATTTGATTTATTTAGCATTTTCTGTGGTGCTTCTTATATCTGCTACATTAATCATATTTCTTTGCCTGAAATGTATTCATCTAAGAAACAGTGGAACCAGATCAAACACACTTTTACATTATTTGTTAATGCTGTTTGAGCCAGTAATATTACACAACTTCCAGGAGGAAGATGGCCTTTCCTTAGGAACCAATAGAGACTGCAACACACATATGTGGGAGAAACAGACCCCATCTGGGAGACGTTTGAAAAGAGGCTGTGCTGGCCCAGCTGGTCACACAGGAAAGATCTTGATAGAGCAATAATAGGTAAGTTTAAAACTTATTGGGGATGCCGGGGAGGTAAAAGGTGGCCATCTAAGTGGTTGGATGACTTTATTAAATGTGCAGTTATCATATACACATGAAGAAGTTAAGTTAGCAGTAAAGGTATCACTTAAATGTTAAACATTCTATTTTTAATATGTTGAGATTCAAATATCACATTCAACTGTACAACTTCAGCTATGCATGATCCAGAGGAACCCAGAATGCACAATATTTGGTGTGGGAAGGCTGATCAAGACTTGATTGTGTGACCAAATGAAATAGGTCTAGACTACCTGCCCTGGAGATCCCCAGAATGATCAATGCTAACATGAGGCCATGATTGTCTAAGAAAATTAAACAAATATCTTCTACTTCTTTTTCCACATGTATGACCATGTGACCAAACAAAAATAGGTCTAGACTACCTGCCCTGGAGACCCCCAGTGTGATCAATGCTAACATGAGGCCATGATTGTGTAAGAAAATGAAACAAATATCTTCTACCTTTTTTTGCACATGCATGTCCTACAATGTTAGAACTAAACCATATGAACTATTTTAAATTACACATAACAATTACTAATTTGTCCAGTAAAATAAGCCATTTTTCTGCATGAAAAGCATTTCTGTTTATAATAGCATATCAGTTGTATTTTCATACAAAGTATTGGTATGCACACACACGTGAAATACAATTTTAAAACAAAATTTATACCCTCAAATGTGTGCAAAAAACATATATGTGCTTTAGAAAACTACTACAAATACTGTCACAATCTATATTATTATCTAGAATTAAGATTCCCTTGTC
Organism: Staurois parvus; assembly: GCF_062004578.1. Classification (NCBI taxonomy): domain Eukaryota; kingdom Metazoa; phylum Chordata; class Amphibia; order Anura; family Ranidae; genus Staurois; species Staurois parvus. Next base: position 3,037,216 of record NW_028318448.1, on the reverse strand, counting down.
TTTTATTTGTACCCCCTTAAAAAAGCCTTACATTTGTTTATTTAGATAAAAAGAATATGTCAGGAGATGTATAGAAAAGGAAGAAATAATAACAAATGGATAAATTATATGCAAATAATGAGCTTAATACTTTTATACTAATATTTTAATAGTTTTTGTTTTTACAGTCTAGGAACAAGCTGAGTTGTTTTCTCTGAAATATTTGGCATGAAAGGTGCAACAAAATCTTTTTTCTTAATCCAAATTGTTGATTTGGCTTGACAAAAAGAGTTTTTTATGTTTCAGTTTATTTGAGGTTTTAATCATAACAACTGGAAAAGTGTGCAAAGCTTTGAAAAATGAATAACATACTGTGAAAAAATGGAACTTTAGTTTTCAAAATGATCTAATCATAATATACAAATTAACAGCACCCACCCATCAATTAAGGGACTTTGAGTGTACCAGTGAGAAAGATTGTAAACTAAACCAAGGTTACAGCATAACATTCTTGAAATCAGACACTTTTATTATTCCTTGATAAAATTATAACAAAGCTTATATAACATTCATCCCTCTATTCATCTATACATATCTTATATATATTTATATAAAAAAAAACTTAATTTTCAACATCAAATTATACCCTATACAAGTCCAGATCCAAACTAGTTTTCTCTTCATACCCTATTCTTGAGGCATTTCACAGTATACTGCTGTTTTTCTAGATTTGTTAGTTGCACTTACTCAAATTCAGTCGATCTACAGTATCTGTAATTGACACATATGATAAGATACATGGTATCCAACTATTCATCCCAAATACATATAGTATATAACTTGTTACAAATATTTACAGACTTGATAGATTATAAGCAGATAGGTAATACTTGTCAACATTGTCTCAAACCATCATATACAGCTCACAGAATAACTTAAGAAAAGATTAAAGACTGGACACCATTCACACAGATACAGACAAACTCACATCACCTGCTTAAACGGGTTCCCACAGGGGACCCTATATAAAAATGACAAAAACAAAAAAGACAAAAGTTGATGGTAAAATTAACGGACGGGGGTTGCTTTTGTCGATACAACCAAGTACGTATATATGATACTGGTCCATAGATGAAATAAAAGTAACTAATATGCATACCCCACAAAATATTCCCCACCCCACAGACCCAGGGAAATTGTACTGTAGGTCCCTGAAGCTTGATGGAAAGGATGCCCTCAAGCCTAAGAGTAAAGAGCCAGTCAGTGATCACCACTGGTCTATTTGAAAAGGAAAAATGGTTTTAAATTGCTGGCAAGTTACATTTCCCTTTTGACTTCTATTAAAAATATTTGGAGGACCTTTGGGGGGGTATGTATGCCATTTTGTTAATAGAACCCAGAAGGGAAATGCAATTTTCTGTATCATGATTTTCTTTGTAAATGTCAGTTTTGCTGTAGTACATCCCACAGCAAGAATGAAAAAAAATCGCCCCCAAAATACATACCAGATCCTTTGAATCTAGTATGGTAAAGTGGTACCTCTGCAAAAAAATTAAAAAAAGAGTGAGGTCCCCCAGGAAATCCATTCTATAAGCTTCTGGTCTTGTATGGCATTTAAGGGGATCCTCACATACAAAAAAGTGAATTTGGTGTCCATAAAAATGCATGCTAGACCATTAATGCTAGAATGCAGCCTGGCTGGCCAGGGAAAGGGGAGAAGGGGAGGCTAGTGTCCAGGACCTCAAACCATACTTGACCACATGTTCTCAACATGGGGGGAAGGCTTTGTTGATGATGACAAGGGTCTCTTCCCCAATATCCTGGCTGGTGGTTGTGAAGGTCTGTGGTTGGTGGACTTATTACAATCTGGAAGCCCTTTACAAAATATAGGGGCTCCAGATTCTGCCCCCCCTACATGAGTCACAACCAAAAAAATTTAAACAACCAACTCGCTGAAACCAATTCCGACACTCTTGCTCACTGAATGACGACTCCCTGAGCTGTCATCCGGTATATAAGTTATAGTGGTGACCAAATGTGGCCATGGACATATTTCCTACATTGCCCAAATAAGGCATGTGAGCATATTTGGGCAGGGATGTCAACTCCCCCCCCCCTGTTTATGTGGCTGGGATTCCCAGCCATGTAAGCAATGTAATGGTGATGGCTGTGGATTCTAAGAATGCAGCAGATGTCAAAACTCAATGTTTTCTTGGGAACCACTGACATCTGGAAACTGTAAGGTATAGAATCAAAGTAATTTAGTCTGTGAAGTAATGCACATATTATCCAGAATAGTAATCAGCAGTATTGTATCTTTAATCTCCAATTGCAAGCATTCCACCTGAGGACAGAGGTGGTCCTCCACAACTTTGCATGTGCAAAGGGGATCTATTAAATTACGTGATTTTTAGAGATTCTGCTGTTTTCTTGGATATTGTATAATGCCCTATCCACCAAAGTGAAACATTTATTTCGTAAATGAAAAAAACAAGTCAAGAGAGATCTTTTTATACCTGGCCTTATTTTTTATTATTCACATATTGATGTATATTTGGCATAGGTAATAATAACAATATGGACAAAGGTAATAATGACAATATTACCCCCTTTATTAGATTGCTTTACTACAATATCCCCCCTTTTCCTCAAATTTGTAAGCACTTATGTCTATTCAGGAGTAGGTGGAATATATTCTATGTCTCCAACCACTAATTTGGCAAACAGATTATTATTATTATTATACAGGATTTATATAGCACCAACAGTTTATGCAGCGATTTACAATATAAGGGCAGACAGTACAATTACAATACAAATGAATACAGGAGGATTCAGAGGGCCCTGCTCTTTAGAGCTTACAATCTAAGAGGGAGGGTTGATAGATGCAAGATTTAATAACTATGGGGGATTGGCTGATTGACAAAATACATGTCAACTACCACATTAGTCTGAGAGTGAAATTTTGTTGATGTTTACCATTAGATTGAATAAAAGAGCCAAACTAAGGGAAAGGGGAAAAAGAAGCAGTGTTGCCAACCGCCAGAATTTTTACTGGCAGCCAGTAAAAATCGGGCACTTTTGTCCGACCAGTAAATCCCAGTAACAGCAAAAGGTTGCCAGTTAAAAATATGGCTGATACGCTCGGCTTGGAACTCCACCTGTGCAATTCCGCTCCAGAGCTGATCAAGACCATTCAAATGCCTGCTACAGTGTGTACAGGTGGTACCGGCAAAGGGCAGGTCTGGTGGAGGAGGTGCCTGAGTATGTTGTGTGATATCATGGTGCAAGGGAGTCGATAGGAGCGGTCAGAGCCTCGTGTGCAGGTCCATGGGACAGGAGCAAGGCAAGTGGGGAGTGGGACTGTCAGTGCTGTTTGGATTGAAGTGGACTGAATGGACCACCTGGCATGGAGAGAGACTGTCAATGTGACTGAGGAGGGGATGTGTCATGCCAGTGAGGTGTCATCATCTGCTCTACTGCACACTGCTGTCAGTGTCACTTTGAAAGTTAATTTCATATGTGTACCTGCCCATTCTAATTTCTTGCCCTCCTGAGTCCTGTCCCTGAGCTACTTACTGTATCAAAAATAAAATAAGAAATATGTTTACTGCCTTAATTTCTACCTTAAATAACATTGTACTTGTTTGTAGCCTAAGGCTCCATGCACACTGGGCGTTTTAATAACGCTGGTAACGTTAGCTATGTAAAGTGATGTTACAAATGTGAGTTTTTCAGGGTTTTTTTTTTTAGTTTTTGCATTAGCGTTTAGCGGCGTTTATCCATGTTTTTTCGTGGTTCTTTTGACCAAAAAAATATTTCTTTTTGCTCAAAAAAAGGTCCAAAAATTCCAGTTTGCCACGTTTTACCACATTTTACCTCATTTTGCTTCGTTTTACAGCTAAAAAACTGTAGAAACCCACTAGTTCTGGGTTTTTTTCCAGCCAAAAAATGCCACTGCAAAAAAACGCTGATTACAGTTATGTAATGCATGGACACATAGGATAACATGCTGAGGAGTTTACAGGCTGTAGAAAAAAACGCCAAAAGCCAAAAACAGCAGCTGTAAAAATGTCCAGTGTGCATGAGGAATAAATACTGACTCCTCTCCTTTAGGCGCACCCTGAAAACCCATCTCTTCAGGGAAGCCTACCTCACCCCCTGCTAACTTGCCGACCTCCTCCACTCTTCCTACCACTCCATCCCCCACAGCTATCTCCTCCTGTGCCACCATCCCCTCCTTCCTAGATTGTAAGCTCGAAAGAGCAGGGCCCTCGATCCCCTCATGTTTTGCATTGTATTGGTATTGTTCTGTCACATGTTCTGTCCCCCTTTGTAATGTACAGCGCTGAGCGAAATATTGGCGCTTTATAAATACTGTATAATAATAATAATAATATAATAATTTGCATTTAAAACCGTAATTTTTTTACTTTTGGAAATACCAATAAAAACCTGGCTGTGCCAGTAAAATTTGGGTTTGTGTCAGTGAATTTCAATATGGTGGGTTGGCAACACTGGAAGGAAGAAACATCCATATCCCTTCCTACTGTAATCCAATAAATTGCTTGAGGGTCCTATAGTCCAGTGGGGTGAATGCCAATCAGTCGGACAAGTCCACAAGTAGAAAAGATACCAGCTGATGTGAGTTTGTCTTCATCTGTGTGAATCGTGTCTGGTCTTCCATCTTTTCTTTGTTTATTTTGGGCCTGTTTGTGGTTTTGTACAGTGTTGAATACACATATTATCTACCTGCTTGTAATCTATCAGGTCTGTAAATATTTGTGACAAGTTATATTTAAGCATTTTAAATAACTAGTTGGTTCGCATGTATCTTATCATATGTATCTGTTACAGATATATTAACTTAATCTGTATATGTGCACTGTTAACAACCCAATCCAGAAGAAGCAGTAGTATACCATGAAAATCCAGAATAATACTCCAGAATAGGGTGCTGAAGAGAATACTAGCCTGGATTTGGACTTGTAGATAATATAATTTAATGTGGTATGTCAACATTTTTCAAATGTGCACTAGATAAACATTATAATCTGTTATAATCTGTTATCATTTATCAAAGAATAATAAACATGGCTCATTTTAACTATATGTATGTTATACTGTAACTTTGGTTTTCACTCTTCCACATTTATATGCTCAATGTCCCTTGATTGAGAATGGGCACTGTTTATATAGAGGTTTCTGGAATGGTATTGAGAATGTAATGAGGTGCTGATCTAGATTCCACATTTTTCCTTCTAAATACTGTACAAATGCTGGAACACATATGAAAATACCTATGAAACCTGTACCATATACTAAAATACTGTCCAATTAACATGGATCTACAATATTTCCAGTATACAATATTTTGAATTGGGCTATATAACAATTATTTAAAGTATAACTAATCTGAAAAACATTTATATGTTAAAGCGTACTATTCCTTAGATGTGGTAGCTGCTTTAGTTTTAATTTTTCAAGCTAAGAATATTTTTAGCAAGTGCAGAAAATAAATGGTAATCTTTCTAGAAATGAAGTGTCCTTATGATTTCCTGTGAGCTCAACTGAAAGCATATACAAATATAATATTTCTTCTATAAACTACCAATCTTTCGTTCCCACATGTACTAAATATGATCAAAGGCAAACATATTTGAAATCCAGACTGGGTGTCAACCATGGACAGAAAGTGTGTTATTTGGAAGATTACAAAGTGAATAAAAAAAGAAAGCTAATACAGCCACCTTGTCTAATGACTCGCAAACTCTACTATAGTTTGGGGTTTAGATTAGCTTTAGATACATTTACTGTTAACATTAACATGTACACAACATAAAAACTTACATAGTTATTAAAGTTTTTTTTATAATCACTAAAGTCACTATTGCCCTAATTCTAAGAAACCCAAATGATGTGAAGATACACTATATTGCCAAAAGTATTGGGATGCCTGCCTTTACATGTACGTGAATTTTAAAGACATCCCAGTCTTAGTCCGTAGGGTTCAATATTGAGTTGGCCCACGCTTTCCAGCTATAACAGCTTCAACTCTTCTAAGAAGGCTGTCCACAAGGTTCAGGAGTGTGTCAATGGGAATGTTTGACTATTGTGAGGTCAGGCATTAATGTCGGATGACAAGGCTTGGCTCGCAGTCTCCGCTCTAATTCAAGACTCTGTGCAGGCCAGTCAAGTTTCTTCACCCCAAACGTGCTCATCCATGTCTTCATGGACCTTGCTTTGTGCACTTGTGCACAATCATGTTGGAACAGAAAGGGGCCATCCCCAAACTGTTCCCACAAAGTTGGGAACATAAAATTGTCCAAAATGTCTTGGTATGCTGACGCCTTAAGAGTTCCCTGAAACTAAGGGGCAAAGCCAAACCCCCGAAAAACAACCCCACACCATAATCCCCCTCCAGAAAACTTTACACTTTGCACAATGCAGTCAGGCATTCAATGAAGCTCTCTATGCACTGTTGTTGTGCTAATCTGAAGGCCACATGAAGTTTGGAGGTCTTTAGCTATTGACTCTGCAGACAGTTGGTGACTTCTGTGCACTGTGTGCTTCAAAATGCACTGACTCTGCTTTGCCATTTTACGTGGCCTACCACTTTGTGGCTGAGTTGCTGTTGTCCCCAGTTGCTTCCACTTTGTTATAATACCACTAACAGTTGACTGTGCAATATTTAATAGCAAGAAAATTTCACGCATGGACTTATTGCATAGGTGGCAACATATCACGGTACCATGCTTGAATTCACTGAGCTCCTGAGAGTGACCTATTCTTTCACAAATGTTTTTAGAAGCAGTCTGCATGCCTAGGTGCTTGATTTTAAACACCTGTAGCCAAAGAGGTAATTACAACACCTGAATCCAATGATTTGGAGGGGGGGGGCAATACTTTTCGCAATATAGTGTATAAAGCGTAGAGGATCAACTTCTAGTAGAGAGCTTGCAGAAAGGTAATCTACACACACCAAAGTGAGTTTAAATGCTTTCTACCCATGTTTATTCATCAGTATTGTAGAAGACACAGTCAAAACAAACCAAGACATTCCCTATCACAGGTAAGTAATCGCAGTTCAATAAACAACAAAAAGCATTTCAGCCTCCTGGCTAGTAGTGAGACCACACTGAGTCTCCTCAGACCTGCAGACATGTTCCAACACAGCTCCCTTGCATACTCACTGTTCATCCTAGGGGAAAAAATAACAACCCTTCTGGGGAAAGGTGTTGCCAGTGCTTAACTCTCTGTATACTTCTAGAGACCTATCATTACCTCAAGATTATCTTATGAAACATCACAACCCAGGAGCCAAGTACACTCCATCCATGACTCTTCCTTGGACTGACAAGGGCTGTTTGTAAACAATTACCAGTAACCCCAAATAAATATGTAAGAGGGAATTACTAATAGGTTATCCACATTCTAACTAAGCAGAACATATAAGAGTCAGATAAAATTTACCAGTTGCTAAAACCTCATGCATTCTCAATGCTTGCATTTCAAGTGCATTGAGTAAGCCAAAACATTGCATCACTTTAACCCAAAGCATTCTGTTTTTATAAAAGGCCAATATGCTAGAACAAATCCACATACCTTTAGCTTTGCTACATACAAATAACTTGATCATAAATTGGAAAGCCCATTCACCTACAGGGCAATTAATCAGAAAAATATTGGATGAAACATTAGCAAAAAATTATTCCAAAGATCTGAAAAACTGCTACTACACAGTAGAAGAACACACTTGGGGAGATTTACCAAAACAGGTGCAATCAGAATCTGGTGCAGCTGTTCATAGTAGCCAATCAGCTTCTAACTTCATATTGTTCAATTAAGCTTTGACAAAAGCTGACTGGTTTCTATGCAGAGGTGCACCAGATTTTGCACCATGTAGTTTTAGTAAATAACCTCAGCTGCAACATAAGAAAGGGAAAAGAACACAGATTTAATTTTTGAACATAATTGTGACCCAATTACGTTAAACATTTTACCCATCCAGACAGTATTAAGCGGTGGGGTGGAGATACAGTATTTAAAAAAAACAATGTAGAAAAGAGGGAGAGTGGATCTGCAGGCTGGTGATCATAGGTGCAGCCTATTGCATTAGGGTGTGCACCGCAAAGCTCAAACACGTGTGTGTGTATTTGTTTCGGTGTGTATACAGTACTGTACAAAAGTCTTAGACATGTTTAAAAAAAATGAACTCTTCGCTGCAACTAGCACTAGGTTGCAGCTCCTGGAACTACCCAAAAAGTGAGTATCAGGTACAGGAAGGCTACAGTGTGGAGACAGGACACCAGAATTCAGTTTGGATCAAACAGCAGTCTTGAGCAAGTTCAGATTGGGGTCTTAGCAGGCAGCAGGTATAGAACAGTCAGAGAGTCCAGATTGGGAACAAAGAAGGAAGAACAGAAAAAAATAGTTAGGCAATCTGGGTTAGCACCAAAAGGTAACAGATTTCAATACTATAGCTCTTGCTCATAGATAGCTGGCTTGAAGATATAGCCTGTTTAAAGGTTGGAGCTTAACGTGTATGCAAACCCTCACCTTGTAAAACAAGCCATTCAGTTTAAAATAGAAATGAAAGACAAAACATTTGTGTATAGATATAAACATATAAATAAAACATACATATAAACTATCATGAATACCTTTTTTCCCCTTGTTTTATAAGCAATCACATACCCTCTAAGCTCCTTATGCAGCTGAGAACAGAGAGTTGGTCGAGGAGACACAGCAGCACACTGATATTCCAAGTAAACGGCTGTGCAGGGGAGGGCATGTCCAGACAGGTCTGATCATTGGAGGAGAGCCGGCTGAGTTCCCAGCACAGCTAGAGAACTGACTACACTTTGCTCTCATGCCTAGTGTAGTCAGTTTTAAATAAGAAAGCAGAGGGACTGGCAGGACCACCACAAATGTAGGGAGTTATGGTGAGGCACTATTGGTCCAAGCTGGTTATACTTTGGTTTGCACATTTATCACTTTTTGAAGGTTAGTTTCTATGGTGTTCCTCGGTGCTGTGGGGGCCGGGTAGATGGAGGGTTGTTGAGCTCTGTCCTTTCTAAGGGTGTGTTCAGCCATTGGAAATTTACCTAGATTATAAAAGGGCTGCATTTTATTCAACAGCAGTATAGATCTACACCAACTATTATTCCTAGCATGATATTTCCAACTATAAACAAGTGGGCTTGACCATCGACTGTAATCTTCCACAGCAAGATTCACTGCATTTGACCAGTTGCGGATCACTATATGTGCTCCAGTGCCCACCCAAGGGGACTACCCATGTTGTGAATGCATGCTCAACTAAGTAACCTCTGCTGTAGCCTCATGTGTCCTGAGGAAGCATAAGAGATACGTGTTGACACATGAGGACTCACCACCACGATGATTGATGTAGATACCATCTAATCAATGTTTTGACACATGTATGCTATTTTTGTGGTAGATTGAGTCAGCAGTAAGAAGCATTAGTAGTGACATTGAGCAATTTTATCATAAACATTTATTTTATGTTGTTCTGATGTTATTAATAACATTTGTACATTTATACAAAAAATGTATTTGTTCCCCTTCAATGCCAGTAAAGTCCTATATTTTGAGTGTTTTTTTTATATACACCACAAATTTCACACAAAGGAAGCAATACAGAGAGAGCACATGGTACAGCAGGCACATGTCAGGAATAGGAAGTGCTGGGTTTACATACTCTTTAAATACCCTCTAGACCATGACAGAACTGGAATTAACAGTAAATCCTGGGCTGTAGCAGAGCAGAGAGAGAACAAGCCTAAGGCTGGATATGAGCAATGCCTGAACAGAGCTTGACAGAGTAAAACTGGGTATACACATATTGAAATTCAGCTGATTTGACAGAAACCTGCCAAATTTCAGTCTGTGTGCACCCTTCTCTTTTCAACAGCAGCAGATCGATCATCTTCTGTTGAACAGTCCTGTTGGAAAACCAGCATTTGATCAGCCACGGCAGCCAATGACTGCAGTGCTGATCAGTGTATTCTGACAGGGGTAGGGGACGTTTCTGCATTGTTAAAGTATAATAGTGCAGCAGTAGAGATCCCTGCATCTACCTCACTTGTGTGGATGCGGGAAGCAGAGTTTATTTTGCGGAACCTGTTGGTTAATAAAAAAAAAAAGTGTATATCCAGCTTAGAGAACAAGTGAAATAAGACTGGAAAAGAGCAATGCCCGAACAGTGGAACAAGCCTGTAGATGAGTAGTCTTGTGCCTGAACAGAGCTGGACAGAGCTGTAACAGACTAGATGCAGGAAACACTCGGGAGCAGGAAGATTTCAGCCACGGTATGTCAGCATTCCAGCAGGTCACAGCTCTGAAACAAAGGTAAGTGTGCAGTTGGGGCAGACGAGAATCAGAGTAAAACTTTAAGTCAGGGAGTTAGACAGGAAACACCGGTCTGCATTCTGTAAAACTGTACTATACTGTATATCCTTTATACCATTATTATACTGTAATCAATGGGGAAATGTCTGCGTTTTATGGAGCGTATATTGGCTAGGACTCCCCCCCCCCCCCTGCCGCCACCGCCGGGCCAGTTGCTCAGCTCTTCTGTGGCACAAGAGAGGAGGAGTCTGAGTCAGCAGTGCAGCAGCGCCAGGCAGGGCCCAAAGCAGCTGCCTCTTGAAGTGGAGTTCCAGCTTTAAAAAAAAAAAAGTCACCAGCTACAAAAACTGTAGCTTCTGACTTTTAAAATACAGCCACTTACCTGTTCCCCACCACCGCTAATTTTACTGGCAGTCTTCTCTCTCTGGCGCCGGCATCTTCAGTGTAGGCACCCGGCTGTGACAGCTTGAAGCTTCACAGCTGGGTGCCCACTGCGCATGCGTGAGAAGCACTGCACTTTGTGAATGGCCCCGTAGTCTTCTGGGACCTGTCAAGTGTCCCAGAAGACTACAGGGAGGGAGGGAGGACAACTTCTGCTTCCGATTGCCTAGGCGATCGCAGTGGAAGCTGGAGCGGGTACCTGTCAAATTCAGATACCCGCTCCCCAAAGGTCTGCAGTTTCTGGTCATCTCCTGTACTATGTCTGCAGTCTCCGGTCATCACCTGTAGTATGTCCGCAGTCTCTGGCCATCTCCTGTACTATGTCTGCAGTCTCTGGTCATCACCTGTAGTATGTCCGCAGTCTCTGGTCATCTCCTGTACTATGTCTGCAGTCTCTGGTCATCTCCTGTACTATGTCTGCAGTCTCTGGTCATCTCCTGTACTATGTCCGCAGTCTCTGGTCATCTCTTGTACTATGTCTGCAGTCTCTGGTCATCACCTGTAGTATGTCCGCAGTCTCTGGTCATCTGTAGTATGTCCGCAGTCTCTGGTCATCTCCTGTACTATGTCCGCAGTCTCTGGTCATCTCCTGTACTATGTCTGCAGTCTCTGGTCATCACCTGTAGTATGTCCGCAGTCTCTGGTCATCTGTAGTATGTCCGCAGTCTCTGGTCATCTCCTGTACTATGTCCGCAGTCTCTGGTCATCACCTGTAGTATGTCCGCAGTCTCTGGTCATCTGTATTATGTCCGCAGTCTCTGGTCATCTCCTGTACTATGTCCTCAGTCTCTGGTCATCTCCTGTACTATGTGCGCAGTCTCTGGTCATCTCCTGTACTATGTCTGCAGTCTCTGGTCATCACCTGTAGTATGTCCGCAGTCTCTGGTCATCTGTAGTATGTCCGCAGTCTCTGGTCATCTCCTGTACTATGTCCGCAGTCTCTGGTCATCTCCTGTACTGTGTCTGCAGTCTCTGGTCATCTCCTGTAGTATGTCCGCAGTCTCTGGTCATCTCCTGTAGTATGTCCGCAGTCTCTGGTCATCTCCTGTACTATGTCCGCAGTCTCTGGTTATCTCCTGTAGTACATCCGCAGTCTCTGGTCATTTCCTGTACTATGTCTGCAGTCCATTGGTTCAGAATATTTTTTTCTTGTTTTCCTCCTGTAAAACCTACGTGTGTCTTATGGTCAGGTGCATCTTACGAAGCGAAAAATACGATAATTGCTTAATTTCTTCCTGTAAACTTAACTAAGACTGCATTGGAAAATAATCTTTGTAATAAATAATAATTATTATTATTATTACTATTATTATTCAGGACTTATATAGCACCAGCAGTTTGTGCAGCACTTTACAATATAAAGGGAGACAGTACAATTCCAATACCGTTCGATACAGAAGGAATAGAAGGGTCCAGCTCATGGAGCTTACAATCTAAAGCAGTATTCTTCAATCAGCAACCTGTGGGCCAGATGAAGCTCCTTGCTTGCTTTTAACTGACCCCTGGGGCACTATTCTCCAAACTGACACCACTAATGAGGCACCAATCTTTCCATTGACACCAACAGTAGGGTATAATTCCTCCCACTGATGCAACGATGGGGCACTATTTCTCCCACTGACACCAGTGATAGGGCACGTATCTTCCCACTGACACCAGTGATGGGGCACGTATCTTCCCACTGACACCAGTGATGGGGCACGTATCTTCCCACTGACACCAGTGATGGGGCACGTATCTTCCCACTGACACCAATGCAACAATGGTGAACTATTCATTCCACTGACGCTAATGATGGTACACTATTCCTTCTCTTTCTGACCACAGGTGCTACGTTATTTTTTACTCCCATTGACCATCAAGAATAAGGTACTGTTTTCTCCCACAAATGTTGGAACATTTTCTACTTACACTAGCCACAGTCCATTCCCCCTAAATTCAGAAGGATAGTAAACTGACCCTTTGTGTAGAAATTTTGGGGACCCCTGATCTAAAGGAAGGGGAAGGTGGTACAAAAGTTGATAGCTGCAGGGGAACATTTTCGGCAAAACTTACTAAGATGGCAGCCGATCCAGAACTCAGAAATGGTGGCCATTTCTGAGTTCTGGATCAGCGGCCATCTTAGTAAGTTTGGCTACAAATGTTTGTTTTTTTCTACATGGAAGATTGTCATAGTTGTTTTAATATAGATCTTTTAAACATTAAAATACTACACTATGGGGTTGATTTACTAAAGGCGAATAAACTATGCACTCCAGTGCTTAGTAAATGAGCAGAAGCTCTGCTGACTTTCATCATCCAATCATGTGCAAGGAAAAATGCTGTTTTTTTTCTTTTTATGTGATAGGGCATTCTTTGCAAAGTGAATCTTTACCTCATTCACTAAGCTCTGCAACTGCACTTTGCAAAGTGCACAGTCTATTTGCCTTTAGCAAATCAACTCCTACTTATTATCCCTTGGGCTCCATGTGTTGAGTGTTTTCCCTTAGGATTCTGTTCCGGCTGTTCTTCCAGTGGTACTGAGGAGTGATGCATGGAAGTCCCTTATGATTGGGATATAGGCTATTGATCATCAGCCATCTGGTGAGTGTATGGTGGTGGAGGACCTTGTACTATGGATGAGCACATTGGATCGAGCACTTGGAAGGATTATTGGAGATCCTTATAGTACTTTTCTTCTTTTTGCTGAGATTGCCTTATAATGGAATTTTGTTATGTATAATCACTGGCACTTTATGAGCACTATTAATTAATGTATTGACATTTATTTATTCTTATATCCACTTTGGTTTTATTGACACTTTGTATAATGTAAAGAAACCCCCAATGGCTAAACAGCCTGTCCTGGGAGATGTACACCAGCTCATGCCATACCTCCTGCATACATATAACAGGAGGGAGCTGCATCCAAAAGCAATAACTTGCAAAAAAACCCACAAGAAAGAAAGGATACAGCACCTCAATAGCTAATGAACAGGATATATTTATTGGACGTAAAAAATAACAATGCACATCCCATACATTTCCTCCCCCCACCGCCCGCCCAAAAACCGTCCCCCACCCCTAAAGAAAAGCCCTGCAGAAGGCACAGCTCCACCCCAGAAAAAAACCCCTCTTCCACCCCCCAGGACACCCCCAACCCTGACAGCAGGCCCCCCCTCCTCTCCTCTCCTCTCCTCTCCTCTCCCAAAAAAAAATCTCAGAAAGAGATGCGGGTGACAAGGACCAGTCCTCCACACCTCTCCCTGTCCTCCCTCAGTGTGCAGATGGAGCCTCCCTATAGACCCTGCTAAATGAAGCTATAAACAATATAGTACATAAGCAAGTGTCAAATCCTGCTATAGATATGCTGTAAACCAGATCTCAAAAGGCCAGCAGTGATATCAGTTCCACAAAGTATCCCAATGGAGAAAAACAGCAAGGCAACTGTGTGCCACATAAAGGTTCTCATGTAACTTAGTCTGTGGTGTGCTCTGTTTTTGGGTGGGAATGCATTGTCATTTTTTACGTCCAATAAATATATCCTGTTCATTAGCTATTGAGGTGCTGTATCCTTTCTTTCTTGTGGGTTTTTTTGCATTTTGTATACAGTAATGTGCAGATACTTTTAGGGTAATTGTCACATACATATATTTTGTTACATATTTGTTTATTTGCGGAACTACTTTGATTTATTTTATATATTAGGTTTGTCACTCCTTATTTAGTGCTAGCTGCTCCGATCCCCAAGCACTTAATCATTTCTTTTGATTTTTAGTGGCTTTGAGGAAGAGGTACAACCTCGAAGCGCGTTAGCAACCAGCTATCTAGAGCTCTACAGTCCTCCACCAGACCACCGTCAGAGGTTTTGGACCACATTGCATCCCTTGTGACATGCTTTCTATTTGATTTTATTTTTTATTTTACTTTTTATAAATTAATCTAATTTTTAAAGGTAATGCACTAGGCCAGTGGTGGGCAACCTTTTTTTTTCAACTGAGCCAAATCTCGCCAAAACCACGATTGAAATTTATTTTGAGAGCCACATTTTTAAAACTGAAAATACATAGGATGGTACACTGTTTTTAGTTTCAATAAGTTTTTATAGTAATTCATCCCCCATAGTAATTCATCCCCCATATAGTAATTCATCCCCCATATAGTAATTCATCCCCCATAGTAATTCATCCCCCATATAGTAATTCATCCCCCATATAGTAATTCATCCCCCATAGTAATTCATCCCCCATAGTAATTCATCCCCCATAGTAATTCATCCCCCCTATAGTAATTCATCCCCCATAGTAATTCATCCCCCATATAGTAATTCATCCCCCATAGTAATTCCTCCCCCATATAGTAATTCCTCCCCCATATAGTAATTCCTCCCCCATATAGTAATTCATCCCCCATAGTAATTCATCCCCCATATAGTAATTCATCCCCCATATAGTAATTCATCCCCCATAGTAATTCATCCCCCATATAGTAATTCATCCCCCATAGTAATTCATCCCCCCTATAGTAATTCATCCCCCATAGTAATTCATCCCCCATATAGTAATTCATCCCCCATAGTAATTCATCCCCCATATAGTAATTCATCCCCCATATAGTAATTCATCCCCCCTATAGTAATTCATCCCCCCTATAGTAATTCATCCCCCATATAGTAATTCATCCCCCATAGTAATTCATCCCCCATATAGTAATTCATCCCCCATATAGTAATTCATCCCCCATATTGTAATTCATCCCTCATAGTAATTCATCCCCCATATAGTAATTCATCCCCCATATAGTAATTCATCCCCCATATTAATTCATCCCTCATTTAGTAGTAGTAAGTAAGTAGCAAGTAGTAAGCCAAGTCCCCCCTGTGTCAATTCACTTACCTTTGCTCCGCGCGTTCCTCTCGCCGTATTCCCGTGCCGTTCCGGTCTTCAGGGCGGACTGTGAGAGGAGCCTAGCTCCCCTCACGTTCGTCACGCTGCCCCGCCTACACACATCCTGACAGCCGATCACTAGCTATCAGGATGTGAGTGGCAGCGAGACTGGCCAATCATTGCTGGGCTAGCTGCAGAGTCCTCGGCCGCCCGAGAGGAGGGAGGGGAGCGGGCGCCCGGCACACAGAAGAGCCGCATTAAAATGTGTAAAGAGCCGCATGTGGCTCGCGAGCCGCGGCTTGCTGACCACTGCACTAGGCCCATGCGCCCTCTTTTTGTTTCCTATATACAGTTCTCTTTGGATTTCTCTGGTCCATTGAGGACTGCAAGGCTTGCATTCCTTTCTTACTCATGTGGGGATATTGACATTGTAGAGTGCACTGTCCAGCGCAGGAGCACATGCATTCGGTTGCTTTATTCTTTTTCCAGAAAATAGCCTATGCAGTTAAAAAAAAACCCTGCAAAATGTACAATATTCGTGTTGTTGTACCTATAGGCCACTTGGGTTCCCTCATAAGCTTGGATGAGAAACCCCCATTTAGCAACCCCCACATCCTGTGTTGTTGAGGATGTGAAAACCATTGGATGCTCACTCCTAGCAGGAGTGAAAACCAACAGTTTTTCAGACAGGCTGATAAGGGGACCCAAATAGCCTATAGGTAAGACAATAATACTATAAAACATTTTACAGAGTTGCACCGTTATTTTCAATATCTACTGGGGCACCTTGACTGCTATTTTCTAAAAAAAAAAAAAAAGTGAACTTAAAGCTATTTTAAAGGGTTATTTTTTTTTTTTTAAATATCAAACATGTCTATACTTACCTGCTGTGTGCAGTGGTTTTGCACAGAGCAGCCTGAATCCTCCTCTTCTCAGGTCCCCCGCAGACTCTCTTGGCTCTTCTTGTCTGTAGGGTGCCACAGTCAGCAGATTGCTATGGGGACACACGTTGTTCCGTGTGCCCATTCACACATGGAGCCATGACTTGGCTCCACCCCCTCTCTCTCCTCATTGGCTGACTGGCTGTGATTGACAATGGTGCTGGGGGCACTGCTGCACACAGAAGGTTTTTTACCTTCATGTATAGAATGCATGAAGGTAAAAAACCTTCAGCCTGTACAACCACTTTAGCCTTTAAGTATGCATTGAAGGAAAAATATACCATGATGATCACTATTATACAGGATTTGTATAGTGTGAAGAGTTTGCTCAGCACTTTACAGCATAAAGGGAGACAATACAGCAATGATACAGTTCAATCCAAAAGGTTTAAGTGGGCTTTATTTCTAGTTTATTATAAGTTATAAATATTGTGTGAAGTCTCTTTTTTCTTTAGTTTACTTATTTTACTTACATGATACCACCCTTTGTGAAAGGGTTAGGCTCCATGTACACTGCAGCTGATAAACTCACGTTTAGGAGCTGTTTTGCGTTTTTTTCAGCAGCTCCTGAACTCACCCTAATGTTTTCCTATGTGTCCATGTACACTATGTCGTTTACAGGCACTTGAGTTTACAGCCGTTTTTTTGAATGCACCAAACTTGCGTTCAGGAGTAGATTTTATCAGCGTTTCAAACGCCAAATACTTGTAAACGCATGGGAATGCGGCTAACCGCGTTTATAAGTGTTTGCGTTTGGAAATTTTTTTTAACTCTTTCATTTTCAGATGCTGTCCAGAACCTTTTTTCATCATGAAAAATGCATGCAGAGCGTTTTTCCGGTACTCAAATGGACCTGGCACACCATACTTTGAGGTTTCACATGAAAGAAAATATGTTAGACACTACTGCAATAATTTCTGCCAGGGATGAAAACCGCTTCTAAACGCAAATGCTCATAAACGTGCATAAACGTGGTATGCACATGTGGCTAAACAGCCGTTTTTTAACCTACGTTTTCCAGCAGTCAGTTTCCATCCTTCAGAAGTGTTTTCCAAACGTCCCGTGTACATGGAGCCTTACTGTGCTGTTCCTGCAAAGTTGTTACCCTGTGACGTGTACCCTGAGAGCAACAGGCTGACATGTTGGCACAATGTATGCTAGCACTTTCTGCCTATAATCAGTGTGAACAATAAACTAAGTTGAAAAATTCCCCAAAACACTACAAACCAGCATATTTTGTTACAATAAATAGAAATATAAATGTTAACTCAAGGGTTTGGTTACACTTTAAGTTGTGCTTCCAGCTTAGAGTGAAAGTCCACAGAAGGTGAAGCAATAGTGACATGCAAAAACACCTCTGTGACCTCAAAATGACTTAGGCCCTGTTCAAAGATAGTACGGTGACCTGCATTTTTCTGCACTGGATGAACAAAGGGCACTAAAAGAACACACAGATAACAATGGTTTTCTATGTGTTTTCCATGTGTCATGTTCACACTGCAATGTACCCCTGAAGTGTGGTGCTGTGAGTTGTGATAAAATGCAGACATGTTGCAATGTGTTTCAGCTTAGGAAAGGATTGTATGTCACTATTCAACAGTGCAATGTACCATGTTGCTATAAAGTGACATGAATGAAGTGTCACTTTGTGCACTTCAAACACAGTTGAAGCAAAAAAAGGGAACTAAGGTTGAAATGCACACCACACCTCCTTCTACATGGATATGTATTTGTTGCAAAAATCTAAATAAGAGAAAACCCAACACCTATCCCCAAATGTAGCACCCTCCTAGTTAGTGGGGTTTGCTAGACAGATTTAGTTTAACTCCTCAGTAGCCAGAGGAACAGTGATTGATTACTTTAGTCTGCTCAGTGTTTCATAGGCTGCTTATTATTTTCCCCTGCATTCTAGAGGATTCTAAAATCACAGTGGGAGGTAAGACAGAGGGGCAGCTTGAATTTGTATAGGGACCAGGGGCGGACTGACAACTCATGGGGCCCCCGGGCAATAGGGGGACATGGGGCCCCTGTATCCTTGCCCAAACTCAAAAAAGCCTATGAAAAAGGTACCAGGGGCATCTCATGGGGCCCCCCTACTGACCCCAGGCCCTCGGGCAGTGCCCGAGTTTCCAAATGGTCAGTCCGCCCCTGATAGGGACCCAGCCAATTCCTGGCGAGGTGTGACCAGTGGGTGGCCGGAGAGCCCATAAATAGTCTGAGGCCAAGAGCAGAGGTGTGTGGGAACTAGGTCCAGTCCTGCAAGGAATGTCCCCTGCCTAGGAGATCTACCCCATATGGAAGTTTGCTGGAGACCCTGTTTGAAAGCCATTGATGTGCCAGCTGTAGTCTAAACTGGAGGGCCTATTCCAAAAGCCAGGTCTTGGATTTTCTTATGGTCTGGAGAACTCACTGAAGAGTACTTGGAGGAAGTTGGGAGAAAGTGTCCAGCTGTCCTGTGGTATTGTGAGTCTGTTTCTCCCTCACTGAACAGTTCCCAGTGGGTATTGGAAGGAAGTAACTGAAGATCTTGTAGCATTGTGAGTACTGACCTAAATTCTGTGCTCTTGTGACTGTGTGCAGTTCTGTCTACTCTTCAAAAGGATGTCCTAGGCATTTCTCAGCTAGTATTTAAACTTGTGAGAACTCTCTGTTAGAACTGTGTGAATAGAAGTGTTCTCAGTCAATTCAGTTTCTTGGGTATCCCATGCTTTCCCCCACCCAAGTTTAAATCTGCAATAAAAGCATAAAATACACTCCACAGACTGTTACTAAGCCTGTGAGGAAAAGGAAATGCTGTATGCCTGGCCGTGCTTGCACTAAAATTTGGGGAAAAGGATCAGTTTATCATCTCCGGCTCCTTTGGGTTTTCACTACACAACATTATAAATCTTCTTTCTACAGAGGTGTTTTCACCACATGCCTTGTATTGATTACCTAGAACATATTATTTTTGTTCTTTATTATTCTGTGGTTTCATGCTGAAAACATTCCTACAAAATGCCAAAATAGATAATGGTCTGCTTTGACAAAGGAAAACAAATTCTGTATAACAAAATTACATCCAAAAGTTACAATACAATTCTGACTCATTCAACATACACAACAGGAACAATCCAAACCTGCTGAGTCAGAATATAAGACACAGCAAAGTCACCACGAATTAGACTATGACTAACATATTCAACGACTCGTATATATTGATCAGAAAACTATTAGTGTGTAAAATATTTTAACTTTGCAGTACTGGCAGGTTTACAATTAGTCACACATTAAAAGCAGTATTACTTGTGAGAATAACATTTAAAACTGGAAATTAGCCATCTAGAAAATGCCATGCAATGTAGCTGGACTATTTTTAGTTTTGTTTTTCATTATTTTACTGGATTCAATTTTATATTTAAGAGCTGTCTTTGCCAAACTGTCTGGATATAGAGTTCCATTATTTGAAGTGTCAAAGATTGGAGTACTTTTAGATTTTTTGTGCTTTGGGATTAGCTCAATGTTCAGTACAAACATAAATTCAGACTGGACACTGGATGTTTGGCCAGTCATCTGAACGCCAGACATTTTAGGGCATTCAAGATGGACAAATGTGACAGCTTCTGGCTGTGAATGGTCACTAAGGAAAGAACAGATATTTGCATGCTTGCACCTGCCGCTTCCTCACCAACCACGATGTTACTTGATTCATTCGCTTCCGTGGCTGTGAATCCCCAGCCACATAAGGAAATGGACAGGGAATAGAGTGGGTTACATCATTGCCTAAATATGGCCACGTGGTTATATTGTGCAATGGTGTCAGTACTATCTGACTATCAATGGTTGATAAGGAAGCAGTGGGTGCATGCACCTGCTATATCTTTACCAACCACTGACGCCACTCGGCCCATTCATCTACATGGCTTGGAGTCCCCAGCCTTGTAAGCAAATGGGCAAATAATGGAGCATTACATCTTTTTTGTTTTTTTGTGGGGATTCCCCCCTAAAATATATACCAGATTCAAAGAGCCTGGGGAACCTCACACAATTTTTTTTTAATGAGGTACCCCCTTAAAATCTATACCAGACTCACAAGGTCTGGTGTGCATTTTAGAGGGGAGGGATTTTTTTTTTTGCATGGTTGCTGCAGGATGTGCTGAGCAAAAATGACATTTACAAGAAAAAGACACAGTTTAAATTGCTGGCAAATAAACTTAATTTCTAGCTTCTTCTGACAAACAAACAAAAAACACAGCACACAGGCCTCTCCAATGCCACAATGCTATATATTTTGGGGTCTTTGTGCCATTTTTTTCTTTTAAAAAGGGGCCAAGAGCGAGATGTTATTGGCCAGTAATTTAAAACTATTGTTTCCTCTCTAAATGTCAGTGCTAAAAAAAATAGTACTAAAATAAAAGATTGCCCCCATACAAAAAAAAAAAAATTGCATTGGTACATCCCCATGCCAATGCCCACCCCCTATGCAAATGTGTTGACACCTCCTTACCTATTAGCCCAGAAAATAGTCATTTTTAATTTAACAAATTTGGCTCACGTTCATTTTATTAGGGCTCAGGTTCGGCAACAGAACTTCTTTTGCGGGCACATTTGGAAGCAAGTTAGAGGGATTTTCCATTATAGTGTGGGTAAGTGCATTCCCTCTGTGAACATAAACTCATATTTCACTAATTGTTGCATACTGAAAATTTTAATCCCCATGGATTACTGTATTTCAAGTACTTTAGGAGGTGTAAAATTACTAATTGTTAAGAGTTCTTAACTCTACCCCTTACCATTACCCATCTTTGCTATGGTCAATACATAAAAACGGGTGCTGTTTTTTTTTTCTTTTTAGACATTCGCTGTAATGTATAGCTGAAGTAGGTTCAAAAAGAGCATGGAGTAACCCCCCAACCAAAAAAAAAATTGCTAATGATCCAAATAACAGTCACTTATAGCTACACTTTCCATCTGAGTGGACTAGTCCAGGGATTTACACAGTTTTTAAAATCTAAATCAGGTTCACAAGGGTTAGAATTAATTACCCTTCTGTAATTTGCACCACTAAATTCCACATAGCTGGATTAATACAAAATAAACACAAATAATAGAAGCTGCATACTCTTGAAATGTACTAAACTGTCTAATCTTTTGTTTGTTAAACAACCTAGTGATGTTGGGCAGTTAGCATGATAATTAGTTTCACAGAAATGAAGATAAAGCTCTTGTCAAGAGTCTCTGTTCCTTGATTGCCAATCAAGGAAAAGTAAAAAAATAACTTTTTTTGATTACAATACAGAAGGGTTAAAATCTCCGAGATCTCTGGGACCTGAGATATCCGCACTACTCTCACCAACTGACCACTCCCCTGATGGCAGCTGAAATGTCAGCAAAAGGGCAGGGATGGTTGCTGGAGTCATTGGCCAAATATGCACATGACTATATTTGGTCAGTGATGTCAACCATCCATCCATTGGAAGTGCCCAGCTGGCAGCTGAAAAGACAGAGGGGATGAAACAATATTGTTAGGAAGCTGGAATCCATGGTTCCCTAATAACTAAGTTCCTTATGTCATGTTAGGTAGCAGTAGTTATAACATCACTAAATATGATTTTACTGTACAGCAAGAGGCCCAGAGCTCAGCGAATGGCAGAACACACCATTGGTTTGTCTATTTGCCTGAGCTCCAAAACAGGTGAGGGGTGGAGTTCTTAGCATGGTAAAAGGGATTGGGTGGCTGTATTGTTGCCTGGATCATGTTTACTAAACAGCTGATTGCCAGCTGTAAAAAGTGTGATTAAAATATGTCTGATGCCAAAACTTTTTTGTTTGTTTTAGATAGAGTGGGGTGTTGTTAAGGTTTTTGCTGCTTGTGTCCCACTGAAAAAATTAACCTTCACTCCCTTACAGGTAGTAAGAGGAAATCTTCCCAAAGTAAGGGAAATCCCCTCTTAGGATGGACATACATTATTCAATATTCTTTCTTTTAACCTTGAAGGAAAGAAAATCTCTCAGTTCCCTCATCAACATAGTAAGTGCTAATGGAAAAATCCCTCCCTCTGTGCTGGTGTATTCTGACAGCGGGGAGCCTTTCCCACCTGCAGAATACAATGATCACTGCTGCCAGCTATAGCAGTGATCATACAAAAAGTTCCTGACAGATTGGTTGTACTGATGTCGATAATTAGATCGACTTTAGTACAACCAGCCTGCCTATAGATGAATCAAATTCGAATTTTGATCCGTCTATGGAAGACTTTAGTCAATTGTCACTGCAATGTCTCCTAATTGGATCACATTTCCTATATTTTAGTTCTGGTGACCATTTAAAACTTTGCATCATATGTCATTTTCAATCCTGGTGACCAAATAGAGAAATACAGAGAGCGAATCCTCCCAGCTGAAACACAAAATCAATAAAAATTAAACTGCTTCCTACATGTGCTTTAAATTTGTATGATTTATTTATACTTTACATGTTATTAATATGCATAACCAATACACACAATTTTCAATTTCTTAAAATCACGTAATGCCTAACACATTAGAAAACGAAACACTTTAAGATTTTTGGTTACTTATTTCACTGCATTACTGATTTGGGAGTGGAGCTAATTCCTAAAACATTAGTTAACTGATTTTTTTTTTTTAAATATTCTTAAAGTGTATGTCATGTCAAAAAATACATATGCAGATATCTTTGCAATATATGCATACTTCCCCACGTTTTATTCCCACAATTACAAAATCCAGGCAGAAGAGCTCCTAATTGGAGAATACCTTCCTTATCACCACAACAAAGGGGGGGGGGGGGTGTTTTGGAGTCTAAGAAAAGAGCTGGATGGGCTGATCAGACACCTTGGGATAACATAGGAAGTTGCACAAGACACAGGTTTAACATGCATTCTTTTTGCTTTTTAAACAAATCTAATAAAATGCTTTTGAACATATATTTATATTTAATACACCTAAGGGAGCAAATATGAGAAGTCCATTGTTAGGGTTTACACAGGAGCATACCTATAGGGGTTGCAATTTTGACTAGACACCATACTCCAGGGGGCCCATGAAGCACCTCTGTACACCTGGATAGGAGGGGCAGCAGCGGTATATAGAGGAACTGATGCTCTCCATTTTCCTCCTGCAGCCTCTGAAAGCCCGCTTTGCCTCCTCTTTCTCCCACAGGCTTTCAGCAGCTACAGGAAGAAAATGGAGGGGATCGCTTCCTCAATATGCACCCCACGCTACCCTTCCTATCCAGGTCCTGCTGCCCCTGGGTCCCTGTGTGCTTCTCTGGTCCCCCCGCAACGCTAACCCCTTCAGGCTGCTGCGGGGGATTTGTCAGGATGGAGAGCGAGAAAGGGGGCTGGTAAATATTTCATTTACTGGCCTCTTCCTTTTCTGAATGTACAGAAACAGTGATCGGTAAACTGTGTTTACCATGCTTCCTATTCCTCTTGTATTGAACTGTATTGAACTGTATTGTCTCCCGTTATATTGTAAAGCGCTGAGCAAACTGTTGGCGCTATATAAATCCTGTATAATAATAATGCTTCAGTTTGTGAATGAATAGGAAGCTCTGTGCAGAGCTATTCCTGTCCATTCATTCTACACTGCTGAGACTGCAGAGATGGAGATTGAGGGCCATGTCCTCAAACTCCTCTCTCTGTCTCCAAGATGGAACATTTTAGGGGTCTGTTTAGACCCCTGATATCTTACCAAAGCCCCCAACAGGGTGCCTAAAAAAATATAAAAATATTAAAAAACTAAAATTTTAAAAATAAAATAAAATGTGAAACAATTAAAATAAAAAAACTACTGCAACCAGTGGCGGAACTACCAGGGTTGCAAAGGTTGCACTTGTGACTGGGTCCTGGCATTCCGTAACCATGCAGGGCCCCAAGACAGCAAGAAGGGAGCCGACTGCAGAACATGTAAAAGAGTCTTGTTGTGAGACGGTAATAAAGGGTCATGCAATGGGAATAAAGGGCCCCAGAATCAATGGAAAAGGCCCCAGGCCTGGAGTGAAGAGCCCCGACCAGGAGTCAGGGAGGATCTTTATGGTTTCTTTCACTGGGCCCTGAAGGTTCTAGTTAGGCCTCTGAGTTTAAATACACTTAGGGCTCATGTACACAGGGTGTTTGGAAAACTCTTCTGAACGATGGAAACTGACTGATGGAAAACGTAGGTCAAAAAATGTCAGTTTAGCCGCGTTTTCATAACGCGTTTAGCCGTATTTATGCATGTTTGCGTTCAGAAGCGTTTTTGAAAGATAACCTCAGGAGACCCTCCCAAATGCCCAGAATGCACTGAAAAATGGTAAATAATTAACTATTTCAGACATTTTGAGCAAAATAGAGAGAGCAGACACAGAGAGAGCAGTATGCTTGGAGATTACCTGTCTTTTCTGGTTGTATTCACTATGGATCCCATCATGAGCATAATGCAGCACGTTCTACCACTCTTTCCTTCATGCAAAACCTGGAACTGACTGTGCTGGTGTGCTAGGTCCATTTGAATACATGGAAAACGCTTTGCATGCATTTCTGATGATGAAAAAAGGCTCTGGACAGCATCTGGATATGGAACAGTTAACGCTTCTAAACGCAAACGCTTGTAAACGTGGTTAACTGCGTTTACAAGCGTTTACACACGCTTACAAGCGTTTGGCTTTTGAAACGCCGGTAAAATCTACTCCTGAATGAAGTTTGCTGCGTTCAAAAAAACGACTGTAAACTCAACTGCCTGTAAACGACGTTAAAAGACTATGTGTACATGGACACATAGGAAAACATTAGGGAGAGATCAGGGGCTGTTGAAATAAACGCTGAACACCTCCTGAACATGAGTTTATCAGCTGCAGTGTACATGGAGCCCTAAAAATGACACTTATAACAAGTCCTGTCTATTTAGTACTTGTAATAAAAAAACATGCTTTTAGGGCTGGTTCACACCTGAATTGCACAAGAATGTAGTCCACGCAACCCGTGCGACTCAATGTGCGGTGCAATTTTTAGCCCATTCATTTGCAATGAAATCTCACTGGATAGCACAAAATAATAAATAACTACTTTCCAAACATGCACGGTACAAAGTCGCATGGTACTGTAATACCATGCAACCTGTGTTTGGGGTGTTGTTAGGAATATATCAGCACCCACAGCAGATGTTACACTAAGTGCGTTTTGAACACAGTGTGGGAAACGTGCAGGAAATGTGGGTTTTTCCGCTGTGGTGTTCTGGTGCGAACGAGAATAAAATAAATATTATGACATTTTATTGAATAAAGCTGTGTCAAGTGTTTTGTCGTCTACTTTGTCCTTGTTCGAAATTCATCATTTTGTATGCTGCTGGTGCTCTTATAAATTAACAATGCATACATTAAATGTATTCCATTGTAGGAGTATTAGCCTGGGTTCACCGGTGTGGTATATCGCATGTGATTCGCACAGGAACCGCACCACATTCCTGTGCAAATTACATGCGATTTGTTTGCGATGCGATTGGAGCCATACATTTTATATGGCTCTTTTCGCACCACACCTGCACCAGAAACGTTCAGGACCCTTTTTTGGGTCGGCAGTAGAATCGTATCACATAGGTATTCACACCTCTTCGATCCGATTCTGCACATCGCACCGTGTTTTGTAGACCGCTTTTGGGGTTATGTTAACTTAACATACACACTTCGCATGAATGGGGTGCGATTCTGATACAGTGCGAAATTCGCACTGAAAACGCAGCACAGTGGCTAAATGGTTAGCACTTCCGCCTGGCAGTACTAGGGTCATTGGTTCGAATCTCAGCCACGGCACCACCTGCCTGGAGTTTGCATGTTCTCCATGTGCCTGCGTGGGTTTCCTCTGGGTACTCCGGTTTCCTCCTACACTCCAAAGACATGCTGGTAGGTTAATTGGATCCTGTCTAAATTGGCGCTAGTATGTGTATGTATGAATGTGAGTTAGGGACCTTAGATTGTACACACCTTTAGGGTTAGGGACTGATGTGAATGTACAATATATATGTAAAGTGCTGCGTAAATTGACAGCGCTATATAAGTACCTGAAATAAATAAATAAAATGCTACAAATTCTGCACTGCATCAGTGTGAAACAAGGGCTCAGTCTATGAAATAATGTGCTTTTCTATGATTTTCATGAAATACAGTAAGAACAATTTCTTTTACTATCATTACCAAGAGGACATTTTTTATACTTTGCCTGTAAAAAATACAGACTGGAGCTGTCATTATCAGTAACCACCTCCTACATTAGCTTGCTGTGTGAAATTCTTTAGGACTGTCTAGCCTTGTGTTATGTTTTGCTGCAGAAGGGTTGGGCCTTCATTTTAAACAGGTTCTGCACTGTTTCTCCACTCAAAGGCGGTTTCGTATGACAAGTCATTTCCATGTTTCAACAGGTTAACACACCTGTCTGCCAAAGGCTCTATTCACAAGGAGTAGCCAAACCCAAACACATTTCTCTCATATCTCTACTGCTGCCGTGACACAAATTTGGATTGCCTGGAATCGCACAAGCTGCTGCCTGCCAGCCCTTTCACTGTACCCATTTCATGGTAAGTAGCCTGAGCTGTGCTGCTCTCATAGCAGTTAGTTCAAACGTATGTATGTATTTTTTTTATTTAGAGCAGTAGAACAGTTACATATTAAGTTGCTCTGTGCCGTAGTGCCTAGAACTCATAATAAAAAAGGTAAAAGAAGTATGTTTTTATATATAGGGCCCTCTGTTTCCTCTTGTACGAAATTGTATTGTAACTGTTATGTCTACTTTCATTTTGTAAAGCGCTGCTCAAACTGTTGGAGCTATATAAATCCTGTATAATAATAATAATAATACTTGTAACTGTAATGTCTACCTTCATTTTGTAAAGTGCTGCGTACACTGTTGGAGCTATATAAATCCTGTATAATAATAATAATAATAACAATAATAATTGTAACTGTAATATCTACCTTCATTTTGTAAAGCGTTGCGTAAACTGTTGGAGCTATATAAATCCTGTATAATATTAATAATAACAATAATAACTGTAATATCTACCTTAATTTTATAAAGCGCTGCGTAAACTGTTGGAGCTATATAAATCCTGTATTATAATAATAATAATAATAATATATAGTAGTAACTTTTTAGCTCACGTTTAGGCTCACAAGGGAGAAGTGTAGCCACATGTTCTTTTTTTCACTGAATATCCAGGTTTTGCTGCTCTAAATTACGAACTATAGATTTCCTGGGATAGTCACAGAAACTGAAGGTCTTCTGTTAGAATTGTCTTTGATTTTCATAACCAAAGAATGGAGCCAGAAGCCCAATGTTTCTACGGATTAGATGCAGTTCTAGAGATTACAGAACCGATTCATGTTCTCTGTACAGTTTAAATGGAGTTTAAACAAAAATGACCTCATATTGTAGTTTATTAAACATAATGTGGAATGCAGCACTCCTTGCTTCTCCACTACACTTCTGTGGGAGATGGGAATAGCTGGGGGGGTTAAGCAGCAGAACGTCCTTGGAAATAACCGTACTTTGTTGCCAACTATTTTGTTTTATCTTATACTTTGTTATCACCTTCTGTTTAGCACATTTTCAAAACTTATGAAAAAAGTTCATAAAGAAACAATGCTGTACATTCCCATTCAAACCAATATTTTCAACACACGGTAGACATGAAGATAGGTTTCCACCTATAGTGTCGATACATGTACTGTTCAGTCTCTGATCAACAAAAAAACAATATATGAGTACAGCAAAGCTGAGTGCAGGGACTTTTTTCTGTGCTTGAATAGAATGCATGAACTCTGTCTGTAGCATTACTTCCTCCTGTTGTTATGTATATGAAGACTGTTGTGGACTTAGTTATCTCTACTGCAATTACTTATGTATTTGCTCTTTGTATTTTCCTTAGGCTTCCTAGACTGTAAACACTCTTCAAAGAAGTCTGCAGTAAACAATACATTTTATTTCAGCACTTTATATAAAATGTTAGTCTTATCCTAATAAAACATTAAGTAGCATCGAAGCCAGAGCCAGACAGACAACATAGGGAGATGCAATCTGCCATCCTGGGAACCAGATTCTTAAAAGCTAAGTGTTAGGATCTGTACTATGAACAAATCACTAGGAGATTTTGTTAACATACAGGAAACCAGACATGTGTTTTTATATTAACTACATATTTGTCATCCAAAAAAGATAACTATTTTAATTCCGATGCAATCTGGATATGCCCTTTAAAAACATATTGCCCTCTGTTCTTTGTGTAAAATCAAGTTTTTATTCTTTTTTTTTCCTGTCTTCTGTCTTAAAAGTAGGTTACCGAACATTCTGGTACCGAACAAAGTTTCTAGGTCATTTTAAAATATATAATATATATGCCTGTTTTGTTGGAGTAATGCAATGCCAGTAGACTTGTAATATCCGATCCAATCCAAGAGATGGATAGGAAACAGATCCATTTTAATCTTTTTTTAGTGTATCGGATTGGATGCAGGCAGGTGTAAATGGACACATGTCCATTTACATCCGCCTCCCCATACAGAACAATGGGTTGTCTGATCGGGTCTGCCTGAAAAATAGACAGGTGGACCTGATTGCTCTGCAAGTGTGAAAGGGCCCTAATGTGGTGTAGGAAGTGCCACAATTTGTGTGCCTTTCTAGCACCGTATTCCAATTGCACTGCCCTTGTGATCTCCCCTGGGTGTCAATACAAAGTTAACGACACCCCAAACGTAGGTTGCAAATGCAGTGGCCTTGCCTGTCCATAAAATGTACTAGATCACATGGTACAAAATTATCATTCATCCAGTTGCAATGTGGCTCCAAAAAAGTGCATGCACATCTTGAAGTGGTGCAATTTGAGCCCATTTAAAATGAATGGGCTCAAATCGAACCACGCTGAATCGCATGTGAATTGCACAGTAACGTAGTGTGTGATCCCCATGTGGTGTACAGTGTGAACCAAGGCTCTCCTACCTTTTCCAAATAGCTTTGTTGCCTGTAGAAGTTTGTCACTTTGTAAAAGAGATACTTGCAACAATTCTGTGCACATTGTGACAGATTTAGGTCAGCTTCACACTGCTGTGCTGCGGTTTGGCTCTAAAGTGGGTGTATTTGCAGTTTTTGCAGTCTTTTTACCTGAGGTCTTCTGAAAGCGCACCAAAGATGTATCATGCAGGGACATCAGAAAACTTTCTAAAAAGTCGTGAACTACTTGTCAATTTTTCTGACCGAACTGCGTTTGCAAATATCCTGTAAACATTGGAATGTAAGTTTTACCATAGACTGTTACCTAATGTCTTGGTGTATTTTTAAGGTTTTCTAAGCCAATATCAATAAGTGACTATATAGAAACTTGCCAGTCCTTATACCTGGTGGCTGCATTAGTTTTCTTTTTTCATGGATTTTTCTTCCTTTAATTTAATTTGGTGATTCTGCCAGTAATACAGCAGTGTAGTTACCCTAGGACTGGAAATGTATTAAAATTACAGAACACATTCCCTCTCTACAAAAGCATAGGCTACAGGAAGTTATAAGAACATTGAAACTCTGGCAGGACCAACTAGTATTTCTGCACTTATTTAACATGTATCAAATACCTGTTGATTTTGCAAAAAAAAAAAAAAATCTTATAAGCTGTTAACTTCCTGTGTTCTCTGCCTGTGCATAAGAAACAGTTTTAGAGATGTGGAGGTGGGGATAAATTGAGTTCTGTGTTCCCTGTAATACATCAGAAATGAAGTCGGTCTGATGCTGCAGTTGTCCCCTGCTCTAAGCAAGAGAACTGAGCAATAACATGACCACTGAATGCTCAGTTCTCAGTCTTCCTGGAGCAGAGGGTTTTGACTGTCAATCAACTGACTGTGCTCTTTCCCTCCACTGGAGCATTAGGCTGGGGAGGGGGTGGGAGTAGTTGACTCAGGCTCCCTGCGCTGAGAGGGTGAGCCAGCTGCTGGTCTTCTGGTCATCTGGGTGGATCCTGGCATTATTGTTGTGATACTTCTGGAGTGGCTCCGTGATGCCAGCCAGCAGTAGGTTTTAGCCCACCGTCATCTCATTCTGGGTCACAGGCAAGCACATGAAAGTGCACTCCTGTGATCCAGACAAGAAGTATGTATGCAGAGATTTACTTAAAACGGAGTTCCACCCAAAAGTAGCAGCTCTGCTTGTTTGCCTCCCCCCCTCCACTACCATATTTAGCACCCTTTGGGGGGGAAGGGGGACTGGGTACCTGGTTTTGACAGGTACCAGCTCCCACTTCTGGCTCAGTTCACAGCAGCGGAGTGAGCCAGATGTTCGGCCACCTCCTTCCTCCCGTAGTCTCCTGTGATCTTTCACAGGTCCCAGAAGACTGCCGGACCAATCAGGATGTGCAGCGTGACTCACGCATCCGCAGTGGGCACCTGGATGTGAAGCCACAAGCTGTCACAGCTTGATGCCCACAGTTGAGATGCCGGCGCCGTGGAGAGAAGAAGGAGAGAAGGGACGGACCGAGTGAGTATATCACTGGACCCTGGGACAGGTAAGTGTGTGTTTATTAAAAGTCAGAAGCTACATTTTTTGTAGCTGCTGACTTTTAATGAACACAAAAATGGCTGGAACTCCGCTTTAATACATTTTTTTGCCTTTACATATGGTTTGGCAGACCAAAAGAAAACAAACAAGAGAATTTTATTGTCACAGTTAATATATACCACTTGAACACCAAGCCTGCTTACATGCAAACAAAACTGTATTTTTTGCAATTTTTTACTTAGATCCCCCAAGCATTATATATATATATATTTTTTTTTAAGAAGAGAATAAAATGGTAGGTGTGGCAACTTTTTATGGTATAGTATTTGCTCAGCAGTTTTTCAAATGCAATCTTTTTAAAAATTACACTTTAAATAATTTTAATGCGCACAAATACACAATATAATACCCAATATAAAAGAAGCTGTTACGCTGTGTAAATAGTCACCTGATATGTCATGCTTTAAAATTGTGCATACGCATGGAATGGCACTATACTATGGTATTTAAAAAACTCCATAGGAGACACTTTACGGGTTACCAGTTTAGAGTTACACAGGGGATCTGGTGCTAGAGTTGTTGCTCTTGTGCTGAATACTTTACATTTGTGGTGCGATTTCTGTTTACGTAAGCACGTATGACTGACGTGTCCGCTCACCTTTGTGCGTAAGCGTAGTGGGATGGGGGTGCTTTACTACATTTTTTTATTTTATTTATTTATTTTTTTTAATTGTTTATCTTTACACTGTCTCTGGCAGTGATATGTACTCTTTACAGAGACATCATTGAACCTCATATGTCTTCTATACCTTAAAAACATCTACTAAAATCGAGGTGTGATCAAATTCTTTGTTGACATCCACCAAAACCAGAGGTGACAAAACACTTGTCACTTCTGGTTCCTTATACCATAGAGATGATCGGGAACATTCCGGTCCCAAATCACCTGTATGGTATGCTGTTGGAACTGCTAGTTTCAATCCTAGGCTCCCCTGCTGAAAAAAAACAAAAACGGGATAATTCCTGTAGCTACAGGCATCATCCCTTTATATCACTTGGAACTGCTGACATACAGTATAACTATGTGTTGGGGTCTTCGATAAGACCCATAAATGGTAGGTTTCAACCAAAACCAAAAGATCTAGTTAATTACTGAATAACTGAGTTCTGCAAACTGTTGTTCCCAACTACAATTAATTTTTCTTGCTCTATCAGGTCAGAAAGACAGATCAATACTTGTTTTAAGAAAAAAAGACCATATGACATTACTGTAGATTTTTGATTGACCCCAGGTTTAGGATTAGTGACTGTGCCATGCACAACACAAATGTCCCAAATGCTCAGACCAGTCATGTTTCTTCTATTGTGCAGTGTCTACTAAGCAAGCATGTCTGATTAGAACTATCACCCTGTAGCCAAGGGTCAACTAAAGATTTGTTTTCACTCTAATGATAAGATGAATTCTTATCTCCTGTTGAATATAAGTATCCCTTTAGGGCTAGGCTGCGTGGGCATTTGAACTCAAAAGATAATCCCTTTCCTGCTAGAATAAGATTTGTTTTCTGATAGTTGTAGTTCCAGTGCACTGTGCTGCACAAATGATTTGTAGTCACTCAGAATGTCTTATTTCAGTAGCACAATGCCACAGTGTGAAAATTTCTAGAGATGCAATGTCTTCGTTGTAATTAGCCTCCAGGCAAATGGCTTAAAATACAGATGAAATCCATATATGAGAGCTGTTATGCTTGCCAAAGAATTTGTATTTCTGACCTTCCTGTCTGAAATTTACACAGTCCTGCCATATAGCACAGACCTGTTTAGCAGGAGAAGGGACCTGAATTTTTGCTGCTGCAGTTTTACTTTACACTTATGGATCTATTCCCCACTCCACCCTGTATTGGAGAGTAAAGGGAGAAACCAGACACTCAAGAATTCATATTTCTGTCACTCTGCTCTCTACTCCCATCAGCCTGCTCCTTGTACTACAGCTAGGGCTGCTGTTAGAAATATAAAATTATATTTTTGCTGAAATACTATGGCAGCCATGCTAAGCTTCACAGCCACGGCAGAAAATATACCCCCATTCAAGAACAACACCCATTCAAGTTAATAGAGATGCTCTGCAAGTGCCTCACAACTGTTGACAAAGCTAACAGTTGCAGTGCATTAGTGCGGGGTTAAAGCAGGTGGTGAGGAGGCAATATGTCTCCTGTGTTTATACAGGAAAGGAAAGAGCCAGTAACTAGGACATATTTTCTGGCCACCTATCTTGCGCTCCATCCCCCTGAGTTTCCATTTCACATTATTTCAATTCAGGGTTTCATTTCATATGGAGGAAATGTTTCAGTTATTAAAGTAATTAATAATAATAATTTAAAAAAATTATATATATATATATATATATATATAGATACAGTAGGTGTGAAGAACTGCTGTAAAGTACGAATGTTTATAGTAGCTCTCACGAGTTAGCTCTCATGGTAGATGCGTTATTTTAAGGAATCTGCAGCAAACAGGAAGGGCATGGTAGCCCATTTTTATTTAAAAGAAAACAAAAGTTCACAAACAAAGGATTTCCTACGCAGGAAATCTTCTTCACCTTCAGGAAAAAGACTAACACTGGAAAATACCAAGCCACCTGGTTCATAAGCTCACACAGCTTCAATTGCTGTACCTCTCCTGGATACCTGGCTCTCTAGCTTTTAGTCACAGCGCCCTGCTGCAAGGCCCACCTCTAGCCTATGAATGGGGGTTCTTCTGATACCCCCGTGGGAGCCGACCTGACTGCTAGAACTGAGACTTCTGTCTCTTGGCTTCTGGCTGGGTCCTCTGACCCCTCAATGAGACCTTCCATCTCCCCCACTGAGAACTGTCTCCAAACTGGGAGCCCTGAGCTAGTCTCAGACCTAAGTATATAACGACACTGCCCACCTGTGTGGTCAGACAGGTTGCAGGTGTCCAACAAAACACAGACATGGGATTGAGTGCTCCGATCCAGAGATGCAGAATCCAGAGAAAGCCAAATCAAATCCACAGTTTTTTCTGTCCAGAAACACTAATCTGGAACATCGCATTCATCCTAAATTCAAATCCTGTGTCCCGTTTTCACATCTCCTTCTGTCACTCTCTCTCTCTCTCTCTCTCTCTCTCTCTCTCTCTCTCTCTCTCTATATCATATACCAGTATATATAAAGTGAGTGCTCTTGTGTCAGCGGCTATTGCACTGAAGGTAATCACAGTAAACCTTATACAAAGACAAGATTCGTAAAGTGCAGCGCTTCAAATGATTGGGAGAGATTGATAACTACTTTCCAAAATATAGATAAAAATTAATGAATAAAAGTTTATGAATATACATGTAATTCGAATGATCCACTTTAGCAAGTTTCCAGGACAGGTGTTAGACCAGGAACCAATAATAGAATTGCGCACTCACCGTACACCCATGGATAATGCGCATATAATAAATATCCACCATTATCTCTTAGGTATGGCGGAGTGGGTGAGCTTCCTTCTATAGATAGGTCATCCTGCCTTGGAAGATGTATGATATGGTTGCTAGGTCCAGAGGTACCTTAAGGTTGGATGGGTGCTCAGCCTGGATACAGGGCTCCCTCTCTCTGGTGGTGGTGGATCACATTAAGGGTATCCTGTAAATTAGTTAGCTCCAGAAGGAGCCAAAAAACAGGTGCCCAATAGTGTAGTATATTGAATATTTATTGAATGAATAGGTAATTAGCAAACAGGGTAGTATAAAGCTTCAAATAATAGGCAGTATGAAAAGCACTGATACAGATCCTTAGTTAAAATGGCCGCCGGGCTTCCTCGTGGCTCCAGCGGCTGTGACGTCATGCTCTGTTGGTTCCTCCTTAGGCCTTTCATGCATGGCACATCATCAGAGGGGAGACCAACAATCATTCATTTTTATCTATATTTTGGAAAGTAGTTATTAATCTCTCACAATCATTTGAAGCGCTGCACTTTACGTATCTTATATATATATATATATATATATATATATATATATATATATTTGATTTTTTTTCATCAATTTACAAGATGCAAAGCAAACAGGAGAAAAACATACATCATATCAATATTTGGTGTGACTACCCTTTGGCTTCAAACATCAATTCTTATACTTGAACACTTTGTACAATTGCATAAAGTCATCGATTTTTTTAGAATTAGAGTCAGGTGAATGATTAACCAATAATCCCAAGCAAGTGCTGATAATCATCAATTTCATATGTAGGTTGAAACAGTCATTAACTGAAAGAGAAGCAGCTGTGTAGGAGGCTTAAAATGGGAACTGCGAAACTGTGCTACTAAGGTGAGGTTGTGGAAGACATTTTCATGTTACAGGTCATACTCCATGGCAAGACTGAGCACAGCAACAACACACAAGGTAGTTATACTATATCAGCAAGGTCTCTGCCAGGCAAAGATTTCAAAGCAGACTGGGGTTTCATGATGTGCTGTTCAAGTTCTTTTGAAGAAGCACAAAAAAACAGGCTATGCTGGGTACCCTAAAAGCAGTGGGCAGCCAAGGAAACTTGTAGTTGGAGACTTGGTCAGGATCAACGATGTTCATAAAGTTGTTCTAAAGGCTCAAGATTTTTTACCTTCATGCATTTTATGCATGAATGTAAAAAACCTTCTGCGTGCAGCCCCCCCAACACTTACCTGAGCCCCCTCTCAATCCAGCGATGTCCAGGAGAGCCTCGGTTCCCAGGGGCTCTCACTACTGATTGGCGTAAGCAGCAACAGGAGCCTTTGGCTCCCACTGCTGTCCATCACAGCTAGTGAGCCAATCAGGAGAGGGAGGGGGATGGGAGAAAAGGATGATCCAGGCTGTTCTGTGAAAAACCACTGCACAGAGCAGGTAAGTATGACATGGTTGTTATTTTAAAAGAAAAACAAAAACAAGACTTTAGTATCACCTAAATGCTGATAAATACAGGCAGATACTTGTCCATCATGACAAGAGTTGGTTCTGGCCAGCTCAGTGGATTGTTTTAAAAAAGGCCTGGATTCTTTCCTAGATATGCAGAATATTACTGGATACTAACATTTATAGGTAAAGTTGATCCAGGGAATATCTGATTGCCTCTCGGGGGATCAGGAAGGAATTATTTTCCTTGCAGGAACAAATTGGATCATGCTTTGCTGGGTTTTGTTTCCTTCCTCTGGATCAACTGTGGGTATAGGATTATAACATTTTTTTTTTAATGGTTGAACTGGGTGGACTTTTGTCTTTTTTCAGCCGGACTAACTATGTAACATACCACCAGGGATGCTTATGATTGACCCCAAATTGTTTTCTGCAGCAGGACAATGATGAACTATTTTTAGTGTAAAGAAGAACAAGGAGCCCTAGAAGTGATAGTTTTCCCTCACAGAGCCCTGATCTCAACATCATGGAGCGTGTCTGGGAAGACAGAAGGATCTGAGGAAGCCTACATCCACAGACGATCCACAAAAGCCTACATCAACAGAAGATCTGTAGTTACTGTAGTTCTCCAACCCACCTGCCAAGTTCAAAAACTGTTTGCAAGAATTGATGCTGTTTTGACAGCAAAGGGTGGTCACACCAAATATTGATTTGATGTGCATTCCTCTTCTGTTCATTAACTTTCCATTTTTTAATTGCTAAAATTAACTAATACTTCTATTTCTGAAAGCAGCCTTAATTTACAGCATGTTTTCACAACTGCTTAGAACTTTTGCACAGTAGTGTGTCTGTGTGTATATATATATATATATATATATATATATTGCTCATAAAAGTTAAAGTTAAAGGAGAACTTTTTGATCAGAGTATAGTGTCAAGTCAATTAAACTCCTGGGATGTTGATCTGGTCAGTTAAGTAGCAGAGGGGGTTGTTAATCAGTTTCAGTTGCTTTGGTGTTAATGAAATTAACAACAGGTGAACTAGATGGGCACCAATGAGACGACCCCCAAAACAGGAATGGTTTTACAGGTGAAGGCCACTGGCATTTTTTTTCCTACTCATCTTTTCTGACTGTTTTTTTCACTAATTTTGCATTTGGCTAGGGTCAGTGTCATTACTGGTAGCATGAGGCAATACCTGGATCCTACAGAGGTTGCACTTGCAGTTCAACTCCTCCAGGATGGCACATCAATATGTAGCTTGATTGGCATTTGCCATTGAACACCAGAATTGGCAGGTCCGCCACTGTTAAAGGGTCCGGAGAAACCATGGAGAACATTATGTTGCCTGTAACATCATTCAGCATGACTGTTTTGGTGGCGGGTCAGTGATGGTCTGGGGAGGCATATCCATGGAGGGAAGCACAGACCTCTACAGGCTAGACAATGGCACCCTGATTGCCATTAGTTATCGGGATGAAATCCTTGGACCCATTGTCAGACCCTACACTGCTGCAGTGGATCCTGGGTTCCTCCTGGTGCATGACAATGCCTGGCTTCATGTGGCAAGAGTATGCAGGCAGTGAAGGAATCGATACCATTGAATGGCTTCCACACTTACCTGACCTAAATCCAGGAGAACACCTCTGGGATATCATGTTTCTGTCCATCCGATGCCGCCAAGTTGTACCTCAGACTGTCCAGGAGCTCAGTGATGACCTCGTCCAGATCTAGGAGGAAATACGCCAGGACACCATCTGTCTCATTAGGAGCGTTCCCCAATGTTGTCAAGTATGCATACAAGCATGTATGGGCCATACAAACTACTGAGTACCATTCTGAGTTGCTGCAATGAAATTTCAGCAAAATAGACTAGCCTGCTGCATCATATTTTCACTTTGATTTTCGGGGTGTCTTTGAATTCAGTCCTCTGTAGTTTGATAATTTTCTTTTCCATCAAATTATGGGGCATTCTTATGTTCCTAACACAGTACCCAGTCCATATCACATATATACAGTATATATATATATATATATATATATTGTATATATCAGTTGTCAACACTCTTCAGTAGGTCAACACCTCTTTTTGTAGGTGATATACTGTATATATGTATATTTCAACACTTTTACAATGTTTTACTGCTGTTCTTAAGTATAGCAGAAACTAGAGCTGTTGCTGACTTTGTTCTGGATGTAAAACTCTTAATTATCATTAAAGTAAGAACAGTAAACTGCAGCTCTTCCCTAATAATTGAATATGTGGAGGTTACTCATGTAATTATATGTAGCACAAGAAATGGATAATCATTAGAGAACGAAGATCTTAGGGTTGTATACTTATGACAAATCTTACTACTTGTGACAAAATTAATTTAATCTTCATTCAGTAGTAGTTTGATACAAGTGCACTTTTTTGTCCACTTCAGAGATGGATAGGCACCAAATATTAGGATTATTAGTAAAGTGTAATTACAGACATACAGTATGGCTAAATATACAGTTTAACACAAATACAGTATGTTTACTGCTCCCTAGCCAAACTGTATTTTTTTGTAATTTAAATTTAATCTGTCAATCAACACATTTGTCATTATTGTTTTTTTAAGCTGGTTAAAAAGCTGGATTGAAATTTGGACTGTTCAGCAGGAACTGGGCGAATTGAAACCCTTGTATGGGCAGGCTGGTCTATAGATCAACTTGTGTACAACCAGCTGTTTGGAAAATGTTCTCTCGATCAGCGCTGCCAACTTTGAACAGGAATAATTCACTTGGCGGCATCTTACTGCATCCGAGTATGCGTAAAGATACTGCACAGCAAAATACAGCAGGAGTTATATAATTCAGTCATGCAGTATTTTAGTAGTGAAAACATTATTAAATGTTTCAGCTGTCAGCGGGGTTCCCCACTAACAGCTGAATGTAAACAGAATTACCAGCAATTAAAAATAATTTTTAAAAAACGTTGTGGGGGTCCCCCCTAAAATCTATACCAGACCCTTATATGAGCATGCAGCCCGACAGGTTAGGACAGGGGAGGACAAGCGAGTGCCCCGCCCTCCTGAATCATACCAATCCACATGCCCTCAACATGGGGGATGCTTTGGAGCAGGGGGTTCTCCCCCCCAAAGCACCTTGTCCCCATGTTGACAAGGGCCTTTTCCCCACAACTGTGGCCGGTGGTTGTGGGGTTCTGAGAGCAGGGCACTTTTCAGAATCTGGAAGCCCCTTTTAACAAGGGGTCCCCCAGATCCCAACCCCCACACTATGTGAATGAGTATGGGGTACATGGTACTGCTACTCATTCAAAAAAAAAAAGAGGTGTAGTGTAAAAAATGACAGAAGACAGTCTTTGACAAGTCCTTTATTAAAAACAAAAATTTTAAAAATGTCCCATAAAGTAGATCCAATGTCAGTCACAATGCCCACCGCCTCCGCCGACCCAAAAAAAAGAAAGACACTGGCTCCCAGCCTGACAGTTCTTAAATACTGTGATGATGTCACAAGGGTATGGGGTCACCTGTGGTCAGGTGCATTGCTGTGGCCAATCACAATGCACTGTCAGGGTGCAGTGCATTGTGGGGCAAATAGCTCTCTGAATGCTCTTACCATTCGTGTGTTCGACTTATCGTTTGTTGTAAACTTAAATGTGGATAAATGTATCTCTTTGCCCAAAGTTCTGCTTTAACAAGACGTTAGAGCAATGTTCTAAACTTTCTGATGCTAAAACTAAAATTTAGCTTTTCATGAGCATGTCACTGTAGGTGTAACATACCTGAACAGCAAGGATATGCTCCACACATAGTATTTCATGGTATTTCATATTCTGGAACATACATTCATAGTTCCCTAGTTTTATGATATCTATGTTTCTATCCAGACTTGTTTGACATTAACTGTTGGCACTGTGGTTGAAAGTTCTGTTTAACTTAGGCATTCTTAGATGTGCCTCTGTGGCTAAGTGTTTGTTCTTCTTAGGAATAAGATAACACACTATATTGAAAGAAGACAATAGAATGATTTCGAGGATGATGAGTAAGGAAATTGTTTCTGTTCTTTGCTGCCACTTGTCAGTAAGCATAATTTTGAAGATTAATACAGTCTGATGTGGACAACTCCCTGACTGATTTAGCAAAACCGGCTGACTTGACGGACTTGAAATATGTCTCTGTAAAAAGGTTGATTTTCACTTTCCAAACAACTTTTACACAGCAAGTGAAAAAAAAAATTTCAATTGTGTTCAATTGTGTTCTTCTTTTAAAATGGAATAATGAGTCCAGTACATAGTTTCCAACTTTGCTCAAAATTAAGGATTTGCTCTAACTTAAAAAAAAGTACAGTAGGGGAGGTATTTACATTCATGTTTAACCACTTGTCCTCCAGAGGATTTACCCCCCTTCCTGACCAGGCCATTTTTTTGTGATATGGTGCTGTGTCACTTTATCTGAAAATTGTGGGGTCATGCAACGCTGTACATAAATGAAATGTATGTCCTTTTTTCCCCACAAACAGAGCTTTCTTTTGGTGGTATTTGTGCTATAAATAAAAAAAGACCCACACTTTTGAAAGAAAAAAATATATATATTTTTTACTTTTTGCTATGAAACATATCCAGTAAAAAAAATTAAATAATACAATTTCTTCATAAATTTAGGCCAAAATGTAATCTGCTACATGTCTTTGCTAAAAAATAAATCCCAATATATGTAAATACGTGTACGTGAAAGGTTTAGCGTCTACAAACGGCGGTATATATACTGGATTTTTATTTATTTTTTTATACTAGTAATAGCGGCGATCAGAGACTTATACTGGGACTGCAGGTGGGCATTCTGACACTGGGTGGGAA
Source organism: Staurois parvus (assembly GCF_062004578.1). NCBI lineage: Eukaryota > Metazoa > Chordata > Amphibia > Anura > Ranidae > Staurois > Staurois parvus. The sequence goes on along the minus strand of NW_028318448.1, from coordinate 2,996,363 downwards.
CTGACTAACTGCCACTGACATCCCAATGACACTAATACAGTGATCAGTGCTAATAAAAAGCACTGACACTGTTCTAATGACACTGGACAGGAAGGGGTTAACATCTGAGCGATCAAAGGGTTAACTGTGTGCTGTTTTACATAATGTGCTGTGTGTGTTTTACTAGGGAAACAAGCTGCTGTGTATTTCTCTGCTATGCAGAGAAATACATAACAGCATGTGCTTGCTGGCTGGAGAGAGACCGCCGAAACCAGGTGACTGACATCTGTAGCTACCAATGGTGGCATGGGTATGGCGGCGTGCGCATGCTCCTTACCCAGAAATGTAAATCAAGTATATATACGTGATTTTGCGCAGCCCTGCCTCCCTGTAGCAGTACTTCTAATATAGGGCGGCGGACAAGCCGTTAATGTAGCAGCATGGCCAGGGGTGGACTGACAACTCATGGGGCCCCGGGCAATAGGGGATCATGGGGCCTCTGTGTCCTTGCCCAAGCACAAAAAAGCCTATGAAAATGGTACCAGGGGCATCTCATGGGGCCCCCTACTGACCCCCAGCCCTCGGGCAGTGCCCGAGTTTCCAAATGGTCAGTCCGCCCCTTAGCACGGCCAATGTGAATAGGTTTAATAAAATAGATGAGACTGTTATTCATTTTTTAATTAAATTTGCAAAATATTGCAAGATGGTAAAAAAAACAAGATTCCCAAAACTGTTGGCTGTAGTAAGAGGAGCACATTAAGAAAGTATTTCTAAATATTTGAACTTATCATCAACCTCATATGGTGATGTGAGTTTTATCTTTATCTTATTCAAAAATACTATATCAATAGAATAAAACTAGCATTCCGTTTCCATTAAAACTACAACAAAGATTCAATTTGCTCCTCCAACAAAAATAAAAACACGTAAAAACATCAATTCTTAATAAAACATACTAACTGCTAGCTACTTTTCACACATGGTTAATAAGTACACAACTTGAGGCTAATTTTAATCATATGATAGTATAAAGAAAAGAATTTAAACAACTTTTTTTTTCCAAGAAAATGTTATTTGAAATGTTATTTGAAACAACTTTTTAAACTATCTTGATAGAACTGAAAGGTTTCTGAAGGGACGCTACAGGAATTTCACTTTGAGGTCATTCAAATGCTTATTACTTTGCCCTACAGATATTTTTTAAAACATTTCAACAATGCTGAAATGGTGGTCCTGTTGTCATTGTAGGAGCTGCTGAAGGAGCACTGATGCATTCTGTGTTTTATTGTATTTTTTGCTGCTTTCTTGAAAAAAGGGATAGAGTGTGAAGATCTTTTAAAGTCAATATTTCCTAAAAGTCTTATGGAGGCTGTCACTGCAGATCTTCTATTGAGTTTGCTATTTTGCTAACTGTTATGCTGTTTAGCTTCAATACTTCCTGAGATACTGACATGAAACAAGTATGCGTAGCATAAAGGTCACGGTACCTTTAGATGCCCATACTTGCATTCTTTTTTTTACCAATTTACTCAAAGAGTTGGCAATGTTACCTAAGTGAATAGGACTAACTAACAGTTTCTCCATATTCACTAAGATGTTTCTGTTAATTTTCTACTATTTTAGTAAATGTGCACCAAATATTGAAATCCAAATGTTAGCATAACAGACAGGCAACCTGCATTTCCATAAAAAAAATCAGCAAATGCAGCTGTTTCTTTCAAGATTGGTTTTCTTTAAAGAAGTGGCAACCATTGCTGTACTGTATTATGCAAAATCTAATAAATTAATATTGAATACATTTTAACAAGACCACTCTAACAGTGCAAAGTTAATAAAAAAAAGTAAGGTAGCGAGGCTTACTTAAGTATTAACATGGGTAAAATCTATATTTCAGGTACTGACAAGAGGATTGTCTCCTGATATATTATGCCTCTATTCTGTATATGTCACCCTGCACAATAAAATATGAGTATATATCTTTCTTAACCCCTTCCTACCCTCCCCAGTGTCCCTTTAAACAGTTCAGAATGCCCAGAGGACAGGAAGGATCATCAAATAAGTGACCACTTTCACAGTTGTCACATGATCATAATCTGGTCCTGATGGCTACCGATCTGTACCTGGACTGAGAGCTGTCTGCAACAGCTCAGTCTTTGTGTTGAGAGCAGCAGTGAGGCACATAAACATCAACCACCCAGTGACACATATGTGCACATATGTATTGGGCAGTTGTAAATGGGTTAATATGCACAGAAGCTACCGTACTCACTACCTAACTTGGCGAATATAATTTTTGTATTCATGTTTCAAAAATGTAATTACATTTGTGAAGGCCAATTGCCTTAATTTCCAAAAGCCAAGGTCATACAGTGATGTCATTGCTGCTGACACTCTTCATACACTCATTGAGCTGACAACATCAAACATATTAGGAATAATTGCGCATTTTTCTGTGCATGAGGAGATATCTGGTATTCTCATCCTTTCTGGAGTACTGAAATTAAATTAAATCCCATTTGTGCACATAAACTGTTATAAACACTGCAGGGAGGCAGTAAAACGCTACACTACCCATTACAAAAAATGAGCAAGGTCCTTAAATCTCCTCAGAAATTTTCCAGTCTGCACTGCCTCTGCCTGATTATCTGCACCTTTGGTCCCTCATATGAGAATATACTTAAAAAGAAATGGGCATGCACATGTGCTCGATGATACTGGTTAGTTCTTGCATGCCTATGTTTGAGAGTTGAGACTAAAAAAGTTTGACTTATAAATAGTAGTCTTTTCTAGGGTTTCTTAGAAACATAAACTGGAGTTGTTTATTTACTAAAGGTAAATAAACAGCAAGGGAATTTTTCCCAGATCTTAGTGAATGTCGTGAAGCTGTGCTGAATTTCATCATCCAATCATGTTCCAATCATGTTCCAATCATGCTCAAGTAAAAAATATTGTTTTTTATCTTCCTTGCATGTGATTGGGTATTCTTTGCAAAGTGAAATTTCAGCTGTTCTGAGGCAAATTCACTTGAAAAGTACAACTTCCATTGCAAAGTGGATAGCCTATTTGCTTTTAGTAAATTAACACCATTGTGAATAGTGTGGCAGTTGTAGGACTGTGACTGAGTTTTTTTCTTGAAGCCATGAATAACATATAACCTGCTTATATGTGTTCTCCTTTTTGCTCTTTATATTATATCTTTCATTTTCTTATCTAGCAGATAAAATTTGATTACTACCAACAAAAAGTCCTAGGGCCTTCCATAGCTTTTATTCTGCACTGTATAGCCCTCCCACACAGGAGGATGGATCCCACTACTCAATCCGGTTATCTTCCCTTTCCCACCCTCTCTTTTATCCATAGGGACCTATTGAACAGTCCCATTACCAACCTGAAGATTGTAATGGCAATTGAAAAGGCTAGTACTGGATCTGCTCCGGGCCCTAACAGTTTTCCTGCTCTCTACTAGTGCAAGTTTCAGGATGTGTTGGTTCCTCACTTGGAATGTTTTTTCAGTGCACTTGGTAAAGGAGACCTGCTAGATCCTTTACTGAACTTAGCACATATATCAGATGTCCCTACACCTAATAAAGATCCCGGGGAAGTTGGGAACTATCGGCCTATTTCCCTGATAAATAACAATCTCAAATTTCTCACTAAGATCTTAGCCAATAGACTATCCTCATTTGTCAGATCTTACATTCGTAAGGATGAAATCAGGCTTATACCAGGTCGTCAAGGTCTAGATCAAATAAGACGAGTGATTGACTTGATTTCCCTCTTGCAGGCCCAATGGGATGGTGGTGTTCAGCAACAGAGCCTTCTTCTGTCTGTTGACCTGCATAAGGCCTTTTATTCCTTATCTTGGTCCTACCTTTTTAAAACCTTGGTATTCTGAGGGTTTGACATTTTCTACAACTTCTTAGCATATTATATTCATGACCACAAGCTAAGGTTAAGTTAGTCAGACATTTCTCCTACCCCATTGTGTTTGCAAGAGGCGCTCACCAGGGCTCTCTCTTGTCTTTCCTTATATTTGCGATTGCTATTGAAACTTTGGCTATTGCAATACAAGATAACCCCATTATCAAAGAAGTGATGTGTGGCCCTCATGAACACAAGTGTGATTTATTTGCCGAGGACCAGCTATTTGTCATGTCCGCAATTACCACTATTCCCAATATACTTCAGACCTTGCGTGATTTTGGCTCAATTTCTAGGCTCCAGGTGTACGACACATAGTCAATATTAACATCCCTGCAGCTACCCTAGCAGGCTTACAGGATGCTTTTCCCTTTATTTGGCAGGAAGAAGCACTTCCTTATCCAGGGGTCTGTCTCTCATCTTCACATTTGCACTTGTATTTAGCTAACTAGGAAGAAGATGCTTCTAAGTGCAGTAGGTAAAAGCAGTTTATTAGGACACAAGTAAAAGCACTTACAAGATAGTGGAGTGTCACATGTTCATACTATATTCTAACTCATGGTGGATGTGTGGAGGGGACCATTTGGCCATCCAGAAACTGTGGGACCCGTGGAATGCACAATCAAGATGGCCACCGCACTTCCGGGATTTGTGTGGAACACATATGCCGGAATTGACATCAGATTGGGACGTTAACTTGTTTCAGAGCATGCTCTGAAACATCCACTATGAGTTGGAATATATGATGAGCCTGAGACACTGTACTATCTTGTAAGTGCTTTTACTTGTGTTGTAATAAACTGCCTTTACCTACTGCACTTAGAAGTGCCTTCCTCCTATGTTTCTTCCTGTCAGAGTCTGCTTCTACTCATTGAAGAGCTGCTCTAGTGCCCCCTTGGCTCCAGTTAGTATACTACCTCCTCCTATCCTCTGGAAGGTCTGGTCCCAGCATGAGCACCCTATGGATTATTTAAATATTTGGCTAACTACCCCTCTCCTTTTTGGCAGTTGGAGGAACAACTGTCTACTTGGACTGTGTGTGACCTATCTTGGATCAGTAGAATCCATGCTATTAAAATGATTGTGTTACCCAAGTTGCTCTATTTCTTCCAATCCTTGCCAGTGCAACTACAATGAACTGACTTGCTGCATTTCCAAGCAAAAATGACATGTTTTGTTTGGGGTAAAAAAGGTCCTCACCTTGTGTGGAAAACTTTGTTCACCCCGAAATTGTTCATGGGTCTAGGGGTGCCTAATTTTTCTACTTACTATTGTGCTGCCCAATTAGCACAACTTTACATCGTCTATTCCATCCTGAAGATACCCGATTAGGTGTATATCAAGAGACAAGCTATCCACCCCTTCACAGCGGATTATTTAGTGTGGTGCTTCCTAGAGAGCGCCCCCAATCCTGGCTCTGACATTATCACATTTGATTGCCTTATGGAATAAACTGTGGACTCATACCTCCCTTGTCTCGGAATTTACTCCGCTAGCCCATATTTTTAACAATCCTATATTTCCCCCTGGCATAGAAGCAAAAGCATTCCGATGGTGGCTCATCAAGGGCTTATATAGAATTGGCCCCTTTTTCACTCACAAGGGACCCTTTAACATACAGCATTGCCCTGTGAATTTAGAGATGCCTCACTCAGAAATTTTCTAATTTTATCAAAATTTTTAATTTCCTGAATTCTTTATAGTCTAACACATTAGAGCCCCTGCCTGACTGAAAATAAGAAAGGGTATAATAAAGACCAAGGGTGTATATCTATGATTTATAGACTCCTACTTACCTCCTCTCAAAAATTATATGTGGTAGATTAGGACAAGGATCTCTCTACAGATATAGAGTTGGAATCTTGATGCCCTCCTCTCAGATCTTCTTTCAAGGAGTTTTGAATGCTTAACTGATTGAGGCAAATATTAAGGTCTTAACTAGATGGTACTTGGTCCCTGCTTATATAGCTGAGATATATGCTAACACTTCACCGCTTTGTTTTAGAGGACGTTCTATGCATGGTTCTATGTTTCAGAACTACGTTGATGGGCTAAATTTATGCACATTCAACTAAGCCCAACTTTGGGTTCACTTACTTCATCTCTGCGAGTCTCCTATGTTTCCTTTACTATTACTATCTTATTCTTCCCCTTTATTTTCTCCTTGTCCTTTTTCTTCACTTTTCATTTATTTCTTATTACTCCAACCATGGGTTCCTTTCCATAATGGTAATCAGCATTATCCAGGGATTTGATATATTGGGAAGCTATAATTCTCTCGGATTACAGTCCTACTATCCCAATCCCTATATTAGATATGTTGTATTGTCTTATATCCTCTTATATGCTGTGATGTTTATATACTGGATATTGAGATATGTAAATTTCTTATAATAATAATATTGAAAGAGAAAATGTTTACTCAAACATAAATATTCCATATTTAAGAGTACCTAAATCTACAAGCCAGATATCCCCAAGTTACCTTAAATAAACTGAGGTTCAGTGCAGAAACAAAAATAGAGTCTAACAGATGTGTAAAAGCTGTATTTTGTCCCTTCACAAATGTGTTGACAGCAATGTGAACTGTCTCTTCTGTGAGAAAAATATTTCTCACTGAGTTCAGTCATGTGTATGTGAAATGCCAACAGATATCAATACTCTTTGCTCTTCTCTGTTAGCAGAAATGTAAATACTTTTATCTGTAAGATCTCTGTACGTTTCTCTGTATATTTCTCTGTGAATAAAGAGTTCACAGACTTGATGTTTTTTATACAAGCAATAAGAGCCCATTCACACTTGTGCGACTAGTTTGGTATGACTTCTATGCAACTTGAGCGCCATAGACTGCAATGAAAACCCTCAAAAGTCATATGAAAGTTGCACCTGAATGTTTTACATGCAACAGTTGTGCAACAAGTATCCATTATCATTAATGAATGCCAAAGTCGTTTCCAGATTGCACCTATCCAAAGTTGCATCAAAGTTGTAGTAAAGTTGTATTAAAGTTGCACCAAAGTTGCACTCCAAAGTTATGCAACTTTGGAGTCGTACAAGTGTGAATGGAGCCTAAAGGTTAAATTCAGGGGATTCTGTGTAGGAATAGTAGCCAGGAATCTCTGTAGCAATCCCTAATTGCTCTTTTCTACCTAAATAATATGCAAATTACATTTCTAAATAATATGAAACATAAATATTTTCAGAGCGAAAGAAACAGTATCAGTGGTGTGATGTCAGCACACAGTCTCCTCTCTGATGTGTTTTGTCCAATTGGACATTTTCAAGAGGACCTGAGGGATGAATTGAACATAACGTGCTGGGTGGGCACAGGCTTTCTATATGAGTTGTATCGAATTTGGTATTGCTCAACTGATTTACATATATTTTTTTCTTTATCCACAATATTATTATACTGTATACTACACTATTGCTGCTATTTTGTGGCTCGTGGGTGAGCTTTAATTACTGCAGTCAGATTTTGGTGCTGCTGAAGACAGATGACCTGGGTTCGATGCATAGATTACCTGGGATGAGATGCATGCTGTACTTGCTATGCACACTGTAGCATCTGCTTTTAGTAAGTGCTTACTCTGTAATGTGGTGTTTTGGAGATCAAGATCCACACACCGATTGATTTGATATCGTATGTCAATACCGTCTGCAGCTGCGACAGATGGCTTATAGTTCTCAATGAATTGTGAGGGCGCCGGTGAATATCATTATAGTTCATTGATTCTTCCTGCTCTTCAGTTAGCCTTTGTGGTAGGTACAGGCAGACAGCTGTACTGAGAGTCTGCAGAACCTGACATTGCACCCACTATCTGCTGATAGTGGGTGCAATGCTCTGCAGACTTCTAAGAAACAAAATAATAAACACACTTTTGTTTACCTGCAAAAAGTGTGCATTTATTTTTTAAAGTGAACGCATCCTTTAAGTGGGGTCTATCTGAGTTGTTGCAATTTCTAAGGAATACTGTGAGAACATCATAGTGTGCAATGAATTCAGATAATGAATTTCAAGTACATGAGAGAGGCCTGTACAACTGTACAATGCTGAAGGCAAGGCCTGGAGTTTAGCTTTCATGACTGTAGCTTTAGAAATTCCCCAGCATGTACAGTATAATGAATATTGGACCTAAAACCACATGAATGCCAATGTGATGAAAAATATTTAGTGTGCAGTGAAATAGCTTGTGTGTGCGTCATTAAAACAGTTTTACAAAAGAATGCAAACTAGAACATGCCATGGTTCTGGTTCACTGACCTTTAGCATGCCACAACTTACCCATATTTACCCTAAGCCACAATGCAGACCCACTGATAAGAACGTATCAGCTTTGTCTTTTGCAAGCATGCCATAATAAAAATATGAAGGATTGGTCTTTTTCTTTTTCAGCTGTACTGGGGGCGAGAATGTGAGATGTCTTGTAGTTTTACATACTAAGGTTAAAATAACTAGAACTTCAAATCTTTTGCTTTAAAGGAAGGTGAGATAACAAGACCAAACCACATGACATGACTGAAATTCCAACTTCTACCTAGTTTTAGTGTTATCCTCTATATGTTTCTACATAAGTTAAATAAACATTTACTGTATATAGTCAATGATTCTTTGATCATGTATTGGTTTCAATAAAGTGTGCAGACTTATTAAAATTATTCTTTGATGATAACACAGTTAGTGAAGGCTTTAGATGATACATCAAGTAAGGATGTACGTAAAGTAAGGTTTTCTCCTTGAATTTTTAACATGTACCATCTGTTATACAACCTCATAAAATGTGTTTTGTAAAGCTCCAAAAACTGATATTTCTCTCTGAACAAATGAATGTGCCATTTAATACCATTTAGAGTCAATTCACACCATTGGACACTCATTAAGGTATGCATATTGTGCACCTGTTGTGTATTGTGCACGCACACTGTGATACATTATACAACACATCACATTTCTTTTTTTTTTTAATTACTTTTTTAAATTCAAAATTAATTAATTTCAAAACGCTAACAAAAACATACAAAGCCATTCACAACTCTGCCCCAATCAACATCACCAGTCTTGTCTCAAAATATCACCCAAATCATGCTCTTTTTGCTCCTCCCAAGACCTCCTGCTCTTTAGCTCCCTTGTCCGTTCTATCCATGCTTGTCTTCAGGATTTCTCCAGAGCCTCTTCCATCCTCTGGAAATTTCTAGCTTAAAACGGAGTTCCACCCAAAAGGGGAAGTTCCGCTTTAATGCTTTTTCCCCCGCTCCCCAGGAACCTCCCTAGCAGAAGGATTGTCAGTATTTCTGTGCTCAAAGCGGTACATTGTTTTCAATATGTTGTTTTTTTTTATTTTAGGCCTGTAATTCTTAGGAATAACTCACTGAAATCTGCCCGAAGAAGAGTCTAGTAAACATCCCGGGTATGATAAAATTTGAAACACGAAATCATACATTATAATATAATAAATAATCATAAAAAATAATAATAATATAATAATAATAAAAAATTTTATTCAATAATGTAATCAAACCAAAAACACTGAAATTTGAAATAGAGCGCCAAGTTCACACATCACTGAGCTCAGTCGCAAAATCGTTTTCAGTGTCTGATGATGAATTTCCCCACAAATCACTATCACTCAATTCTGCAATTGGTTCTCATTTACTATCGCTGTTCTCTAGCTGGTCTAAAACCGCTTTTGATGCTTTTTGGATGCTTTTTGGATGCCATGGACGTTTCTCAGTTTCCAGGCAGAAAGGACGGTAAAAATGCAGGCAGGGCACAGGACAAAACACTAGGGACAAAATTTATGTGAAATGGTTTGATACAGTAATGTAATACTATCATATTTTAGTGTATTGAGTGAATGTCAAATTTTTACATTTTTGAAATTCCCGCTGGTTCCGCCCCCTGTATGTACCGACGCTCGAGGGAATGGAACCCGGAAGACAGATGCAGGCATTGACCGGAGGACATGGCTGGGGATGCTGCAGGGGGGACATTGTGGGACCGCAGGACAAGGTAAGTGCTCGAGGGATCGCTGAAGCAGCACTGCAGTGTAATTCCGAGTATAGCTCGGGGTTATCGCTTTTGGTACTGAAACTTAAGCCTGAGCTACACTCGGGAATACCGCCAGGGGGGTTAAGGATTAGCACTTTTGGGGAGCGAGTGCCCGTATTTGACTGGTACCCGCTCCGACTTCCGCTGCGATTATCTAGGTGATCGGAAGCTGAAGTTGTCTTCCCTCCCTCCCCATAGTCTTCTGGGACATGTGACAGGTCCCAGAAGACAACAGGGCCATTCACAAAGTGCAGCGCTTCTCGCGCATGCGCAGTGGGCACCCGGCTGTGAAGCTGCAAGCAGTCATAGCCAGATGCCCACACTAAAGATGCCGGCGCCATGGAGAGAAGATGGCCAATGAAACCAGCGGTGGTGAGGACACAGCTGGACCAAGGGACAGGTAAGTGGCTGTATTTTAAAAATCAGCAGCTAGTTTTTGTAGCTGCTGACTTTTTTTTTTTTTTCTTCAGCTGGAACTCTGCTTTAATCTGTCCAGCTATCTTTTACTCTCTCCACCTTTAGGTGATCCCTGAACACTCATCTCTTCAAAGAAACCTCTAACTTATAAATTGAACTTCTCCCAGTCTGTTCACCTTTAGACAATACCTAAAAACTCATCTCATCAGAGAGACCTATCTTACCTCCACATAACAATTGAACTATTAAAGGATAAGTTCACCTTTGGGGACATGTTACATATAACATGTTTCCACTCCTGCAGCCGCTCCCCGATGTTCTGCCTTCCTGTGACAGCAACCTAGGGATCTTCTCCACGAACTTGCTGTCACTATTTAAAAAAAATTGTTCACAGAGTTCTGTGAATGGAACAACTACTACTACTGTCAGCCTTTGCGGCTAACAGCTTGTAGTTCTCAATGAACTGCCAGGGCACTGGTGAGTGCTCTAGGTAGTTCACTTATCCTTTGTGCCATTCAATAACTACCTGCCTGTACAATGTTATGGGCAGACAGTATACTGAGAGAATCCGCAGGATCCAGGCATTGTACCTGTGATCTGATGATTGCCAGTGCAATGACTTACAGGCCGAAATGTAAAAAAATAATAAATGTGTTTTTTTTGTACCTGCAAAAAAATCATCCTTCACAGTTATTACCATTTGCACTTCTTGCTCCATCCTATTAGATTGTAAACTCTTATGGGCAGGGCCCTCCTAATCTTCTTGTATTTTATTCTAACTGTACTCTCTCTCTCTTTATTTTGTAAAATGTTGTGCAAACTGTTGGCACTATATAAATCCTGTACAATGCTAATATTGATGTAGCACCCTCCTAGATAGGTGCTAGGTTTAGATAGATAGGATTTAGTGTGTGTTTTGATATGTAAATTTAGTTGTCACATTGTAGTCAGTGTGGGTATAAAGCATAACTTGCAAACTGTAGTCAATGCTGCTGTGCTCTCTCTGCATTCAGAAAGCTTGAGAAGCCTATGGACATTAGGTGTGGACATGGCAGCATGAATATCAGTGGGAAGATGACACAGCAGAGCAGGCTGGTAACAGGCAAAGCGGAATGCAGGGTCAGATGGGCCAGGTCGGTAACAGGCGGTCAGGTCAAGCATAGACAGCAGGTCAGGTAGAAGAGAGGTCAGGTCACAGGCCAATGTCAGCAGCAGTGAGGCCGATCAGGCAAATACCGTAGGCAGAGACAGTCCAAGAAGCAAGCTGAGGTCAGTGCAGGTAGAGTTCAAGCGAGGTCAGGACAAGCTGGGTCAATCAGGGGTATCAATTCAGGAACAGACACAGGAACACAGGGAGAGCTGCAGATCAGACAGCAATTCACCAGTGCAACTACTGCATTTATATAGGCCAATAGGCGCCAGAATTAGCCAATGCGCATTCCTGTGCATGCATGCCCACACAAAACAGCAAGAGCACATGCAGGCCCGCGCCTACGCATCCTTGTGTGGCTATAAGCCTCAGCTGCGCCACGGCCAACATGTCCCTGACAGCTGTATTAAAGCTTAAGTCTACTGTTTGTTTCAACCATGGACTTTGTCATAAATTATTTGAAAGAATACCCAGAGTCCTCAAATGTACATAGTTTCTGTTTTTTTTAAGTATCCCACTTAATTCCCTCATCCCTATGCAAGTTCTGCAAAAATAAACAAAAAATACCCCTAGACTGGTCATTGAAGAAGCGTGTGAATGAGCCTATGTGCCTAACTGCAGGAGTGAAGCTTTTGGGGGAGACCTGGACAGTATTCCAGTGGCTCCTACAGGAGTAGCGCTACGTAATATTAATATTTTGACACATTATATAACTCTATGCATGGCAGCTTATTACAGTGTGTTAAAGCATGTTGTAACACACTGCACTGAGCAAAAATGTTCATTTATATCTTATTAATATAAGCATTATAAACATTTATTCCAAAACATTGGAAGACTAAGTTATAACAGTAGGGAGCCAGGAACAATGGAAAAACCAAGTCAGGATGTCTGGACATGGGGGCCCATCAGGGAGCTGCAAACAGTACCATAAAAGATATAGTAATTTTCCAATCAATCTAGATGACATGTATTTTTTGTGCAATATTTTTTGCGCCGAAGAACCTTTTTGAGTTATTGTATTTTTTTACTTTTAATAACTAAATTGTAATAAAGACAATACATTTATATATAAACTTTGTTGTGGAGTGTACGTGCCTATAAAGTCCATGGTTATTTTCTACTATACATTGCATTTTGGGACACAGCACGAGGGATGGATTACTGGTTTCCATAGTACCACCCTATGGCAACACCTTAAATTCTATAGAACTGGAAAATGCCTAATATGGAAAAATCTAAAATACTGTATACACAGCTTTTTTTTGTGATAAAACAGCACTGAAGTATATGTTTTTAATTATGATTACTATGAAATCAGAATACATAGGAGGAAATAACTGAACATGTCTAGAAAAGTATTTGGTAGTTTTTCAGTTACGTTTAGTGGTCAGTGCACACTTGGTACAGACTTGCTCTTACATATAATGCAAATGCAAAAATTTACAAAACAGGTTCTACGTGGTCATATACCTTTAAAGAAAATCCACTCCCTTTTTTAGGCACACTAGTACCTAGCTGGTATATTTGGATGCTGGAGCATACATCCCTTAGCAAATGATATTTGCTTGTGAATTTGTTTATAACATACTTAAATCCCAGAAGATGTTTAAAAGGCTGTTTTTAAGGGTCAGCAATTCCCTGAATTGCATTTTATTTATTGTTTAATGGTACATCTGCCCTGTTTGCCCTATAGATAAAACATTATTGAACCTTATCTGTTTCAAACTGTTGTTGGGTACTGGTTAACCACATGACTAACAAAGCCTTAAGTTACTGTTGGTTTACTTATGTTAAAAGCCATGGCAACTATACTATCCACACATAACATCCGGGGCAATAATTCATGAATCATAGCACTCTGATTTTGTTAGATGCACACTGCAGCTGTTATCATTGGCACAATAATAATAGTTTGATCATAAAAAGTGTGTGATTAACAACAGAAGGAATACCTACACAAACCTCTATTAGCTGCCCAGTATCTATGTAACCATAAAAATGCTATTAATGTGTTACACTATGTCCTATTATTGTTATACTTTGCTACTGATAACAAAGCCTGCATATATGTCGTTATTTATATATGATCTTTATGTTCACTACAGCCTGAATTCTCAATATGTCGGCACTGGTGGAGACATTATCATTGCTTTCATCTTTGCATGAGGAATGTAAATCTGAAAACTACATAGAACCTCATTACAAGGAATGGTATAGGGTGGCCATAGATGCACTTATCGAGGGAGGTGTCATTTCATATCAAGAATTCCTTTCCAAAGAAAGAGCTACAGAGTTTCTTGCAGAAGATGAAGTCAACTATATTACAAACCACATCCAGAAGGCAGCAGAGACAGTGGAAAATTCACAGGGGGATACAACAGATGACAATTCATCTTCTGGTACTTACTGGCCAATGGAATCAGATGTAGAAGCACCAAATCTTGACCTTGGTTGGCCTTTTGTAACATCAGGACATATAGGAGCTACGGACATAAATCTCTACTTCCACCCCCCAAGAGGACATCCTCTAACAATTAAAGAAATGGTCAGAAAATTGATAAAAGAAGCGAGAAAGGTAAGATAAGATTATGCAATATAGCAATTATTATGAAATATCAAGTATGGATAGCCTAAACTGTGTTCATACTCAAGTTGGGGTTAAGCTGTTACAGTCTAAGAAAACTCATGGAATGGTATGTCTCTGAACAGAAGCAGGTAAGGCTCTATGCAACTTTATGACCTATAGATAATGATCTTTAGTTTGCAAAAAGCCTGGAAATGTACTGTGTATAATTGACCAGGAGAGAAATGTTTTATTGTAATATTTGTGGATTTTCAGCTTTAAAGAGAAGTATGGGAATTCTTTTTTCTAGATCATACTTACCTAGGTGGATGCAGCATCAGTCCTATGCAGCATCTGTCCCCCGCTGGCTCTAAGGGTGAGAACTCAATGATCACATGATCGCTGAGTTCTCACAGCCATTCTAAGCAGTGAGTGGTGACTGTCAGTTACTGCTGTCTGCTCTGCCCCCCTCCCCCCGTGCTCACTGGAGTGCTGAGCTGTGGAGGGGGAGGGAGCGGCTGGCTCAGGCTCTCAGTGGATCACTGAAAGGCTGATCCAGATGCTGCTTCAGGCTGTGGGGTGGATCCGGACTTTAAAATGGGGATCTTTCCCCAGCCTGGACCAGCTGAGCGATGTCAGCTGACAGCGGGCATTAGCCCACTGCCACCTGAAAACAGGTCAAACGAGTGAGAAACAGCTGCACTCCTGTGATCCACAGGATACGTACAGCCAAAAAAGCTTTGGCTGTACTTCTCCTTTAAAGCTGATCTCTATCAATATGAAAAAACAATCCTTTGCTTTTCCAGGGGATAGAACAAAACAGAGTGTTATTTACCTTAATACAAGGTCCCACAGTCTTCCTCTCCACCACATCCTGCTGTGAGAACTGTGACCCTAAAGCTGCTTCTTTCAAGTCTCTGACCAGTCTTGTTGCAGTTTCTTTCACTCATGTCATCACTTACAATGCAGGATCCATGGTCAACACTGGTACTACATTGTATGTAATGACTTAGGAGTGCCTGCCTGTATTTCAGTGCAGCAGGGAAAACATACTGGACCACCAACTGTTAAAGGACTGTGGGTTATAGGTAAGTTAAGATCTGTCTTATCTCTTCTCTTAAAAGAAACAAGCAATTTATTTAATATCTGGTTTGTTACTACGTGGAGGTGATTTTTTAAAAGATGTTACAGGGAGCTCTGTGTGGTAGTAGACAGCACTCATGTGTTACAGCACTGGGGTCCTGAGTTTGATTTCCATAACCGATTCTACATATATTGAGTTTGTACAGTATATGTTTGAAAGAGTATGTGAGAGTTTCCTGGAAGAACTCCAGGTTCCTCCCACAATCCAAAACCATAGTGGTAGGTGAAATTTATTCAACTAAAATTGGCCCTACTTTGTGTATGACTGTATTAGGTACACTAAATAAAATAGAAGTTTACATTGGGGCAGAGAATGTGTAAAAGATTGTGTTTAGAGATGAGCGAATCGAACCTGGCGAAGTGGAATTCGTTTCGAATATCAGGAAAAATTCGATTCGCATCAAATCCGAATTTTAGCAAACTTCGGGTGCACGAATCGAATTTTTCCCGATCAGCCGGCAAAAGTGTCACTGCAGAGAGCTCCGCTATTTCTGACAGTTCTGACAGTTCATTTACAGCGGTTGAAACATTGTATCTATTTGTTTCCATTTAGGATACAGATGTTTTTATTCGGAAATAAATAGATACAATGTTTCAACCGCTGTAAATGTGAAGGAACTGTCAGAGAACTGTCAGAAATAGCGGAGCTCTCTGCAGATACACTTTTTGCTGTACTTTAATTCTTCTTCTTTTCATTCTTCTTCTTCTTTTCATTTTTCTTCTTCTTCTTTTCATTCTTCTTTTCATTCTTCTTCTTTTCATTCTTCTTCTTCTTCTTTTCATTCTTCTTTTCATTCTTCTTCTTCTTTTCATTCTTCTTCTTCTTCTTTTCATTCTTCTTTTCATTCTTCTTCTTCTTCTTTTCATTCTTCTTCTTCTTTTCATTCTTCTTCTTCTTCTTTTCATTCTTCTTTTCATTCTTCTTCTTCTTCTTTTCATTCTTCTTCTTCTTCTTCTTTTCATTCTTCTTCTTCTTCTTTTCATTCTTCTTTTTATTCTTCTTTTCATTCTTCTTCTCATTCTTCTTTTCATTCTTCTTCTTTTCATTCTTCTTTTCATTCTTCTCATTCTTCTTTTCATTCTTCTTTTCATTCTTCTTCTCATTCTTCTTTTCATTCTTCTTCTTCTTCTTTTCATTCTGCTTCTTCTTCTTTTCATTCTTCTTTTCATTCTTCTTCTTCTTCTTTTCATTCTTCTTCTTCTTTTCATTCTTCTTTTCATTCTTCTTCTTCTTCTTTTCATTCTTCTTCTTCTTCTTTTCATTCTTCTTTTCATTCTTCTTCTTCTTTTCATTCTTCTTTTCATTCTTCTTCTTTTCATTCTTCTTTTCATTCTTCTTCTTCTTCTTTTCATTCTTCTTCTTCTTCTTCTTTTCATTCTTCTTTTCATTCTTCTTCTTCTTCTTTTCATTCTTCTTCTTCTTCTTTTCATTCTTCTTTTCATTCTTCTTCTTCTTTTCATTCTTCTTCTTCTTCTTTTCATTCTTCTTCTTCTTCTCATTCTTATTTTCATTCTTCTTCTTCTTCTTTTCATTCTTCTTTTCATTCTTCTTCTTCTTCTTTTCATTCTTCTTCTTCTTCTTTTCATTCTTCTTTTCATTCTTCTTCTTCTTCTTTTCATTCTTCTTCTTCTTCTTTTCATTCTTCTTTTCATTCTTCTTTTCATTCTTCTTCTCATTCTTCTTTTCATTCTTCTTCTTTTCATTCTTCTTTTCATTCTTCTTCTCATTCTTCTTTTCATTCTTCTTCTTCTTCTTTTCATTCTTCTTCTTCTTCTTTTCATTCTTCTTCTTCTTTTCATTCTTCTTTTCATTCTTCTTCTTCTTCTTTTCATTATTCTTCTTCTTCTTTTCATTCTTCTTCTTCTTCTTTTCATTCTGCTTCTTCTTCTTTTCATTCTTCTTTTCATTCTTCTTCTTCTTCTTTTCATTCTTCTTTTCATTCTTCTTCTTCTTCTTTTCATTCCTCTTCTTCTTTTCATTCTTCTTCTTCTTCTTTTCATTCTTCTTTTCATTCTTCTTCTTCTTCTTTTCATTCTTCTTCTTCTTTTCATTCTGCTTCTTCTTCTTTTCATTCTTCTTCTTCTTCTTTTCATTCTTCTTCTTCTTCTTTTCATTCTGCTTCTTCTTCTTTTCATTCTTCTTTTCATTCTTCTTCTTCTTCTTTTCATTCTTCTTCTTCTTCTTCTTCTCATTCTTCTTTTCATTCTTCTTCTTCTTCTTTTCATTCTTCTTTTCATTCTTCTTCTTCTTCTTCTTTTCATTCTTCTTCTTCTTCTTTTCATTCTTCTTCTTCTTTTCATTCTTCTTCTTCTTCTTTTCATTCTTCTTCTTCTTCTTTTCATTCTTCTTTTCATTCTTCTTCTTCTTCTTTTCATTCTTCTTCTTCTTTTCCTTCTTCTTTTCATTCTTCTTCTTCTTTTCATTCTTCTTCTTCTTCTTTTCATTCTTCTTTTCATTCTTCTCATTCTTCTTTTCATTCTTCTTTTCATTCTTCTTCTCATTCTTCTTTTCATTCTTCTTCTTCTTCTTTTCATTCTTCTTTTCATTCTTCTCATTCTTCTTTTCATTCTTCTTCTCATTCTTCTTTTCATTCTTCTTCTTCTTCTTTTCATTCTTCTTCTTCTTCTTTTCATTCTTCTTTTCATTCTTCTTCTTCTTCTTCTTCTTCGTCGTGCCCCGTGACTGCCCAAATGAGTGAAGTGTGCGGTGATTCTAAGATCGACGGCACTCATCTGCATGTCATACTGACTGACAGTATTATTTCTCTTCCCCAGCAGACTCCAAGGGCATTTAAATTAAAGGTACAGTGTTCTGCACTAATATAAAGGCTCTCTGAAGCCTAGAAACCCTTTAAATAAGTTAAATTCGCGGCGAATAAATTCGCATCGAATCGAATTTCTCCCGCAAATTCGGCGAATCAGCCGAATCGAATTTTTGAATAATTCGCTCATCTCTAATTGTGTTCTATATGATGCCATGAGGAATATGTCAACATGGTATAAATGAATAGAATAAATCCATGTCCGGGTGTCAAAATAGAATTTTAGAAACCTTTTCCAGGAACAGGAGCAGGGGCTTTTTTTAGTTTGTTGGGATGTCCATAGACAGATAAAATGGTGTATGGAAACTCCCAAGAAGCACACTTTTTCAAGCTAGTAAATGACCAATAAGAATTTAAAAGAAAATTAAAGATGTATGAATGTCATGTACAAAATTATTTATTTATGTGTGTGAAATACAGAATATTATGCCATCAATTTCACATCACATTCAGCAACAAACAAGCAAGAAAAAAAAAACAGTTGTGCCGTTCATATTTATCCAAGGAACTAATACCTATATATTTGTTTTATAGATTAGTTGTTAATAAAATGTTTATGAAAAAGATAATTACTATGACTTTGTGAAAGTAAATTGCATTGTTTCGCTTACAATTTCATTATTTAGAGTTACAAAATTCAATATGTTAACATTTGCACTTTCAGACATACGTTTTGCTGTTCATTTGCTTATTACAGTAAAGATTTTATGTTTGTATAATTTTTATAATTAAACTAACCTCTGTCAGAAATTTAAAACATGAACATAATTTAAGACAAAGGATACTTCTGTTTTTATTACTGCAAAAAGGTTAATAACTCAGAAACAGATAATGTATAACCATACAAAGGAAATAATACAATGTGTGAGTGACTTTTTAACCCCCCACCCCCATCTATTTTTAATAAATACTGATCCCGATCATTTGTACTATGAACTATTTACATAGCAGAAGATAGTATAATGCAAGCAAGTCTAAAGGGCTTTCTGCTCTTGACTAGATTGACAGACATTTGTCTACAAGAAGGTATACAGAAACCAAAAGAAACATTTGTTCTTCCTAGCAATGCACAGTGGTCACTAATAGTGTACATTTTCCCCCACTTCTACCTGATATAAAAATAAAACACATAATTAAATGCATTTAAGCACAGATCATTTAATTTGTGCTAAAATGTTTTCCCCCCTCTAATATAAAATTAATTGTAAGGGAGTGTTGGCTGCGCATTTGCAAAGCTGGAAAGAACATCAGAACTAGAACTTTGTTATGCATTCTGGGAAATAAGTTTGACAGATCACTCTCAGCCTGTGTGCAAGCTTTTGTATTTAGCTCACTAAAATATTCTTGTGACACTATATGCAATGCAGCTGTACAAGCCATTGATCCCGACAGTCAATGAGATTGGCTGGTCTCAGCTCAAGCTTTATTCTTTTTATTCAGAACAATAAAAGTGAATGCTGTAGGGTGTTGTTGCTTTATCATTTATTTTTTATTAGCAAAATAAAGTTGATAAACTGAAATGTCAAAGTTTTCATTAACTCTTTGCCACATTTTACATAATTTTTTAGGATTTCCTTTTAGAGTATGACTGTAACTCATAAAAACAACAAAGTGCTAGTACTATAATTTAGATGCCCCCCCCCCAACCTTTAACAGACCATATACAAAAACTAGAACAAAGAATAAGTTACTACAAACTGATTTCTATGGACAATTGTTCCACTTTTTTTTTTTTTTTAGTTTTCTTAGCATAGTTATGTGTATATGGCCCGTTATATACCTCTTTTATGGACCAATATTACATCCATTCTACAGTATGTGCTAATCAAACTGCTTCTGATGGATTTTCTGTATATGACAGTATAGGAAGATATTACAAGCCAGCATTTTAGTAATAATAACCAGAAACTGTTGTCAGTGCTCAAAACGTGGCTTGAAAATCAGAGATATTTAAATACAGCTTGTGTGAACACCTGTATCACAAAACTGGCTGCACAGAACTAGAAATCCTTTGTGTGTTAAGTAAAACAATTTATCAACTGTACTTAGCTGTTTTTTTGGAGATCTTACTATAAAAGTGTGTTTGGATCTTCAATATTTTTCCCTCTCATGACTTATTTATAGGATGTGCAGTTACAAGGAAGCCCATATTTACGCATATCCCTGCACACTTCAAAAATGTAGCACACTTCTAAATACATATTTAACTTTTTATTAGATAGTGTAACTGAAGCATTAACACAACAAAAATGATTTTTAACTTCAGACAGTGCAATTAAAAATGATGTCACACAAAGGAAAAAGTACATAACATCCCCTAACATCCCATAACATACTGAGTAGGTAGGAGTAGCAACAAATGGCAAAAACAACTGTTGCAATAGGAAATATGTTAGTTGATGTGTAATTGTAAATTTTTTTGTAACCTTGGATATTTAACTGCTGTGAGGTTGCATAATGCATGTATTTTCCCAACAGTGGTAAGGCAACTAAATAAAGAACATAGAGAATCGGTATTGTTGCTTAAAAGTCTTGACAATTTATGGCAATAAATAAATATATAAAAGGGGAAAGTATAATGAAAGTGAGTTATTTACCCATTTAAACTTTATTATGGGAAATCAAAGTGTCCAAGCAATAGTGAAATATATGTTGTGTTTTGTTGTTGAATGCCATCAGTAATCTCTCAAATTAATAATGTGATTTTACCCTTTGATTTTGAATAGGGAGAGAGTGATGAATGTTTACATTGGCTGCTGATCCATTACCTACAAAAAGGAAATGGTTTAGTACAATTCTGTGTATCTTGATCTCTAATAGGGCCAATTGTGGAGAAGAAGAGGTTAATATGCCTGTAATATCATCATGTGTTCCAAAAAAAATGAAACATTTAATTTACGTTTTGGATTATGTTTTTTGGGAAAAAGAAACGTTAATTTATTAGCCAAACTCAGAAACATGTTTGACTAGTCAGAATCAATGTAGAACTGTAAAACAAAATAAAAAAAAAAGTAAAAAAAAAAGAATAAAAAAAGTATTTGTAATTTAACAGCAATAAAATATATATACCAATCAACCATAAATAAAGTCATAAACTTAACATATTTTTTACTCTTGAGAAATCCAGCTTCAGAATTAAACTTATTTTGTCTTGGCAGTATGTTCACAGTAACAGATTGGGATGTATAATGGCCCTTGTTAATGGCTTTTGACAGAGCACTTTTAAGAATGTAGCAGCTGTTTTGAATTCAGTGGGAGTTCACTTAAAGTAGAACCAAAGGCAAAACTTTTTTTTTTCTGTGTTTGAATAGAATAGAATGGAAATGGATTAGAATACTTATTAGGCTTTTATTGCTTTTTTATTGTCTTTGCTCCTGTTAGGGCAATTCATTCTCTCTATTTGTCCTGTTTACCATTATCATAGAAATTAAAAGAAAATCCCAAAGTTGGGGTTTCCTCAGAAGAGTAATAGTGGGGAATGAAGAAACTAGTTCTGGTGATCTGAGAGGGAGTATTCTCTTAAAGTTTATGGATTTCCTCCCACTTCATGTATGGGCTATGGGACAGGAAGTGAAGGTAAATCTTCCCAATTGGACATTGATGGCAAAAAAAACAAAAAATCTAACTGACAAGTGTTATTACCCTCCCTTTCTCTATCCAGAACAAGAAAAACAATTGCCTATGATTCCGCTAAAAATCCCTTATGTTTATAGTATAAATATTGGAGTTCCAAAAATAGAAATTTAAAGGATGTTGATGTTAGTCAAATTAGGCATTGCTAAAGATAATTTTGAATCCGAAATAAAAAATAGATGAATCTATCTTATACTTTATTATCTCTAAAACAGCTTTCCTTAAAAGGCTGAAGTAATTACACCACTAACAAAAGAAAGTTGCAACCCTGGTCCCAGAAGTAAGACTGCATGGGAACTTGTACTGGTACTGTCCCATAACACTGGATGGATTGTGTTTATCATTACCTTTTTTGTAATTCAGTCTTTTTGCCACTGTTTTCCTCTACCATTGTCTATGCACATCGATACAATGCACATATGACATATTATTGCACAGCTAGCCAATAAATGACAATGGGAGCTCCACTTTCAGCTGCTGCTTTGAATCAGTATTGAATTGTACTCTATAACTGGGGCCTTTCCTATCTCAGATACATTGGTTAATTGTTGATTGCAGTTTGGTGACATAGGATGTGGGGAGTGTGTCTAGAATAGGTATGGAAAGGATTGTATTCTGAACATTTTACAGCTGAGGTTCTGCCAACTCAGGAGACTGGAGTTTTCAAGAATTAATTTCATTGCTTAGCTAACTTCAGCAAAGCTTTGTAATTGCATCTGGTAAGATTAGAACTAAGTACACTAAGTGTTACCCCCAAATATTGGAGATTTTAAATTAAAACCTGTGGAAACCCTGATGTCTCAGAGATCTGGTTTTAAGGTGAACAGAGATGTTGATGCCTAACATATACGATTTGACATTGTTGGCTTTAAAAAAGGAAAAGCGTCCAGAGTAATCTAACATTGTGAGGAAATGTAATGGATCAGTTGGGGTTTCCATCGACCACACATATTAGGGAGAGAGGAATCACTCTTGTGCTGTTTTTATTTTAAAGGGGAAGGATAGTAGACCTAAAGTGTACCCTAGTGCAAGACATGGTGTAAAGGGCTTGATTCATTGATCCTATAAAGCCAGTGAGACCAAATTTTGCAAGTACCTCTCTCAGGTATCCCCAGTGTATTCTTTTGAATGCCTTCTCAGCAATAAAAAAGATTAAGATACATCTGGTGTTATTTGGGGTCTATCTTCACTCCTCAAACCTCACATAATCAGGACAAATCTGTTGAGGCAGAATTAATGTTCGAAACTTGTAGGTATTATTTTGTGTAAAATGTAATATCTGGATATTAAATATATTGAACGATAATTAGCTGATGATGTTGGGGATCTACCTGGTTTGCAGATGGTAATATTAAGGTCACAAGCACATGCTAGTACTTGTGGCTAGGTTATAGGTGTTTTAAAAAAATGGCAGGGAGCAGGACTTTATAGTATTCATTACTAAAGTCACCAGGGCCAGGGGATTTAATTTCTATATAGACCTCTTTATTATGTGTATAGAGAATGAGGAAGTGAAAGTATTTAAATGTTCCTGGGATATTCTAGGTAGGTTGAGTTTCTCTAGAAAGGTCTGCATTATTTGAGCCGTGTGTGTGTAAAGCGAGTAAAATCCTGTAAACAGTTGGTGATATTGGCTGGATTAGTGAGTTTGTTATTGAGGCCATTATTTTAAATCTAGATCTGAGAGTTCATCCTTGAACCACTGGTCATCAGTGGAATGTTTGTTGTGGCCAGCTACTAAATGATTAGGGGCAGAGGTGTACTGTAATCAATGTGCTCGGTCCTCTTCTCTAGTTTTTCTAAATGTGCAGTTTAAAGAGGCTGCTATGAAGAGCTATCCGCAGTGCTTGCTTGAGGGAGAACATCAACCTAAATTTGTGTTTTGGACTGCTTTCACACTGAGGATTTTTTCAAGTGTTTTTGTATTACAAAAGCGCCTGAAAAGCTCAAGTAAACTGCTTCCCTATGTATGTGAATTATATCTATGTATATGTTCACAATGTATGTGTTCACATTGAGGTGTTGCACTTGTGGTGCGGTGTAAAAACTCTTACTTGCAGCATCTTTGGGGTATTTTTTGGGAGTAAATAAAAAGCGCCAAAAACGCCTCTTCCCATTGAAATCAGTGGAAAACTCCTGAAAAGTTCCCCACAAACGCATCTGAGAAGCATTTTTGGTGCAGTTTTTAAGTCACGTGTCCTTTAAAAAATGCCCAGAAAGCGCAACAAAAACACAGTAAAAACGCTTATGCGTTTTTGTTGTGTTTTTGCTGTGGATCAGTGTGAAATTAGCCTAGGGCATAATCCCTGCAGAGATTGTGTACTTTTTACCCACTGGTTCTTTATATTGTGATGAAGAGGAAGGCAAGGCATCAGGTCACTTCACATGTGTGTTTTTCCATTGCTGAAGACCAAGGATAAGGAATTATTCAGAGACCGAACAGCTAACAGAGTATCTGCGTGAGGGATCAGGGACAGGGTCTCTGATGTCACTTTCCTGAGGATTTTCCCTGTTACAATGAGGGAAGAATTTCATGAGTCTCCTAAAATAGGCAGATTTGGTGCACCAATATGCAAATGTTCCCCAGGTCATTCTGGGCTAGGCACATAAATCCTTTGGTTGTTTTGCAAGCTGTAGTTGTGGTGGGTGGCTCATTTGCTGTAGGTCTGGGTCGGAGCGCCCAGCTCAATCAGTTATTCACTTCTACGGCAAATCTATGCCCCTAGTGAAACACTTTTTTCAGTAAAAGATAAAATTATTTATATATATTTTTTGTACCCTTCCTATCTCTTATCAACTAAGTACTATCTAATTGTGTGTACAGTATATACCAGTTTTTTTTTCTTTTCTTACCTTATATTTGCTCTTTTAGCTATCATTTATTTTTACATGTTCATTTAAAAGTCTTTTTTGTTGTTGTGGATATATGAGGTGGGTTCAATTCAGTAATTATATGGAACCAACACAAGTGATTATTGCTTTGCACAGAAATTGATTATTTAAATTAAAAAAATCTATAGGACATTTATTTTATGTGACATATTACTAAATTCTTAGACTTGGGTCTATTCCTTCCCAAACAGGGGATCATAATTATCTGTAAGTTACTTTGAAAGCCGTGGAGATCATTTAGCTGCCTGTGACATCATTCAGCATGACCGTTTTGGTGGTGGGTCAGTCAGTGATGGTCTGGGGAGGCATATCCATGGAGGGGCACACAGACCTCTACAGGCTATACAATGCCACCCTTACTGCCAGTAGGTATCGGGATCGCTGATGCAGTGGGTCCTAGTTCCTCCTGGTGCATGACAATACCCAGCACCATGTGGTCAGAGTATGCAGGCAGTTCTTTGAGGATGAAGGAATTGATATCATTGAATGACCCCCTCGCTCGCCTTACCTAAATCCAACAGAACAGCTCTGGGATATCATATTTCAGTCCATCCGATGCTGCCAGGTTGCACCTCAGACTGTCCAGGAGCTCAGTGATGCCCTGGTCCAGATCTGGGAGGAAATACCCCAGGACACCATGCATCGTCTCATTAGGAGCATGGCCCGACGTTGTCAGGCATGCATACATGCACATGGGGGCCATACAAACTACATTTTGAGTTGCAGCAATGAAATTTCAGCAAAATGGACTAGCCTGCTGCATCATTTTTTCACTTTGATTTTTGGGGTGTCTTTAAAGTCAGTCCTCTATACGTTGATACTTTTCATTTCCATCAAACGATGGGGCATCCTTACGTTCCTAACACATTACCCAGTCCATATCAGTATAGATATCCAGCATGATATTTTTCCCCATTGAGATCTGATGTGTTTTCAAAGTGTTCCTTTAATTTTCTTGAGCAGTGTGTGTATATATATATATATATATATATATATTTACATGATGGCTTCAGTTTAATCAAACATTATTTTGATTATGTGCTGTTGAACTGTCATGCACAGTATCTGAAGTTGAGTTTATGCCTTAGGGAAGATATAACTGATTGCAATGCTTAATCACTGAAGTGAATGTTTCTCTAACTCCTGTTTAAAAAGAAAATCCCCTATGGTAATTATGTTTTGCAATTAGTGTTTGGATCCTTTGCTCTTACTGATATTTATGGAAAGTATTGACCAGACACAATGGGATTTTCAGACTATTAATCAGGGTAACACAGTATTCAGGTTACTCTGAGGCAACAGACATTAGTATGTTTATATATTGTAACCCTGGAGGAAACATGGGGTAATTGAACATATCAAGCAATGCAAAGAGAGGAAACCGTAGGTGATATTTAAATCTAATGGTTCTCCACAGCAAATTTATGCTTATATAATGTTAATGAAGATGGATGTTTAATGTTTAAGCCCAACTGAGCTTTCAGATTAAATCAGCTAAATACATATCAGGAACACCAACACAAGAGGTGTGCAAAGCTTGTTTTCTTTAGGATGATTTATAACTCGGTAATCAGCAAAGCTCATGCTCCCAACTGATTGCTGAGCTCTAGCTTATGCCTGGTACACACATTCAGTTTTTTTTTTTTGTTCAACCCAGAGGGCTGAACAAAAAAAAAAAAAAACCTGGAAGATTGCTGTATTAACTAAGCAATGTTAGTGCAGCAATCGCTCCCGCTGTGTCTTTGTGTTCTGACAGCGGGACTCCCTTCCGTGCCAGAACACACTAATAAGTGCTCACAGTCATTGGCTGTGAGTGCTGATTGGATGCTGGTTTTCTAGCATGTCCCTTTGACAGAATCCGATCCTTAAACTGGCTTCTTTTGGAAGGACGCTGTACACGTGGTCAGAATGTCAGCTGGTTCCTGCTGAACAGGCCGATATTCGGACCATGTCTACCCAGCTTTAGACTTAGCAGGGGATGTGCCAGGCAGAGAGGCAGGTGGATGATAACACGGTCTCCCACTCAACCTAATCAAATTGATTCCTAGAATACAAAGCTGCCTATGAATAGCTGAGCAGTACTCAGCCCATCCTAATTTTGTTCTAGGTGAAGGGAAGTTCACATCCTTTACCAAAACACAGTGCTGTATATTGTATGTAGCTGAGGCTACATACAGATTATACAGCACGCCCAAAGGTATCACCCGTTAGCCCACCTTGGTTCAACTGAACAATGTGATAGTATAAGTGGAGATCAGCTTTAAATTAGGGAAATGTTAGCCCATCTAGACCATGTACAGTTTTTTAATTTTAATTTCTTGCTAATTTTGGACATTTTCACATTAATAAATAATGTAGAGAATTTGTTTTCTCTATACCTTTTCTGATGGATTTAGCTGAACTTTGGTGGATATATAAGGTCTTTGGTTACAAAAAAAAAATAGGATTCATCTATCTTGCTTTATATACTCACCTTTCCCTTTGCTAAAATTATTTTGCATGGTAGTAAATACAGTATATTGGTGTTTACTATCAGTTTTACCATTGTATGTTTACAAACGCATTTCTGAAATGAATTCCCACAAAGCTTTAAAAATGAATACCTAAACTGACAAGGCTAACACACTGAATAGTGAAAAAGAAATTACAGCAGGCAGGTACTTGCATTATCCTTAAAAAATGCTAGAAAATGAATGTACATCAATCAACAAAGGGTGTGTTTACAGTACTTGAATTTATAAACCCTATTCATGATGGATCAGTTAAAAAGCTGTCAAAATGTATTACTAGCTTTTACCTAAATCATCTGGAGATTTCTGTTTTATCTTTAAAGTGTTACTAAACCAACAACAGTAAAATCAGTCTGTATATGCAGTAACTCATGCATGTTATACTCACTCACTGTGGAACCTAAGGGGTTAATCCTCTGCATTGTTTAAAAACCCTGTTTGATCCTGACTTCTCTGATCCTCCCCTTTTTCCAGTGCCCCCCTCTTATCTCCTGAGATGACATATTGTGTGGAGACACTCTGCGAATGCTCAGTTTGGTGTGTATTGCTAGGGAGGTTTTTTTTTTCTTGGGAGAGTGCATGTGCTCAGCACAGGGCCAATCAGCACTTTCCAGACAGAGGTCAGGGGTTCTGCATCCTCCTAGAGCAGAAAACTTCCTCCTATAAGCTTTAACAACATGTGCTCTGCTGAGATGCTGATAGAAGTTACAAGACTGCTCTAACTGCTCATGAGAAAAGGTATTTAGCAGTTTATATTTACTAAAATAATTGAACTTCCATTTTACGTGTACTGTTGGGGACCAGATATAGTGAATGCAGGGTCCTGGGTTTAGTAATACTTTAAGGCCTCCTTCACACCATTGTGCAAAGACGTCGGTTTTTCCACGCGCATTCTGCAAGGGCGCAAGAAAATCAATTGCTCTCTATGTGCTCTGTCCACAACACAACACTACTGTAGTACCACGTGCAGATTTTTTCTATGCAGGAATCTGCAACTTGTAAAAAACTCATTGAAGTGAGCATGAAAACTAATTTCAACTGATGTCTCTTCAAGTGAAATCTGCACATCAGTTTCCATGCACATATGCTGTCATTTGAAGCCCTGTATCTCTTCTAATTCCAAAGAATTGCAGTACATAGTTACTGAGTTTCTAATAAATCAAAAACATTATGGGGTTTATTTACTAAAGCTGGAGAGTGCAAAATCAGACTCCCTTCTGCATAGAAACCAATCAGCTTCCAGGTTTCATTGCCAAAGCTTCATTGAACAAGCTGAGGTTAGAAGCTGATTGGTTTCTATGCAGAAGGGGGTCTGATTTTGGACTCTCCAGCTTTAGTAAATAAACCCCTATAAGTCAGTACAACCCTATGTAAATTGATAAAAGCCAACCACACTTTCAACTAAATACATTTTAGTTGCATAAAAATAAAAGGTATTCATAGTCTTACAGTTTGTATAATTAGAAAACAGCCCCGGGTTGAAAACTAGTCTCCTGCTAGCATTCTGCAGAAAAGGACTCTTGCTCTCTGTGTGGAAGCAGTGGTGTTTTTGCAAACTTTCAAAACACCCCGTGCCGAGTCAGAGTTAGTTCACTTCAGTCACCAGAGCATGAGCTTTGATCATTACAGAGCTATGGATTTGACTCAGTAGGGGTGTACAGGACCTCGACAGAGAGACCTTTGCTTCTGCACAGAGAGTAGTCCTTCTACACAGCATGCTGACAGAAGACAGGCCTTTTTTCTCAGGCTGTGGCTTTTTTCCATAGAAAATGAACTGTCAGACATTGTGTGCCTATTGTTTTTTATTCATATTTCATGTGTTTAACTAATTTAAAATTTCAGTTGGGCATGAATAAATAAATATATGAAAACAATACAGTGTAGATCAGAGTTGCTATATTTTTTCCATATGAATGCTTTGCACTATACCTAAAGGGTCTTCACATGGTTTCAGATGGTAATGTAATTTTATAGCAATGAGGTTCCAGATGCAAAAGCTAATTTTCATTTGTTAGGGTGCATTTTATTTGGATACAAAAGCTGTAATTATATAAAATATACTTCAAAAGTATGGTTTTAAGTGCAGACAATGACTGTAAACATTCCTGAGATTCCTTACTTACTAAGTACTGACTGACCTGGGAATGAGTAGATATTCCAAAAGCAAATGTTAGCTAACAAGAATATGTGGCATTGTGAATTTCTATAGTATACGCACATGGAAGAAAAATATTGACATATATTTGAAATGCTACAATTGTGGCCATATTCAATATATTTAAAAAAAAAAAAAAAATATATATATATATATATATATATATATATATATATATATATATTTACTGCATGTTGAAATGCGTTTTTTATATATTACAAAATATATGAAAAATATTTTCTTAAAATATATTCTTCAGATTTTTTTTAACATACAAAAAAGTAATTTTAACATATATTTTTACATTTATTTGTAAATGCATTCCAAAAATGTAGATTTGTATTTTTAAAGACATACAGTATATTTGAAATGTATTTTTAAAAATATTTTTCATATATTTTGTAATAAAAACGCATTTCAACATGTAGTGTGTGTATATGTATATATGTATGTGTGTATATAAATATATATATATATATATATATATATATATATATATATATATATATATATATATATACATGTTGAATATGGCCAACATTGGAGCATTTCAAATATATGTATTTGGGATGAATATTTTTTAAATATACTTCAAATATATATTTCTTCCATATGGGTAGCAAGAGCATTTGAGAGAGCTGGGTCAAATTTGTGAAGAACAGAGTGCGATACCACCTTGATAGTAATTTATAGTTATTTGCTTGCGTCAAAGCGTTAATGGATCCCTTGTGAGCAGTACTATATAGGCGTTCCCATTGTTCAGAAGAGAGGATGAGTTGCAAATCTAGTCTTCAAATATATTTTTATTCCATATGGGTAGCAAGAGCATGGATCTCTCAAAGATTATGCTAAAAAAAAATAGCAGTCCAAATAAAAAATATTATATTAAGTACTCGTTTTTTTTAATTGCACTAACAGGGCTGCAATCACCTTATTTGCAAAACAACATGAGAGAATACCTAAAAAATTCATACTGTATCTGGAGCATTCTTCTTTTATCTGGTGTTCACAATCTTTTTCTTATGTTATTGCATTACCATTTGGATGTTTTAATGTATGACAACTACATGCTCATACTTTTGTTTTGTAATAATTATAATAATAATAATAATAATAATAATAATCTGCGCCTGCCCCTGTAGTCCAAAAAAAAACTGTCAAGGGTTACATAGTTACATAGTTGGTAAAGTTGAAAACAGACACTGGTTCATCCAGTTCAGCCTGTGAGTGCGCGTTTGCGAGTGTGTGTTTATGTCCCTGAACTTTTCCATTAACCTGTAC
The DNA here is from genome assembly GCF_062004578.1 of Staurois parvus. NCBI lineage: Eukaryota > Metazoa > Chordata > Amphibia > Anura > Ranidae > Staurois > Staurois parvus. The sequence continues at coordinate 2,965,845 of NW_028318448.1, read as the reverse complement.
ATTGTGTTCTCTAAGTAACACATCTTATCTAGAGGTTTCTAGATGTCATCTGTTCCATTAATTTACATGGCTGGGAATCCCCAGCCATGTAAACAAATAAGCCTGGATAGTTAAAAAGTCCTTTTCTAACTTAATCCAAGCACAGGGGCGGACTGACCATTCGAGCATTCGGGCACTGCCCGAGGGCCCCGGGGTCAGTAGGGGGCCCCATGAGATGCCCCTGGTACCTTTCATAGGCTTTTTTGGGTGTGATTTGAGTGTGGGCGAGGACACAGGGGCCCCATGATCCCCTATTGCCCGGGGGCCCCATGAGTTGTCAGTCCTCCCCTGTCCAAGCCCTTTAGGTCTGGTATGAATTTTAAGGGTGACCCCACACAAAAAAAAAAGCATGAGGTCTCTTCTATATTCTACCACACAAAACAAAAGAAATGAGGTTTCCCCAAAAAAACCTATACTTGAGCATGCAGCCTGGAAGGCATAATGTTTTAAAATTTTAATATTAAAACTTTTTTGCTTGTAAATTTTATTTTTGTTGTAGTAGGTTGTATACACTAGACAGATGTACCAGTTCATGGGCACAGTCAGGGCACTCCTAGGCATGTTTTTTAATTACGTTTTTATATTTTTAATGTTTCACTTTAAGTATTACTAAAATCACTGATCCCAGACAAATGAAAATTTTTATATAAATCCTTGCCTAATAGCCCTTAAAATGGCCAGACCTGTTTTTTTTTTCTTTGTGCATTTGGCTCTCATTGACTTCAGTGGATTCAGCACCCCAACATTAGTAATCGTCCCCTGCAAAAACCAAGACCAGGTATCTTCAACATTTATTTTTGTTCATCTTGTAGATCACAGGCATCAAAACCAACTGTGGGGCCTAATATATTTAAAATAATTTGATAATATGCTAGTTACATCAACTAGCTGTTCATGCAGGTGTCAAGAAAAACTTTGCAACTGTTTCTAAGTGGAGCTTGAACAATTTCCCTATATTGGACAATATTTTTGTTCATAACCCTTTTGTTTCACATTAGTATATAAAAAGTGTTTGTCAAGTTTAACCTGTTATGTCAATGACCTTAATGTGAGGTATTCTAAGATGAGAAAAAATTGGCGGTGTTAGGTCAGTAGATGAACAACAGCATAATTTACCTCCTCCTATCTGTGAGTAAAGCAGGTAAGACAGGCTAAAAAAATCATACAAAGAACAAAGATGTCATGGTAGAGGATCATTGATTTATCATTACATTGGTCATATGGTCCATTTATAGCACTTGTATATCTTAGTGAGATAGACCATATTACAATAGGATGTAGATATAGGGATGTAAACCATACAAATAAAAGCTTTTTACTTGCTCCCTTTTGGTCTCTTAATCACTTGCCTACCGGGCACTTATACCCCCTTCCTGCTCAGGCCAATTTTCAGCTTTCAGCACTGTCACATTTTGAATGACAATTGCGTGGTCATGCACCACTGTACCCATATGACATTTTTATAATTTTTTTTCACACAAATAAAGCTTTCTTTTGGTGGTTTTTAATCACCGTTTGGTGTTTTATTTTTTGTGCTATAAACAAAAAAAGAGCAACAAATTTGAAAAAAAAGTTTTTCTTTGTTCCTATTATAAAATTTAGCAAACAGGTAATTTTTCTCCTTCGCTGATGTGTGTGTTGATGAGGCTGTACTGATAGGCAGCACTAATGGGCACTGGTAAGCAGCACTGATAGGCGGCATTGATGAGCTGGTACTGATGATGCTGCACTGATGGGTAGCACTGATGCGTGGCACTGCTGGGCACAGGTGGGTGGCACTGCTGGGCACAGGTTGGTGGCACTGCTAGGCACAGGTGAGTGGCACTGCTAGGCACGGGTGTGTGGCACTGCTGGGTGGCACCGTAGGGTATGGGTGGTTGACACTGATGGGTACAAGTGGGCGGCACTGCAGGGCACAGGATGGTGGCACAGGTGGACGGCACTGCTGGGCACTGATCATCAGTGCCCTGATGATCAGCGCCGATCCCTTCGCTGACAATTGCCGGCTCTCGGCAGTACTTTCCTCACGCTGTGATAGCGTGAGGAAAGTGCAGCCGGTAACCGGCAATTGCATTTTACCAGTGATCTGCTGTGTCATTGGACACAGCTGGTCACGTGGTAAAAGGCTGCCGTGATTGGCCGTTTATTGTATCTTGTGATTAGCTGTGTCCGTTGGACACAGCAATCACTGGTGGGGGCGTGTTCTGGAATGACGTCCATGGACATCGTCCCAGAACCAGACAACCGCTCTGTAGCCATCCTTCGACTATAGCGCGGTTGGGAACTGGTTAAATATAACATTGAAAAAACTTTGGTATGTCTATTCCATAAGTGTAAAACATACCTATTGGTTCTAATAGTAATCCAGAAGTGTCCTGTGTCCTGTTCACTCTGTATGTGTACAGGAGGCTAATCAGTCATCCCAAGTCCTCTGGACTACAAAACACCACACTTCATGTTGTGGAGATGAGAGGAGGATACAGTAATTTAGCAAAAGACAACTGGACAGGGCTGACACCATTCCTTGCAATTACAGCCTAGAAAAAAGCACTACATTTTCAGCACAAAACAAAAAATTGGGACATAAGTGTATTTCTATCAGGATTGACATGTAATTTTCTGTGAAATGGGTATGTATTGCAGAGATGTACACGTTAATATTTAACACAAATATTCATGAATGCTAATACATACACAACTGCCTATGGGAGCATGCACCTTCACAAAAGACTACATCTTCAATAGCACTCTGCTGCATACTTATCAGGATGAGGGCTGTAGTAAAAGCCATGGTCAGCAGTCCATCAGTGTCATGTGACAGTGATCACCAAAAAAGTTGTGTCATCAAACATGCCTGAAAGATGTTTCTCTCTGTCCATTACTGTCAAGACAAAGAAAGAATTGGACAGATATGCTGCTTCCAAGCACTATTTAGCCTGCAGTCAATTTAGAGAAAGTCAAACTCAACAGGTGGTTTATACAAAAGAATAAAACTGAAATACTGATTTCATATTGCTGAAAGCTCTCTCTACAGCAATGTGGTATATGTGTTTTAAACCATTATCATTTTTTAATGAGCAAAATGTTTCAACTCCAGGCTTTGTGTGGATTGTACTCCATAAACCATAAAGTAACCAATTCATCACTGAATGTTTGCCATCGTAACATTTGCATTGTAGAAAATATAGAAGCAGAGTTACATATTTTCTATTAGATGGCTAGAGGCCCTAGGCATTATGTATTACACAACCTGAAATTTATCATAATTTGCACATACTTTGGAAAGCAGACAACTTTGCTAGCATTTTGACACCCCTGTGTTCAACAGATTGCAAAATGGTAAAGCCATTTAATGAAATGTAGCAGAAAGTTGTACTTAGAGGTAGAATTTGCACATTGTTGTGTGCATCCTTCAGGAAAAGAAATTAGGCATATCTGCATTATGAACTGGCATATTGACAAATCATCCAGGTATGTGCTTATGGATTCATTGTTCTAAATAAACCAAATCCACTGTATTTTGTGTCAATGCAATAATTTTCCTACTAAGCATTTATTAAAATGGATTTCTGGGCAAGAAACACATATTCAGTTCATCTATGCAATGCATGCACATTTCTGCAATTATAGAACAATAACTATTTATATACCAGAAATCTATGAAGCGCTTAACTTTCTACTGTGAGCTGACAGCGCTGCCTCTGTTGATTGGAATTCCAAGCAGTGTTGAGAGCCCTACACATTTTCACTGTTAGACTATAGAACATCTCTTTGTCTCCTCATCTTCATAACATAAGCAGAACATGTTCTGTGTTGCAGGAGAAAAGAACAGGGCTGAGAGAAAATTGCCATTCCCCACAGGTAGTTGGGAGCTCATTAGACTTCTGGTGGGATGTATTATTCTATACTTACAATGATTTTAAAGTGACAAAACATGTTCTGTGCATACATTACAGAGATGCACTGAGTATGAATGTTTTTATTTGTTCACAAACATACATAGAACACATTATATTGATTGTTTTTTTAAAAGGCAGTTCTCCTGATCAAATAATGTGTGACCTGTTCATCTTGGAAAAAAAAATGTATAAAATGTTTTTTACTCCCGGATGAACAAGTCACACATTATTTGATGTAGCACATCAGAGGTGGTACCAAAAGACATCATCCAGGAGTTGTGTAACTGGTGATATTCTGACTATGTGAGTTACCATGTCTGCTAATTGATCATGGACAGCAAGTTAAAACAAAGAGCAAATGTGAAACACTTTCTGGCTCAATGAACAGTCTAGGGGTTTGTTTTTTGATGCTTTATTGAAAAATTGAACCTGGCTGTGGTGCAGGGAGCTGTGAGACACTCCAAAAACCCTGTATAGTAATATGGGGACACCCTTCTCTTTTACAGAACCTCTTAGTTCAATCCCTCCAGTAGCAGCTAAGGGAATAAGTAACTCTTGAAACACTATAATAACTGTCCCAATCTGAGCAAGCACTGGCATTGATGTACAAGGGATAGTGGTAGCATACAGTCACTAGGATCCTACACCCAAGTCTGTACTCACAATGTCCCTGGATACTTGAATGCCTCTTCCAATATCAGCCGCATATTTCTCTCATGAACTCTCCACACAAGATCTTCAGTGATGTCAGTCTCTTAGTCAGTTCCAGCAAGTTTCAGCAAACAGGCCCCCAGCACCAGCATAGCTGGGACCTCGATGAGTTCCTGTAAGATCTTCAGCTGCATTGCAGCCCTTCAGGCTGGGAACTTCTCCTCCTGGTCATGAACAGGGCTTCCTGAGGCCCCCGGCTATTTTTGCACCCAAGCCACCTACTGAGCATCCTTCTGCAGGAATTGGCTGAGACCACATAAATACTCAGACTGTGGGTTTGCCTTTTCCAGCCCACTACATTCTAGAATCCTCCAGAAGACAGGGAAAGCAACCAAACTTGCAACCAGTGAAACCTAGAACAGCTCAAAGCTGTCACAAACTGCTCCACTATTTACAAGGGAGCCCAAAATATTAGATTTCCCAAACCTTTATAGCAATCTAACTAGGAGGGTGCTACACCAGCATGCAGGATGTTGAAGGAAGAAGTAACAAAAGGGGTTTATTTGTTCCATTTTATGTAGTTTTAATTATCTGCATTTTCATTTCTGTCAGTTTTTGTATGCATTTCAGAATGTCTGCTTAAAGCATATCAAAATCCATGAACAAAAATGTAATACTAGTACTTAGTATATGGCTAGTGCATTTGTTTTTATTTTAAGGCTATGTAATGTAGTTTCATCTATATAGAGGAAAACATGGCTTTAGTCCAGCCTGGGTGGCAACCATGGCTTTCCCATAGAAAAAGGGGAGTGAGTTTATCCACCCTAGAACAGGAAATGTATTATTCACAGAAGTACTAGATTAGAAAAAAAGCCTCAAAAAAGAAAATGCAGTCACAAACTCTAAAGAATGTCAAGCTGTAACACATATTTGTTAATACAATATTTTATATGAGCTTTAAATGCATTTCCAACAGAGCAGGTACTTGTCTAAAACTATTAACAAAGATTAAGGATTCAACAGTTGAATGGTCCAACCACTGATGATATTTCTTACAAAATATAGTGTACAGACAGGCACATTTGTATAAAGAGATTGCATACTGGTGTCTATGAATCAAAGATGTACACATTATTTTCATACTCTGAGATTTCTTTCATAAATATGATTTAGTTTCATGTGTATTTCTTAAATAATTGTGGAAATCTAGACTAAATGTGTATGTTAAATATTTTAGAAATGTTTTTGAAAATGTATATGCAAATGACAGTACATTTCCTCCAATCTGGTATTGTGGAATTATTTAGCAATGGCTTTAGCAGTATTTTCTGTCGAAGGGTTGAAATCTTTTGGGGATACAGATGGAGAAAAACCTTTGTCCAGCTCATTTATGAAGCCTTTTAAGAATTTGTCTGCATTGAGATCGCACAATATTATGCAGCAATAGTCTCTAGTTTATTAGGATGAAGCATGTGTCAATGTGTTTGAAAACACCTCAGGATAGGTCATCCTTGCCAACTTATTTTCTGTCTCAGAGTAATGTGTAAGATATTGACTAACAGCTAAATCAGGCACATTAGTTTACAAATGCACTTGCAAAAAATAAACCACTTCTTTCAACAGAAACTCTTTGAAGTGACATTTTCTTAATAACTACTATAAAAAAGGAAATATTGAAGCTTAACTCCAGGAAAACAGCTAAATGCACAAAAAATACATATACAGGAACTGTTTTGCTGTACCTCCCAAAGGACTAGTATTTTTATCTATGCAATCCTGAAATTTTCAATGCTCTGCAACACGGCTCAGTTCTGTCTGGCAGGGTAGGGGGTCTGATTTTTCCGCTTCTATTAGGTAACACAGGTATTTTGTCTCTCCAAGGCTATTACTGGACATTGAAAGACAGCCATTATACAGTTGACTGATGAGGTCATCTCATTCTGTCACTCTGCTCTCTCCGCCTACTAGGATGTTCCTTGTTAGCACGTGAGCACTACAGTATATGACAAATCACAGGCACAACTGATGGGCTCCTTGTGCTGCTTCTTTTCCTATTCTGAGTTTTGTTGTAAAGAAATGATGTATTAATAGGCACATAACTACATTCATTTGTGTCTTTTATAATTGCCAGATTCAATGCCAAATCAGTTCAGATTTTTTTGTTATCATAATGTTTTATTGAAAAAAGGATATCAATTTACTGAGCATATTTAGATATCAATCCACGGATACAATGTGGTGAGAGATGTCATATAATGTATATATCATGGATAGTACACAAGGTAAGTCCTAGGTCTTGTAGCTATGTGTACAAAATGGGCATAGAGCAACATACACAGAAGTATTCAGTAGACTTTCGGACATCAAGTATGGGAGGGCTTCTCATCAACCAGACCATACGTTAACATAAATTAACCATCAGGGAACACTTTTTCAGATTGGGGGGGGGATGACGATTAAAGGACCAAGGGGGATATGTTTCTTGGCTCTTCCTCCTGGAGAGCAGTTGTCAATAATATGGAGCAGGGGAGGGCTCTTTAAAAGGGTGTGGTTAGGGTAGAATTTATAAACTATGGCTAATGTCATCCTCCCACGTGGGAAATTTCCCAGGAGAAAAGAAAAAAAAGGGGGGGGAGAGGAGGCTGAGGAGGAGGAAGAAAAGAGAAGGAGGGAAAAGGCAGGGATTAGGTGGGTAGAAAGAGTAAAGGGGTGGATGGGGAAGAACGGGGGGACTGGCAGGGCTTTTGCTGGATCCCTCCGACAGGAATACTCCCCTGTCTAGGGTATCTATCACAGGTAGCAGAGCTATTCAACTTCAGTTTGGGACTTTTGAGGGACTTAGTATGTCTCAGTCATTTGAAAGTGTATCTAACATGCCCACGAGGACACGAATTTGGATGGGGAATCATATGCGATGCTTATGAGGTCTTCCATTTTGGCTATTTTGAGTATGCAGTGGAGCCATTCCGACAGAGAGGGAGGATGAGTCATTCCCCAATTTAGCGGGATGCACAACTTGGCTGCATTGACCATATGCACTGCTAGTAACCTGAAGTAGGATTTGTGTGGAAGAGAGGTGTGTTGGAGAAGGAATTGAGCTGGTGGGAAATCCAGAGTGTATGTTCTCACCTGGGAGATCATTGCGTAGACTTCTGTACAAAAATTGCGAATCAGCAGGCATTCCCAACAGATATGAAGGAATGAGCCCACAGCGGTGTGGCAACACCAGCAGATGTTTGAGAGAGCTGGGTCAAATTTGTGAAGAACAGAATGCGATACCACCTTGATAGTAATTTATAGTTATTTGCTTGCATCAAAGCTTTAATGGATCCCTTGTGAGCAATAATATATAGGTGTTCCCATTGTTCAGAAGAGGGGATGAGTTGCAAATCTAGTTCCCGTTTTATGCAGGCCTTTCCAGCGTTTGAAGATGTGTTCTGGAATAGCAGGTTATGAGTCGCAGAGATAAGATTCTGTTGGGGCACAGCTCAGATTTCTATGCTATACATTTAAATATTTTATTTTCTAAGAACGGTTCCAGATGCTATGCTATTAGTTCTGTATGTTACAGACACATAATACTTACTATATAATGAGAAGCCATTTATATGAACAATATTGTTAATAAATGGAAAAAGGAGGGGTCACTCACCAAATGAAAAGCAACACATTCTTCAAATTATCACAAAATCCTAAACTTAATTGAAACCCAAACTAGACTTTTCTTATTTTCTCTCTATAGTTTTTTTTTTTTTTAAAGTTTGCATTTACATTTATGTATGCTTTTGTTACTTTTTTTTGGTATGTGCAAAAAAATTGTCAGTCCTTTCGGAAAACCGGTGAGCTCATAACTTCCTATTCACTCTGCCTATAATGTTCTGCAATTCCAAACAAATCTCATTTTCAAACAAAGGGAAACTTCCTGTTTCCCCTTTGTGAACTATAGCATACTGTATCTACCATCATGTTATGGTCATAAGTAGAGAGGGGTGTTATTTAGTCCAAATACACTTCCTGTTTTAGCATAAAAACACTGTTCTTCCATAGATTCAATACATTAAACAGAGCTTTGGCATTATAGGACAGGAAGTGTGTTACTGGCAGAATTACCAGGCGAAAACAAAGGAAAACAATCCTGAAAAATGAAAATGAATACATATTTAAGGGTTGGCAAGCTGCAATATATAAAATGTTTATTCTTGGGTTTAGATACACTTTAACCCTAATGTCTCGGCAGCCGCTATGGTAGCCAGGAATTTATTTATCTTTTTTTACAGTGAGCTTGAAGTTCTGTAGTACTAGTGACTGTGGCTGTTAAGCCACTCATTCAATTATACATTTATGTGAAGGTGTAATTTCCCCCACCTGACAGGCTTACTGACCCTGAGTGCCCAAGACTTCCATGGATCTCAAGATAGGGAGATCACTTTTGGGCAGTATGAATCCAGACACACTCAGCGTGAGCACTTGTGGGTTCAGAGCCGTGAGACTCTGGCTGTTTTGACCAGGGTAAGAGATGACTCAGCTTCAGCAGAATACAGAGATTACATTGGGGGTCTCACAAATCCCACCATATGGCTGATACAAGATACCATTTGATAACCACTTTTCCTTTGGGGAAAGTTTAGACATGGAAATATTCTGTGTGACTGGGGGAAATCAGGATTCTTTCCTCAGATAGGTGTCTGAGAAGATCTAGATCTCCCCTCATCAACAACAGTCCTCTTTTGAGACCCAGAGATTCCAGGTCCTAATGCCCAGGCAAGAAATATTGGTGCACCTGGAGAAGCTCATCCAAGTTGAAGCAAAATCTGACTCCGCAAAAAAAATCCTAAGCTCTTTTGGCTTCCTGCCCACTAAGGCCTGGATGGTGAGGACAAGGTTGAAAACCTTTGCTCGGGTATGAGTGGAACAATGTTTAGGTGCTTAGGTAATATCCAAAGCCTAAGTCAAAAAGGCCTTTGCACGGTATTTGTTTATCTCAACTTAGCTCCTCAGCTCTCAGAAAAAAGTGTAGTACCTCAGCACACTCTTGATCCAAGAAGAAGTATGTCCCATCCTTCCATGAGAAAGATGTAGGGGAAATTTATCCTCTATATGTCTCATGAAATAAAATCTGGGATTATGGAGGTCAGCAATTGAGTAATGTTCAAGATGGAATTGCTACACTCCGTAATATTTGCCATGCAGTCGGAGGATTGGATGCTGTCCCTGGATCTTCAGGACACACAGTACCAGCACTACCAGCAGTACCTCCAGTTTTTGGTGGGCAAAATCCATCTCTAGTTCATCTGCCTCGCATTTGGCCTGTTGAAATTGCCAAAGACATTTACCAAAGCCATGATCTCCATCCTGCTGCTGTCAATGCAAGGACTACATGTGATCCATTACTTGGATGATAACCTACTGCTATCAAGAGACAGGTACACACTCCTTCATCAGAGCAAGGTGGAAAGTTTTCAGCTAGCCTTCTCCAGCTGTCTTCTCTCCATCTCTAATTTATTAAATATTTTTGCAACTCTCTTGCTTTTTGTTGTAAATTTCTATGATAAAGTGGTCTCGCTGGCATCTGAGACCCTTTCAGAGAGGGTTTCTAATCCAGTAGGACTGGGATCAAGGCATCTGAAGATTTTCTATTATGCAAAGGATGCTCTGGTGGTGGATGAAACCTTAGAACCTCTGCCACTGTCACATCATAGGTCCAATACAATAAACTATTCTAGCCCTGACATTAGTGGTCGGGGGGCAGCACTCATCTGGAAGACCTCGTAGTTCAAGGAAAGTGGCATTTCAGCAGGGTTATTCTCCAGCATCCTGGAAATTAAGGAAACATGGAAGGCCATAAAGACCTTTTCCAAAGGTTCCAGGGGAAGTCAATCCTCCTACAGACTGACAACTGGATTGCTGTGTCTTATGTGCAGCACTTACAGGGGAAGCAGAGCAGTATTTTGTTTCAGAAGGTGACCGTTATTCTGGATTAGTCAGAGAAGAATTTGGAAGACCTGAAGGCAATGCATGTTCCAGACAACACCAGAGGATTAGATTCTCTCAACCTTCAGAAATCATTCTGACATGCAGAATCTTCATGGTTTGAATGTGACAAGATATTCTAAGGCCCATATCTCAGCAACTGAATCTTTGCTAACATTTGCTAATTTAACACTGTTTTGCTGTTTGTACCATGGTAACTTGCAAACCTTACAAATTGTATCAATACTCACCATAATTTTCATTTCCTGGCTCCTAAACATGGTAGCATACTATGTTCCACCCTCTAATGGGGATGCCATGTATGAAAATGAAGGTACTCTGAAACATTTGTAGATATGAATAGTCCTTTGGGTTGTCAAGAATGGAGCCACTGCTACATGTATGCTGCTACGCTTAGGCACCAGGAAATGAAAATATAGTGAGTATTGATACAATTTTCAATATATGGCTTACCGATTCTTAGATGTGGTGGCTGCAGTAGTTTTATTTTTTCAGGCAGTTTCAGGTGGCTGCAGTAGTTTTATTTTTTTATGTTCTCCAGGTGATACTGCCAGCAACACAATTTGTGTCCTTACTCACTGTACTAAGGTTTTTACTTTGTACACACCCTACATTTTTTTATGCTCCTTCCATGAATATATGCTGTATGTTTAATGCACACATCTGTACATATAGAAAGAGATACAAATGTATGCTAGCATCATTCTGCTATGCAAGTAATCCGAAACACTTAAGTTTTTGTTGGATGAGGTCTAGGAAATGCAATTTTATGTTTATAAGGTTGTCTAGTATGAGTCAGACTCACATAGATGACCTATCACTCTATAATCCTCAAGATTTCATACAACATAAAATACAGTATTCTTACTTTAGCAGAAATGTACATTCTACAATTTATTGGAAGAAATGTACGTGAATAACCCAACATTACCCTAAATCTGAAGGTTTTATTGTTTGTAGTCCTGAAAGTAGTTAAAGGGAAACAGAATTCTCTTACATCTAACATAAGCAGGTACAACAGTGGGAGTTGCAAGTCTATCAATGATCTACATTGCTCCTAACCAGCAAACAGTGATGAAAGACAGTTCTCACCTCATTTTTTTTAGAATGTGAGGGATAGCACAGTAGTGTCACCTTTAAAAAAATGTCAGCAATGAACTACTAGACAGCAGGGTTGAGTGAATCTGCCAAAGCAGATTAGTCAAGTTTATTTGAAGGTCTAAAGGTAAGGCTGGAGTTTAGCTTTAAGGTAATGATTCTATAATGTTAACTCATACATAAAATAGCAGTGTTCATGCACGTATGAATGTACATAATATTCTGCTCATGATCTATTGTACACATGCTTGATGACTAAATGCTGAATGTGTGAGAAAATTACTTATGATGGTTATACATCTACACTGGAAAAAATGCATGAATGGATCATCATCTGCAATGCAAATTAAATGATAAAGCACTAATTATTATTTAAAGATCTTCATTAGTGATTACAGTTTTCAAGAATGTTGTGTCAGCAGTTACTTATTCTGGTGGCGGAAGTTGCATGTGACAACATGAAGCAATGCAAAAACATAAAATATTGCATGTCTATTTGTAATAGATAAAAATATATGAAAGCAAAGAACCAAAAGATATTTGATTTTCACATTTTGGACCAGTACACATTTTTTATTTGTCTGCAGTTGTCTGAAGAGCATCCCTTTCAGTAATCATATACAAAGCATTAAAAGCAAATCTTGCACTAGAAAATATGGTCAGCTCACTACATCAGGACCCCCTCCCCTTTCTTACTCACCATACTTACCATAAAGTCTACTTCTACCCTCAGTATCTAGGTGTGGATGACTAGATCCCAATCAGATCCTGGGAGTTAAGAGGATTCCAAATGTGGCAAGAAGGCACTCCTGCACTGTACTGGAGTGTCATCTTCAGGACATTGGAATACTCAGCATTCTCTGAGATCTTTCTGGAAGGCTGGTGATGTCAACCTCTCTGGGGTACAGTAGATATATAGTAAATTCTATTATTTTCCAATATCCATCATATAGCAAGGGCATGAGGACACTAATGTAAAGAATAAACTTTACATTCTAGTGCAAGGTCTGCTTTAAGAATTTAATTTAGATTCTTTGAAGTACTTAGAGTGGTCTATTTATAAAGATAAATTGTTGTGAAATGTTTTGAGCATTAACTTTGATCGGCAGTCCCATCTAGTGGTCATAACGCAGTATTTTCTATATTAAGGTATTTCAGGAAAATACTGCACTATGACAAATAGATGGAGCTGATGGCAATAGGAAAAAAACATATTAGACAAAATATGAGTATTATTCAGAATGGATGTTTGAATGCTTAAGACATTCACATTTTTTTTAAATACAAAAGGTATATATTTCTATTAAAAATGTATATCTAATCAAAATGTTTTTTCCCTCATTTTATACTCACTGTTGTGTTTCTGGAAAAGCAAGTGAATAAAGTTATCCCTTGTAGGACACATATGGCAAAAAAAGAACTCTGACAGGGGTTTTAACTCATTCTAATCTGTTCAAAAGAAAAGATAGGTATACATATACCTTAAAATATATCTAAACCCAAGAACAAAAACATAATGAATTGCAGTTTACTAGCCCTTTTGGTGCCTGCATTAAAGTTCTTTTTTTTGGGACTAAGAACTTTTTCAGCAAGTACAGGAAATACCCGTTGATCTTGCAAAAAATGAAGTGTCCTTGTAACTTTTTGGCCACTGAAGTGAAATATCAGTCACTCTTATTTCCCTTTCAAGCTATCTTCTCTTAATTACAAATTCCCCCACCCTCTGTGTAATGAAGGTGAAAGGAGGAGGATGTGTTTGCAGTTCAAATCATCCTAGGTAATGATGCTCCTTCTTATGCAGTACAGTCAGTGAGTATAGCCACCCTAGGACAGGAAGTGTATAATTCACAGAATCACAAAAAAAAAATTAAAAGAACCCGAATGCCGCTACCACTTCTAAGTACTGTTAAGCTGAGATACATTTGATTTCTGTTTTGTGGTTTAGACACACACTAATGTGTTCACTTCTGTAGTTCTATAATGTATTTATTTTTTTTACCCCTACTAGCCATTGCTGTATTCATTATTTTCACATTTACGAATAAAACACACAGAGAGGAATTCAGTAAGAGCTGATTCACAAAGGTGTGGTGCTGATTGAAGCTCAGGTTTTGCAGCTAAGGGCAGCCACACATGGGTAGATTTTCAAACGATTTTTATTTCGAAAATCGGACCTAAGAATAAACGACTGATTTTTGCTCTGTTAGTGAGGCAATGGCACTGGCTGAATTTTGTGGTTCCTCCCCATTTAGTTTATCGGGCATGCTGGAAAATTTGTGAAAAACGACTGATTTTTTAAATCATTGGTGGCACCATCGGATTACAGAACTAACAATGTTTTAGTTTTTCGAAAAATCGTTCGGAATTCGACCCATGTATGGCCTGCTTAATTGATACAGTAGTTGTTCAGAGGTTCACTTTAGGTTTACATCAGGTTCAGGACAGGATTAGCTCAGGATCTTATCTTGTTCACACATATGCGGTTTAGAAACGGTTCCCATAGAAGTCAATAGCCTGCACCTGAACTGGACCGCACTGCTCAGAAATTGGACAGGACTCTTTTTAAAAAATGCACTGAACCTGCACTACCAGTGCACTGGATATATGTGAACAGGCACCATAGGAAGCAATGTTTGTTCACATGTCATGCGGATTGGATGGGGTTCAAACTACATCCAATCCGCATATATGTAAAAAGTCACTAAACCTCTAAGGACACTTTTCTGGTGGTAGTTTCCTCTTGGACTCGCCTAATTCAGACAAGCATCTGCACCACTTTCAGTAACATTACCAATACAAGTGACAAATTCAGGTAGTTCTAACTACAGCCACTTTAGGAACCTGTCAGTATGGCAGTGACAGATTCTTAAAGAATTACTGCCAGTTCATAACTCAAGACACTGGTGAATTACGACCAGATCTAAGCTGGCATACAGAGGTAAGAGAGTGCTCAGAGTGGTGCATGTCTGTGCTGGGAAGCTGTCATGAATACGACAGATTCCCACACAGGGCTATTCCTGGCCCTATTCAGGAGGGAAATCTCACAAGTTAAATGTACAAAAATGATGATGTCATTACACGAATCTGGCAATGGCCAGATTTGGGAAATAACTTGTGTCACTTGGTGGGTGGAGCCTGTTGGGGAACTGAGATGCTAGCTCCCTAATAGGTCTGCCCTTCTGGTGATTGACAGTGCACAGCAGTGGGCAGATTTGAAAGCTGCTGTTGAACTGAATAGTTGCTATAGATTTATTTATTATTTATTTCAGGTACGTCAACTTACGCAGTGCTTTACATATATATATATATATATATATATATATATATATAAAACATTCAAATCAGTCCCTAACCCTCAATCTAAGGTCCCTAACTCACATTGATACATACTAGGGCTAATTTAGACAGGATCTGATTAACTTACCAGCATGTCTTTGGAGTGTGGGAGGAAACCAGAGAACCTGGAAACACAGGGAGAACATGAAAACTCCAGGCAGGTGGTGCTGTGGTTGGGATTTGACACAATGACCCTAGTACTGCCAGGTGGAAGTGCTAACCATTTAGCCACTGTGCTGATCTGCCCACTGTCATGTGCTGTCAATCAACGACTATGCAGATGTGATTGGGAACTAACGCAGTACAGCTGAACATGTTTACTATCCCCCCCCCCCAAATGCAACTGTAAAGTAGCATCTCATTGTGTATTATGGTCATCAGCATTATGATAATAGCACAGGCAGCACAGCAAGCAGTCACTCTATCATGGCCCTGTCACAGTGTCACATTGCTGTTGGGTGCTGACTTTGTTAACTTATGGCTGTACAGAATGTTACAGACTATAACACAGCACAGCCATAATGAGGTCAGCACCCAACAGCCATGTGACTCTGTGACAGAGCCATGATAGAGCGTCTGCTTACTTTGCTACCTGTGCTATTATCATAATGCTGATGATCATCAAATACTGTGCTGTGTGTTAGCATAATTGGACACAGTGAGGATTCAATCCTCTGTTCTCTATTGTGTCCAGTGCAGCCACGCTGTCCTTCTGCTGCTCCCTGCCTGCCACCTCCCATCAGTCTCAGCACCTGGTATTGGTATTTCTATAGCTCAGTACACACCTGGGGCTGGGATGTGAACAATTCAGAGGTCTGTGCATTGCACCTGTGATGCACTGATCACAGTTGAACTGTTCTGCAGGCTTTAAATGTTTTTCTTTTATTAATGTAGACACATTTATTAAAATGTTGCCACAGGTAGACTATGCCTATAAGTATATGTAATAAAATATTATTAGAAAACAATTCCTTCACTTTTGGTCATCATCAAGTTAAACCATTATTTTCCACCTACACATAACTAACAAATACCAGGGTACTTTTCATATACATTTAGTCTTAAAAAAAAAAAACCCCACAAAGAACTGCTGTTACTTCAACTACATTGCAGTAAGCTACCTATCTATCTATCTATCTATCTATCTATCTATCTATCTATCTATCTATCTATCTATCATTATCTATCTATCTATCTATCTATCTATCTATCTATCTATCTATCTATCATTATCTATCTATCTATCTATCTATCTATCTATCTATCTATCTATCTATCTATCTATCATTATCTATCTGTCTTTATCTATCTGTCTTTATCTATCTATCTATCTATCTATCTATCTATCTATCTATCTATCGTATGTGTATCTCAAAATGTTGTGCTACTATTCAGCAATTCAGAAATGGGCTTTCACCCTTGTTGCATTTTCTGTAGCCAGTTTTAAACAGAAATAATTAACCATTGTAATACTCTGGATCAATGCTGTCAGATAAAATATGATGGTGGCATTTCTCACGTTTACTGCAGTCTGACATTTGCCATTTATCTGCAATACAATAGATAAATGAAAACATTTCACAGCTGTACAATACCACTTGCTAGCAATAAAAATGACAAAGCCTGATCTCACATGGTATTAAAGGGTATATTCACCCACAACTCATAGTTGTGATTTAGGTGGACACAAGCTGTGAAATATCTGTATGCTGAATACTCCACTTCACACCACTGCTGTAGTTATGACATCCAACTCATGTCACCAACTCATGTCACCAACTCATGTCACCAACTCATGTCAGGAAATTTTCCTTCAACTAGTTCGGCTCTAAAGTAAATTGTTTCATTTTTTTTGCACACAAAATCTTTGTTTGGCAATAAACTTACTTAAACCCCCAGAGCATTATATATGTTCTGAAACAAGAGGCCCTGTAGAATAAAAAGGTGATAGTTTCAATTGCTTATGCCACATGATGTTTGTGTAACTGTTTATGAATCCAAATTTTCAGGAAAAAATAATAAAATGAATTTTAGTGCAAAAACACACACTATAATACCCTTTTTTGGTATAATATAAAAGACAAGGTTGCTTTGAGTAAATAGATACCAAACATACCAAGTTTTAAATTATGCACTCCTGTGGTATTGCAAAAATCTATGGTTTAAAAAAAAAACCCCGTAGGTGAGGCTTTAGAAGCCTTTACAGCTCATCAGTTTAAAGTTAACTAGGAGCTCTTTTTAAAATACATTTTATTATCATCTTTTTTTTTTTTACTTTTTTTTCTTTTATTTATCTGTGTTTACTTGATTGCTATTACAGAGTGTTAATAAACCTCTATGTAGTAGCATTGCCCAATGACAGGTACTCTTTTTGGAGACACTGGGGTCTGATAGACCTCCCCTGCCCTTCACACCATCTAACCGAGCACAAATCTGCTTGCTTAGATGTATCCCCTTTTTGCAGTGTTGCCAACACCCAAAGTTAAATTTATTGACAGGATGCCCAACATTTACAAACAGCACCAATTTTTTTGCTGACACAAATCATGAAATTTACTGAAAGAGCCATATTTTTTTACTAATGCTTCAAAATGGTACATAAAATAGCCGTTTTAAGTGCAAAATAGTGCAAATATCAATATTTAATCTATAAAGATATAAATAGTGCTATTAGCAATCTGTTTAAGTTGCATATTTCTCCATTTCCATGAAGGTCAGGTTAATATAATCCAGTAGTTTTGTCACCTCATCCACCTGGGGAGATTTCCCTTCAATTTCAGTCCCATAGACAATTATCCATCAACACAGAAATTGAAGAGAAATCCCATGTAGCCACCAGGATCAATAGAATAGAAGTCCCCTCAATTTCTGTTCTGGATTTAGTGGAATGGTAAACAGGGCAACTGGAGGCTGATTCTCCCCAGCTGAAACACATATACATAATTAAAAACTGACATAGCAGTTACCAAACAGACAGTAATACTAATGCATTGTTAACATAACAATTTGTTAAAGGAGCTTGCGGCAGTTTTCAGTTGGACAGGTGTCCCCTTGTGAAGGTTTACCTTCACTACCTGTTCCAGTGAAAACTGCTGCAACAGACCACCTTCTGCAGAGTGCATACACTAATACTGGGTTGCTGATATGGGGGAACCTTTATAGAGGCTGTGCACAAACTACAAGAGATGGTTAGAGGCTGCGGACATACTACAGAAGATGGTTACAGGCTGCAGGCGTACTACAGGAGATGGTTACAGGCTGCAGACAGACTACAGGAGATTGTTAGAGGCTGCGGGCATACCACAGGAGATGGTTAGAGGCTGCGGGCATACCACAGGAGATGGTTAGAGGCTGCGGGCATACCACAGGAGATGGTTAGAGGCTGTGGACATACAGGAGATGGTTGGGGGCTGCAAACATGATACAGTTAAAATCTCAACACCATTCTCCACTCACCACTGCCTGGTGCATGTCATGTCTGAAGCCTGTCATGCCTGGTGCCTGTTGTGTCGGCACCATTCCCAGTTCCCCATCCAGTCCTCTGCTTTGGCACCTGCCTGTTGCTTATTCATAAAAAGGCACCAGGCGGTGCCATGACATCACTGCACCCCATCTGAGCCCAGCCAAACTCAGCTGAGCTTGCCCCATCCGGATTTTTGCATGCGCAGTGGGAAAGTCGGGCGAAGGGCATTTTGTAAACGCAAAATTGCCATCTATGAATGGAAATTTATGGATAGGCCATAAATGGTTAAAATTTATAGACTGTCCATAAATTTACAGATGGTTGGCAACCCTGCCTGGTTGTACCAATCAGGAAATGGTGGAAACCAGAAGTTCTGAAACCAGAAGTGACAAAATCATTTTCAATTCTGGTTTCTTTGTTTACAGATAGGAATGAGGCATAGATATACCTCAGTCTCTCCCCTCTCTCCAGGCCAGTTCACACTACAAAAATTCACTCCAGATGCATTCTGGATACATTTTTGCTTACAGTTCACACCACACGCAGTTCCAGTGCAGTTTTGATGCAGTTTGTTATGTTCCAATATGGTTCTGTGCAGAAAAAAATGCAGCAAGTTCTACTCTTTTTCTGAACCAGAAACTGTCTGGAACTGACTGCACTAGTGTGAACCAGGGCCCTTGGAATAAATGGAAAATACTGTGCATACATTTTTGATGCAGAAAAAAAGTGCACTGAACTACATCTAGTGTGAACTAGCCCTCCATCCAGTAACAGCTGGAGAACCCAGAAACCATGGGGGGTAGAGAAATGCAACATCTAGTCTGTGAAAGACAGCCCCTACATCACTTTCACTTTGAAGCCAGGAGGCGGCTGAACAAATGAAGAACAATCTGCTGCAGCCATCAGCTTGTGGTTAAAGCTAGCCATAGATAGATAGATGGAATCATGGTAGGTTCAGCAGGGACTAGCTAAGATTTGATCCATCTATGGGCAGGCTGGTTGTACTGATTTTTATTATTTTAAACTCTAAATATCAGAGGATATTTATTGATACAGCAGCTGGGGTTTGTTATTAAAGGCATGGAGCAGACATAGCATACAGGAGAGGTCAGTAATTGTAGTCTCGCATTCTTCTGATACAGATTGGAGGTAAAGTTGAGGTTTTGATGGATAAAAATCCCTCCCATGACAATTATCTACATTGCAAGAATTTTAGCATAAAATAGGACTGAGCATGATGTTTCTCACACTGCCTGCCATGTTTTTAAATAAGAAAAACAGCTAGAACTGCAAACATTAGTATTTTGCCAGAAATAGCTATAAACAGATAAAGATTTCACAAGTATATCACTGAAACACCAGTATCCACACTGCAAGAGAAACTTACTCTTTGCATTACAGTGTAATCTAAAGCAATAAAGCGGGTCATACATGGATCGAAATTCGCCCAGTCCAGCAGGAACTGGCCAAATTTCGATTCATGTATGGGCACCCTGGTTATACAGAAGTTAATCTATAGATCGACTTCTGTACAACGAGTCTGTCTGTCTGGTTTTGCCAGAACATTTGGTGCCAAGGACTATAGCCGGCAACATTATTCATTGTGTTCTGCCTGCATAGAAGGCTTCCTGCATTCCCCACAGGCAGAACGAATAGCACTGCAGGTGAGAAGCCCCCATCATCACTGACTGTTGATAAGGGAATTGAGCAATTTACAACATTGTATAACCTATGGCCTGCCAAAGGCCTCATTTTTTAAGATCATACAGGTAGAGGAGCTAGAGAAGAAGGTTTAGGATAGTTTAATTGTTTAGCCTACTGTCTGCCTGTATACAAAACAAAGTCACTTTGAGAAATGAAGCTGTTTTCTTTATCAGTTTAGATAACTTGATGCTTCCAAGGAATGTTTTGGATTCTGAGCCATTTATACATTTTTAGAGGGGGATAGCAAGCTCCTAGGGGAAATTGGAGGTGTTCAGTACCACACAGAAAGGTTTTCTAACTAATATGCTGTTGAAGAGAGGAAAAGATCAAAGTACTGCATATACACTTTTTCCATAGTTAGGTGAGGATCAGAGCATGACTAGATACTCACAAGACTTGTAGTAGGATAGGAAGATACTGTATTTCCTGACTCATTCTACGGGAGTTATTCGCCTGTCTATACTGTCTTTCTCTCTACTCCATTTTTGACAATGTTGTAAGACGTATATTATTGAATGTTATTAAATGTATCTCTCTACTTCAATCTGCAGCTTACCATTAGTGATAAAATACATTTTTCTTCATGGCAGCCATGACACATCTTTATTTGTAGCCAATTCATCTTAGAATCTTTTACCCGCTGCTTGCGTAATTGGCTCACTTCTCCTCCCTGCCGCATTAAATATTACATCCTAAGCAACTTCTTTAAATTTGCTTTGCGGGTGAGATTCTTTCATAAAGTGCTAAATCTCCAAAGCAATGCTGGGGAGCAGTATTTTTCTTGATAGAACTGAAGATGATCATGTAGTTTAAAAACCCCAGAAATTGCCACTCTGTATTTATTAAGACAATCAGAAAATAGAATGGCCCTTCTCCACTGAAATTAGAAGCAGGTAATTCTCAGTAGATTTTTCTAAAATCCTGGCAACATATAGCTCACCTGGCAGACTATTTTTACAGTATGAAGTTTGATTTTATCCACTCAGAGTATTAATGATGATAAATCATGATTTTCATGGTTTTCATCTTTGTAAATTGGGAACAAGAGGGATATTTTAAACAACTACCTATTTGTAATGATGACAATTTTAGTGGAAATGGCCATTCTGCTTAGAGTTTCATTTAAATGTAGTCCCAGAACATATACTGTACAAATTAGTATTTCTCTTAAAAACAATTATATAAGCAATGGCTTGGCTTAGGAAAGCCCTCTCGTTTGAAAGCAACAGTCAAGGGATCTCAAGGGTAGTGATCCAGACATAAATGCAGCAATGGGAAGAAACATAAAAGAAAAAATAGGCAGGCAGTTGGACTAAGGGAGGACAAGGGGAACTGCAGCAAACACAACAGGCATACTCAAGGTTCAGAACACAGCCCTGATGAGAAGGGAGTATGTGTGGACCCTGGAACATGTTTTTTCTTCTGCTATCTGTTAATTTTATCATTAACCTCTTCCTGCTGGCCATATGTGGTGGCTGCGCTTCGACGGGTGGGCTTTAACAGTGAGAGGACACATATACGCATGCCAAATGTAAACATTTCTGTGCTGACAGTGTGCGCCCTGCATACTCCCAGCACATTCACCGGTGGGTACCGGAAAGCTCCCGATGTGTACTTGCAATCAGGAGCTTTCGGATCACAGTGGTCACATGATCACATGATCGGAATGCCTGCTTCCACCTCCTGACTTCTTAAAGGGTCAGGAGGTGGCAGCAGGAAGGGGTTAAAAACCATGGACTCCTGAATGTTTGTTTGCCGTTCCCGTTGGACTGTATCTATATTGAAAGAAACAGTGGCATAGGAACTAGCTTGAAGCAACTAAAGCTGCAACTTGCCCCCTGCTTCATGGAGGCCCCAGTTGCTTTCTATTCCACAACATAGGCTACACTGTTGAGTATTTGAATTAAGCTGAGTGTGCTGAGCAGAAGTTCTAGATCTGTCACTGCAAATGCTGAGCAAAGAAAGTAAAGGGCCAGTTCAGTGATGCTTCCTCATGCATCCCCTGTTTATGGGTCAAATAATATCAGATAGCATGACCAAGTTCAGGTAATAAGTGAGAAATAATTACTGACCCTTCATTAGTCCTGTAGATTGCCTGCACAGCTCCGCAGTTGGATCCAGTATACCTGTTTGATTATGCTCTGTGGAGGGACACTGTTGGACAATATGGTTGTGGGTACCCAGCAAGGGGTGCAAGACGGGGTCCTGGTTCAAAACTTGCAACCAACCTTTTTATCTGCAGTTTTGCCACTGAAAAAAAGAAGTGGGGAGCAAATGTTTTTTGTCTGAAGTTGAGGATAAGGATATAATGTAAGACATATCATAGAAAATAGTGAGTGTTCCAAATTTCCTAACATTCACATACAAATGCACACGTGTATATTTAATTGCTTATATAGTATATTTGAACAACAGATACCAACAGTGTCGCTTCTGTCCATGTATTGAGAACAGAATAATAGTGCATAATCTAAAAATATGCAACTGACCGACTATTTCTCAAACAACTTGCAATTATTAGATGTCCTTCCTCTTATATGTAAAAGAAAAATATTTTTGCTTTGTTGAATAAATCAGTTTAACCCCTGGTTCACATCTGTGCGGGTGGTGCCACTGTGGGACTGCAGCCGCACCACCCTCATAGAGGAAAGCTGGACCCACAGGCGGGTGCCATTAATTCTAATGGCACGCCACCCACACTAGAAATCACAACTGTACTGGGTTCCCATGTGGGCTGCAATTTGAAAAGTAGTGCAGGGACGTAAATCGCAGCCCGCACGAACACACACATGTGAACCAGGGCTAAGTTATGTAATTATTCCTACACAAACAGAAGTGGTAAAAGATAATATATCATAATACCATGCTCCTTCTTGTATTTGTGTACACAGTATAAAGCGCCTAGAAACATGTTCTAGGCTTTATAGGTATTTGTGCTCCATTGTTAGCTGTTCAAACCTTTTTTTTTTGCTTATAGTTAGAAAAACAAGTATTACAGATATAAAAAAAGGTCATTTCTGAGAGTTCTCCTCCCTGTTTAATATGAGCTGAGTCAGATATTGTCAGAGCCCAACCCTGGTGAATGTACAAAGTGAACAGCATTTTGCCCATGGCTTTTTTTATATGCTGCTTTCAAACATAAAATACAGCTAAACCGCTTCTAGGAGGATTAGAAATATATTTATATGTTTGTTTTTAAATAAACTGTATTTTTTTTTCTTCAAACATTATTGCTTCTATTTGACTACATTTACTGCCCAGATTTGCAGGGCAATATTTAAGGATGTTGAGCAACATTTAAGAATCTATATTTCCAAGCACGTTAAGATTCTTTTACATTTTTTATGTCACTACCTGACCTAGGGAAGATTGTCTAACAAATATACCTGTATGGAGCATGTTGTCAATTTATGGCTTTATGAGATATGAGAGGGATAGGTAAGAGATGAGTGGTGATGTCAGTGCTACTTAATTAAAGGAGAAGATAAGATCTCACTGCTTAAATAAGTAAATAAGGTAAAATGTGTTCACTAATTATTTATGTATAAAGAAAAATATTTTTTTCTCCTTTTCTCATGATTGGGCACGCAAAGTGAACACAGCTTCACTTTAAGCTCAGGGAACATTCACTTTTTTAGTAATTAGACCTCTTTATGATTTAAAGTGTTACTAAACCCACAACAGTAAAATCAGTGTGTATATGCAGTAAAACATGCTTGATATAATCAGTGTGGAACCTAAGGTGTTAATCCTCTGCATTGTGTAAAAACACTGTTTAATCCTGACTTCTCTTATCCTCCCCTTCTTCCAGTGCCCCCCTCTTATCTCCCCTTTAAGACATATTGTGTGGAGATACTCTACACATACTCAGTTTGGTGTGTATTGCTAGAGAGGTTTTTTTTTCTTGGGAGAGTGCATGTGATCAGCACAGGGCCAATCAGCACTGTCCAGACAGAGGTCAGAGGTTCTGCATCCTCCTAGAGCAGAAAGAAAACTCCTTTTACAAGCTTTAACCAGTCTTCTGCTGGACACTGATAGAAGTCACAAGACTGCTCTAACTGCTGATGAGAAAAGGTATTTAGCTGTTTATATTTACTAAACGGTGTACAGCCCTGAACACAGACAGTGGACATTCTGAGCTCACCTACATCTGCACATACAAATTAACCACTTGTCCTCCTGAGGATTTATCCCCCTTCCTGATGAGGCCATTTTTTGTGTTACGTTGCTGCATTACTTTAACT
The DNA here is from genome assembly GCF_062004578.1 of Staurois parvus. Classification (NCBI taxonomy): domain Eukaryota; kingdom Metazoa; phylum Chordata; class Amphibia; order Anura; family Ranidae; genus Staurois; species Staurois parvus. The sequence continues at coordinate 2,941,420 of NW_028318448.1, read as the reverse complement.
GACAATTGAGCGGTCATGCAATGATGCACCCAAATGAGATTTACGTCCTTTTTTCCCACAAATTGAGCTTTCTTTCGATGGTATTTGATCACCTGTGCATTTTTTATTTTTTATGCTGCAAAAAAAAGTCTGACAATTTTGAGAAAAAAACAATATTTTTGACTTTTTGCTATTAAACATATCCAGTAAAACATTTAAAAAAAATCAAATTTCATCATAAATTTAGGCCAAAATGTATTCTGCTACATATCTTTGCTAAAAAGAAAATCTCAATACATGTAAATTAATCAGTTTACGTGAAAGTTGTAGCGTTTACAATTGACGGTATATATACTGGGATTTTTTTGCCTGGTAATGGCAGCGTTCAGTGACACCAATACACTGATCAGTGCTAATATAAAGCACTGACACTGTACTAATGGCACTGGGCAGGAAGGGGTTAACGTGTGGGGCAATCAAAGGGTTAACCGTGTGCTGTTTTATTGAAAGCTGTGTGTGTGTGTGTGTGTCACAAAGCCATGCATAGCAGTGAGCAGGAGCTGACAGGGGAGAGAACTACATTGTTTACTTACAGTTCTCTCCCTCCATCGGTAATGATCCTCGATCACTGGGTGCCGGCGAGTAATCACTGGCCAGGACCCAGTGATTGACAGCGAATAGCAGCGCAGGTAGGGCGCACAAGCTGATCACACGCGCCCCCTACCTGGTAATGCAAAATCATGTATATATACATGATTTTGTGCACCTGTGCTGCCCTGTAGCAGTATTGCTGCTATAGTGCGAACGGGAAGCAGATAATGCATTCTGAGCAAAAACCTTCTGGTTGCAGCTCCTCCTCAGCCCCCCTTATATTTACCTGAGCCCCAGCTCAATCCAGTGATGTGCATTAGAGCCACGGCTCCTGCTGGTGTCAATCACAGCCAGTGAGCCAATGAGGAGAGATAGGGGGTGGGGCAATGGACAATGTCTATTCACAGGAGCATGATTCGGGATTGAGCCTGCTTGAGTGCCCTCAGAGCTAGCTGCTTGCTATTGGGGTCACTCAGCAAGGGGTGGTGGGAAGGACCGCTGGCAGGGGACACAAAAAGAAGAGGCTCGGGGCTGCTCTGTGCCAAACCACTGCACAGAGCAGGTAAGTATAACATGTTTGTTATTTTTTTTTTTTTAAATTACAACCTTTAGAATTGCTTTAACAACCAGTAAAAGAGAGGGGGTAGTAAATGCAAATATGCCGCTCTGCTTCACTGCATACAGCGGCAAGCACTCTATCTATTTGGTCTTAACTAACTAGAAACAATTATTATTTACTTGGCATTAAAAATGCCACTTTGTAAAATTATTAAGGGCTACCTGAATCTGCTACATGCATAGGTAAAGTTATCAAAACAGGAGGCGGGGATTTTTGAATCTTGCCCAGGCCATTTTTAAAAGGGCCATAGAGACAGAAAAGAGTCGGTAGGGATTTGTTGAATTCCCTAAAATGTGTTCTGCAACATGCTTCAATATAATGGTGATGCATTGTGTGGTGTGTGAATGAAGCCTTACAGTGCCCTTAGATGTGTGTATGTCTTATCGTATGAAGGCAAACCATTGCTGCAACAAGGTAGCAATTAATAGGAAAATATTTATAATTATAATGGTAATAGTATAGATGACATAATTACCAGATTATTGCTGGAAATAACTGATATATCTGCTTTTATAGGTATTAAACAGCTGAGAACTGTCATTGGTTAGAGAAAATCTAATCTCGAAAATTATATAAAATTAAGCTTAGTTCCATGGCAGGTTACAAAAAAAGATCCACTTACTTTATGCCGTAAATTCTACAAATAACCATGTTTTATGTGCATACTATTGCTTCTCTTTTAGGTAGCAAATATATACCATATATTCATGTGTAAAGGCTCATGCATAGAAACTCTGTGTGTGCTATACTGTGGTTTCACAATGTGCAGTGCTGACATTCTTCCTGAAGGATGGGACTGCATTGGGGGAGCCATTAAAATGATGTAGTGCTAAAGCACCAAAGTCAGCCAGGTGTTGCAGACACTTTTTGCTTTAAGTGAGATACTATTTTAGCAGGTGTGAGGAAAATAAATTGGGCTTCCTATCTTCCACATCTGTGTTTACAAGGGAATATATCTGTCACTATACTGTAAGTCCTCATGCTCACTGGGCGTATTGATAACACTGGTAACGTTAGCTGTGTAAAGAGTTTTTCAGCTTTTTTTAGCGTTTTTGCATTAGCATTTAGCGGCATTTTGACATGTTTTAGCGGCATTTTTTTTAATTTGCGGTTTTTTTACCCCAAAAAAACTTTTTTTGGGCCAAAAAAAGTCCAAAAACGCCGGTTTGTGGTGCTTTTCTGTGTTTTGCCGCATTTTGAATTGTTTTTACCACTAGTCCTGGGTTTTTTTTCCAGCCAAAAAACTTCCCAGCCAAAAAACATTGATCACAGTCTATACGTGCATGGACACACAGGATAACATGCTGGGAGGTTTACTAACTGTAGAAAAAAACATCAAAAGTCAAAAACAGCAGCTGTAAAAACATCAAGTGTGCATGAGGACTTAAGGTTTTATAGCCTAGGACTGACTAAATGCTAGAAAAAGACTATTAAGTCTTTAATATTAAGTCTATTAAGATTAAATGCTAAACAACAGAACCCTAGGTTTTTATTTTTTACAAATTATTAAGGAAAATCTTTCAGTAAGGAGTATTACTTCTGATTTCCTCTAAGAAACCCAACCCAACAAGTGACGTTATCCAGGGCAGTTAATCATTGTAAGTGAAATAAGTGGGTAATAAAAAGACATACATCTTAAAAAATTATTTGTTATCATTTGTAAATGTGTTCTGCGTCATTGACGTTACTCATAAATAAACTGAAGGATTTGCTGGATTTTCATAGAAGATATATATCTCTTTATTACAGGTTCCCATTTAGCAGAGAATAAAGCTAATGGATATTAGAATATTATTACCTAATCTTGCTGAAATTGTTAAGAAAGAACAGTGATAGGACATACAGCATCCAGGGGCGGACTGACCATTTGGAAACTCAGGCAGTGCCCGAGGGCCCGGGGTCAGTAGGGGGCCCCATGAGATGCCCCTGGTACCTTTTTTATAGGCTTTTTTGAGTTTGGGCAAGGACACAGGGGCCCCATGATCCCCTATTGCCCGGGGGCCCCATGAGTTGTCAGTCCGCCGCTGACAGCATCTATATGTACAACAGAATCTAGCAAACACCTTTGGAGAAAAAAACTATATACTAGGTGAATCCTGTCTAGCTATAAGGGTCAGGGGCATAGATATTTTTTTTCTCTTTGGGGGGAGGGGGTTTAGCTTTGCCTATTGCTGGCAGGCATGCAGGCACAAATCTTTCGCACAGCACACTGACATCCACAGATGCCAGCAGGCTTTCAGTGACATCAGTAGGATGACCTTGATAACATGAAAATTGCCCGGTGATTGCTGCCCTTGTACCACAGTTCATAGTGATGCTGGCTGAGGTTATCTGTGGAAGGATGGAGATGACTCTCATGCAGAGGTGGAACATCTGGGGCTCTGTCACAGCTGGCAGGTCATATTTTATCTTCATATTTGATTAATATTGGCAAAATTGGCAAAAACAAAAATGACAACCAGCTATATGGGTGCAGCAATCTCCTATGGCATTGCCACACCACTATGTTGTCCAAAAGGGATTTGGGAACTTGAGTTTTTGGATCATCCGATATGTGCAACTGAACTAGGCAGTATTACTGCATTCATGTGTACTCCACCTTGTCCAGGTTATATTTAAAACAGTAACCCAACCAGATAAATTCACAGCAGCAATTTTCAGTTACTCAACTTTAGTGTCTTTTAAATGGGTGAGGATGAAAGCAAGCTCATAAATTATATTTTTTCTTTCATAGTACTTGTCTTGTAATGAGCAGTAACCCAAAAGGGATAGGCCTAATTAGAAAGTCAGAAAAAATAGGCAAAAGAGCAAGTTCGCTGTCCACAGAATAAGGATTTAGAAACAGGGTTTAAAATGGAATACAACTTGGGTTAAAAAATGTATATTTAAAATCAAAAAGCAAACTTTCACAGCTGGATTATGTTTTTTTTCTGTGATGGAAAGCTACCTAAAAACAATATTTTATCAATATGTGGAGATCAGTGGGCTGAATCAACCTTTGGCTTCATTAAGGTTTTGGAAGGTTTCTAAAGGCATCGGTAAAAAGTTATAGCATTGGACAGGATTCAGATAAAAAATATTGGTATGATGCACTAATAGATGCAATGTACTTCAGCACAATTATATTAGTAAAGCAATCCCTCCTCCAATATTCTGCTTGTGAAACTATGGGGTTTATTTACAAAAGCTGAAGTCCTCTTAAAAACAAAGAGGACTTTGCACTATTTCTATGGATTTGAATGGTCATTTGAGAGAGAAATATTGCAAGATGACTAAATTGTATATGTGATATTTGCACATTGGTTGTAACATGCACTTTATAAGAAGGATTTGCACAAATGTTATGCACTATATACGTTTTTAGCACTGTCCATAGCACATGAGCATTGCACGGCACTGTTTGTTAAAAATTGTTGTGATGCAACTTTTGTAAAAGTGTATTGATTATCCCACTTGAGTTTTGAAGCAGATTTGAAGGCTATGTCTAGCAATGGGTAATGTTTAAGAGACAGAAATTAAGACATTAAGACAATACCTGCAGTCAATAGTTCTCCACAGTGGAAGTAAAATTCAGTCTTTCAGTATTGTATATCCAAAGCCATAAAGGTTTTTTTTTGGTTTAGGATAGAGTTATGAAGGATTAGAACCTTTTTGGTTTGTATTGCTCTTTGCGCCTCCATTGGAGAGATTCATTCATGTCCTGGTGACAATTTTCACTGTAAAAAAAAATGATGGGAAATAGAAAATCTGAAGTTATGCTTTTGCATATCAGAAATGTTTCCTCTTTGCATTCTTGAAAAAGGCACTCTGATTTTTACAAACATTTCCAGGTTGATATATAGAGATTGTGAGTAAATGTAAATTATTATAGGTCTACTTATATCTTAGAAATATATTAAAGCCTTGTGTGCAAAGCATCTCAAGATCTCCAATATGGCATCTAAACATAGTTCAAAGCGACAGGTCTTTTGGCTCTGAAGAGAAAAGCATGTCCCTCGAAACGCGTTAGCTTCCAGACCTGTGCAAATCCTTCTCATGATTTGTTTAGATATGCAGGAATTCCGATGTTCTGTTCCTGGATTTGTTTTGATGAGCTTGTACACATGTTGGTTTGTGAGTATATAGTACATACTTTGTTTTTATTAATATAAAATACCAAATGATAATGCAATAGGCTGGTGCTCCCTCTGTTTGTTTACTATTGCAGTTTTGTCCAGACTGCACCAGTCTCGGAAGGGCAACAAAGCGTGGTGTTTCTATTTGGGTCAAGATTTAAACAGGGAAGCACGAGTCTATAACATTTGAGTATCACACTGAAGCACAGGAGGCATTTTTTTTCTAATTCATGGTATTTAATTCTGTAGTATTTTGCCTCCCTGTCCTTACTCTGACTTTAAGGCAAAAATATGCACAAAACTTTCATGGAGAAAATGTGTAATGTGGCAGGCATTGCCCTGCCAGGGTCTAGAAAGAGGTTATGACCCAGGATTCTCAGCCAGGTAGGTTGAGAGGCTTCTGGGTTTGCTTAATGCAGGGGAAATTGGCTTTTCAGTTTCCTCATTTTTTCATAAAATCCATTTTTGGACCTGGAGCCTGGAGATTTCAAAGTAATCTGGGAGGGAGATCTCCAATCCTGGTCAAGTGTCTGCTGGGCTTTTAGTAGTGACCTGACCATGGTTCTGGCTCGAACTGGGCAGGGAGAGAAGGTCTCTGTCAGGAGTACAGATGGGAGCCAGAGCAATAAGAGGCTGCCAAGTTTATGGATCAAGGTACTGAGTGGTACTGTGTAATGGTCTGTGGGAACAGAGTAACGGTCAGGAGGCTGAATGTTTGTTCTTTGGATAGAAGATAAATGCAGAATACCCCTGCGAGGGAAACTCATGTTATGGATGTTTTTTCCGAACTTTCTTTTAATAAAATTGGGCCCTTAAAAAGAAGAAAATGAGTGGCTGAGTCCTTAAAGCTCTACTATTTGATGATAGTTCTCACAGTAATTAAATTATATTGAACAGTTTAACCTTTGGAGTGGTTTTCTGCTGCTAAAGTATATGTAAACCCTAACAATAAACTTTTATTTTATGCACTTTTTTCTAGTCTTTTAAATATATAATTAAATGTATTTGTTAAATCTCTTTGATAAGTGCAAAAAAACAGCAAGCTAGAAACTTGTAGTTAGTTGAACAAGATGCACAGAAAGCTCAGATAGTGTTATCAATCCTACTTGAGTTCTGTACACCTCTCCCTGTACAACTCCCCATATTCCCTGTTATGGAGATGGGAATATGGGGAGTTGGTCTGTAAACCCAACACACTTCGTGTCCTAGGTTGACAACTCTGTTCTTCCATTGATAAAGTATACAGTAAAAAAATAAAACGTATGCAGCCATGTATTGCATTGTTGTTCTTAGGTTTGGATATAGTTTAAAGTGAAACTCATCCACAGAATACAATGCATTCCATGAATGGGCAAGGAGAGATGAGGGGTGAGTAAACAACAAAATGGCTTCTGTGCATGGTATTCACAGCTCCCATAGACACAGCAGCAGGTATGAATTAAACTATTATTTTTACTCTACAAAGTACTGCTCTGGACCTGGGATAAGTATCATTAGAGGTCACAAAAGTCACAATTATTTTTTTTCTTCTGAAGTTTCACATGTGCTCATATGCTTCTTTTCAAGATAGCCTGCACCCCCAGCTTTCGGAGAATGCCAGGAGCCTCATAATTGCCCTCTACTGGAACTGCATAGTTGCCATGTAGCCCCACCTGTCAGGAATGGACTCGCAAATGGTGGTGGGACTCACCTGCCTTGTGGGCTGCAGTACCAGGGCTGGCCAGCGGGTGCTCTCAGCAGCCAGAAGCTCACTCCTGCAATCAAGCCATCACCTGAGGCTGATTGCAGGAGGTGTATTTAAGGAATGGCCAGGCCTGCAGTCAGGGCCTCTGTGTATTGTTCCCATGAGCCCCTGTACCTGCATCCTGTCTGCTTCCTGCCTGATCCTGACTCTGCTTGATCCTGACTCTGCTTGAACTCTGCCTGCACCGACCTCGGCTACTCCTGACCAATCGTTTGCCTACTCCTTGTACCTTGTCTGCCCGTTAGCTACCGACCCAGCCCACCTGACTACGTTGTTCTCCATATATATATATATATATATATATCAGTTAAGGTTTGGGTTTGTTGCACCTTGTTGTACGAATTTGTGTTAGTTTTGGGTTTGGTTTGTTGCACTGCGTTTATGTTTGTGTTGCCCTTAATAAATTATATTGTTTTACACGCTATACCTGAAGTCTGTGTTTCCCTGTGTCGGTCCACACACCTCTGGTCATACCCTGAGCCCTGACACCACCTCCTCTCACTGCCTGTGCTTACATAGATCCACACAAGCTGCAATTGCAATTTTTGTCTAGAGCAAGCTGATATTTTAGGCTATTGGTGTGGTTTCCATTGGAGCTATATGTTATAAACAGAAATGTGCCTGCAGTCCTAAACAGAGAACAGCATAACAATGGTACACGCTAATCAGTAACCCTAACTTTCCATGTGGATGATCATACTGGATATGTGCACTTTGTGATGACTGCGAACTATAAAGTGCTGTAACACATACAAGGAACATATGAGAGCATCTTCATGTAATACAATTTATCGGCATCTGTTTAATTTTGGACTGCAAAGTGTTGTATATACTGCAAAAATTATGCCTCAAGGTGACTCCATCTACTTATCAGAGTAAGACTGTGTTTTTTACTAGAAACAGATTTTGTACTTGTGGTTCTTTTGAAGCACAGCAATCAAATAATTTCAACAATTTAGGCTTTACAACATTTACGGATGTGATGGCATTGCTCTGCATAACAAGCTACTTTGATTTAGTTTCAAATAACAAGCACAGGTGAAATTACTAAATTATGGGACCATTTTCTTAACAAAAGTTTTTGGAAATTACATATTTGCATTTTTGCTTCCATGAGGATGTTTTAAACTATTAGGTAATGTGCTTTCTGATGAATTTGTACAAAGCAATTTTTAAAAACGCATTACTAAAAATTATTAAAAGGATTCTGTTATGTCACTCTGTCATTTATCGGTGAAAACTATTTTAATTTTCCATTTTGCATTTCACATATATAGTCACATGTCCTCTTAAAAGGAAACAGGAGATACTGAATATACTAGTTTCACAGTTGTCCCTACCATCAAAATGTTTTTATTGTCACTACCCTAGACAAAAACGTGAAATTAGAGACGTGAGAACTATAATCAGCAAACTTTTTCTTGATTTAGAAAGAATTTCAAACAGGGTAAGCCTGAGGGTAGCCTGAAAAGGTGATTGCTCACAGTGCTTAAGGCAAGGGAAGAGGCGAAAAAGGGCAACACCAGCATTCTATGCTGCTGAGGTAGTTTACAGCTCATAGTTAGTAGCACAAATGGCCCACTAATTGCAGGCAATGCTCAAAATCAGAAACATCACTTGTATTTATGAAGCTGTGTATGGTGAGCCGAAGTGCTCTGGGCCCTGAACTAGAACTCTGCATTTTTGGAAGTTTAGCATTCTAAACATCAATGCCTGCCAGATGGGCTGCAAAATGATGCAAGATAAATGCTAGCATTTTCTGTGTCTGCTGCCCTGATCCTTCTGTAGGAAAGCACAACACATGAACTTATTTATGCATATACACAGAGGCTATGTGTACTGGTAGCATAGAAGGAAGCATAAAATGTAACATGTATATGCTACAAATTGATTTGGTTGGGGAGGATGGATGACACTTAATCATAATAGCCATGCAACTAAAACTTTCAAAAGGAAGAATTAGCAAGAGCCTTTGTATATTTTCAGTACAGGCTTACACTGCTCAATAAAATTAAAGGAACACTTTGAAAACACATCAGATCTCAATGGGGAAAAATATCATGCTGGATATCTATCCTGATATGGACTGGGTAATGTGTTAGGAATGTAAGGATGCCCCATTGTTTGATGGAAATCAAAATGACCAACCTACAGAGGACTGAATTCAAGGACACCCGGAAATCAAAGTGAAAAAATAATGCAGCAGGCATGTCCATTTTGCTGAAATTTCATTGCAGAAACTCAAAATGGTACTCAATAGTTTGTATGGCCCCCACATGTTTGGATGCATGCCTGACAACATCAAGGCATGCTCCTAATGAGACAACAGATGGTGTCCTGGGTTATTTCCTCCTGGACCAGGGCATCACTGAGCTCCTGGAAAGTCTGAGGTGTAACCTGGAGGTGTCAGAGAGACCAAAACATGATATCCCAGAGGTGTTCTATTGGATTTAGGTCAGGCAAGTGTGGGGGCCCTTTTGTGGTATCAATTCCTTCATCCTCCAGGAACTACCTACATACTCCCGCCACATGAGACCAGGCATTGTCGTGCACCAGGAGGAACCCAGGACCCACTGCACCAGCATAGGGTCTGACAATGGGTCCAAGGATTTCATCCCGATACCTAATGGCAGTCAGCGTGCTATTGTCTACTCCTGTAGAGGAGCTGGGCTGCCTGTGCAACCTCTGTAGGGTTCAGGCATCACCTCATGCTACAAGAAGTGACACTGACCCTAGCCAAATGCAAAACTAGTGAAAAAACAGTCAGAAAAGATCAGTAGCAAAAAAATGTTAGTGGCCTCCACCTGTTAAACCATTCCTGTTTTGGGGGTCGTCTCATTGGTGCCCATCTAGTGCACCTGTTGTTAATTTCATTAACTCCGAAGTAGCTGAAGCTGATTGACAACCCCTCTGCTATTTAACTGACCACATCAATATCCCAGGAGTTTAACTGACTTGATGCTATACTCTGATTAAAAAGTGCTCCTTTAATATTTTTGAGAAGTGTATAAAGACATGGTGTTCTATAGTTAAGAATGTATTATAGTATTTGGTAAATAGTGTTCTTACCTTTTGTAAAATCTTTCTTAACATATGAGGGTTGAGAAGTTTAGGCTTATATTTTACTTTGAAAGGTAGTTTTCATTTCCCCCGGTGGTTCTGGTGAAAATCATACACAATCATGTATAAAGAAATCTAAAGAAAAGCTTTAACTCACTTCACTAAGCTAAGTAAAAATTCTCTTAAAAGTGAAATATCTCTTTGCTAAATGAACAGCCTGTACTCCTTAGTAAATCCTTTCATAATGACTACTTATAGACCCATACTAGTAATAACCAAAATGTGTAGAAAATAATTCAGGTGATGTAAATAAAAATGGGTAAAAGATCTTAATGGTGGGGAATATACATCCTCTCAACACCACTAGGGTTTATTAATGACAAATAGGCTGCTCACTTAAAGTGGAGTTCCACCCAAAAGGGGAAGTTCCGCTCTAAAGATTGGTCCTCCACTCCCCATTAAGGATTGGCACCTTTGGGGAGTGGGGAGGAATGGAAACGGGTACCCGAATTTGACAGGTACCCGCTCCCACTTCCGCAGTGATCTCCTAGGCGATTTGAAGCTGTCCTCCTACCCTCCCCGAAGTCTTGTGGGACATGTGACAGGTCCCAGAAGATGGCAGGGCCATTCAGGAAGCGCAGCGCTACTTGTGCATGCACAGTGGGCACCCAGCTGTGAAGCTTCAAGCTGTCACAACCGCGTGCCCACGCTGAAGATGGCAGGGCGGCCGGTGAAACGGGCTGCGGTGGGGGCAACATGGGATCGTGGGACAGATGAGTGGCTGTTTTTTACAGTTTTTGTAGCTGCTGACTTTTATTTTTTTACAGAGTGAGTGGAGCTCCGCTTTAACAAAGATAATTTTTCCTTAACTTGGTGAATTGGGTTAATCTCCGCTGATTTCCATCATCCATTTATGTACAAGCAATTATTTTTCTGATTATCCTTGCTTGTGTATTAATTTCAAAGTGAATTTTCACAACTATCATTAAGTTAAATGAAAATTATATTATAAAGTAAAGATTCAGTTTGCAAACTGAACATGCACTGCTTTTTTAGTAAATCCATATGGAGAAGTACTTCCACATGAATCCTACAAGAAAGTGTGTATAAAATATACACATCTCTGCAACTTTGATGCCTGAATGAACAATTTTTGAATTTCAAGTTCTTACTATTTTCAAGTACTGTGTTATTGGCCAGTGCTTTTATTATCCTTTTTATTATCCCCGGAGTTACCAATTTCCCAAGGGCTTCCTTTGGGCTGACACATTGTAGAGAGTTAATCATTGGAGTGGAGGAAAAGAGGCGCAGAGGCGTCATTGAGAGTAAAAAGCACTTCACTTCCCTTATCCTTCTATGTAAGATCACCTTAATACAATACAGCCTCCTTTTAAGACTAGCTCAATGTTGTTACTTAGGAAACTCGCGAAGTGTCAAGGTAACAACAATCTGAAAACTAAGATTATGGTGTTCAAATAAAAAAGAAAAAAATAATACATGACTGCAATATTCTCTGTGCTCTTTTATTGATTGGAGTCACACGTTTTTATAATGGAATAACCCAGCACAGGGTGGTACAGGATTAGCTTTAGATAAGGCCTACAATATGTTAAAACGCACGCCTAACTGTATGCACAAGCAGAGATAAGGAAGTATTGGCTATGATAACCTCTTTTTTTGAGATACCAAAAACTTAAAACAAGATTGCGATTCATCATTGAATGAATTTTACTAAAATTCCTGCTGCTTGGAAGCATAAAGGGCTAACTGACGGCTTAAGCTCTTAGCCGTGGTGCTATGGATAACAGCTAACACTACTGCATAGCAAAACCCACTAAAAGCAACAGACACAATCAGCAGGGAAAGCTTCCTTTCAATGTCGTACCAGTGTTAGCAGTGTTTCCAGCCTGGTAAAACCACTTTACCACCTAGAAAGCCTTTTAAATACTAAGAGTGGAGTCAGTATGATTCTTTAGAATAGAAAGCGCATGATACACATTTAGGCATTCTATATGGCACACAACATTTTAAAAGCAAAACAACAATTTGCATCAACTGAAAAATTAAACAATGGGTGGAGTTTACTTTTATAGTGCTTCAGTTGATAATTATAGCTATGAAAATATTATATTTATGGATGATGTTTAATTGTTGTTATTGTATATGATGTAGCCTTTGTAAATAAAAAGCAAAATATACAGTTGTGTCCAAAATTATTCAACCCCCACTGAAATTGAGTGTTTTGGCCAGTTTGACATTGCTTTTGATCATTCAGTCATCTTGCTTACATTTACATTAAAGAGGCACTTGTAGGTCAGACAAATATAACATAACAGTTATAATGAAATAACCACAAATGTCTTTTCTGTGCTCACAGCATTATCAGTTTTATTCAACCCCCAAGTGACATTCAATCTTAGTACTTAGTACAGCATCCTTTTACAGTTATAACAGCTTTTAAACGTGAAGCATAGCTTGACACAAGTGTCTTGCAGCGATCTACGGGTATCTTCGCCCATTCTTCATGGGCAAAGGCCTCCAGTTCAGTCACATTCTTAGGCTTGCGCACTGCAACTGCTTTCTTTAAGTCCCACCAGAGGTTCTCAATCGGATTTAAGTCTGGTGACTGCGATGGCCACTCCAAAATGTTCCAGCCTTTCCTCTGCAACCATGCTCTAGTGGACTTGGAGGTATGCTTGGGATCATTGTCCTGTTGAAAGGTCCAACGTCTCCCAAGCCTCAGGTGTGTGACGGACTGCATCACGTTTCCATCCAATATCTCCTGGTACTGAAGAGAATTCATGGTACCTTGCACACGCTGAAGCTTCCCTGTACCTGCAGAAGCAAAACAGCCCCAAAGCATGATTGACCCTCCACCATGCTTCACAGTAGGCAAGGTGTTCTTTTCATCATAGGCCTTGTTCTTCCTCCTCCAAACATAGCGTTGATCCATGGGCCCAAACAGTTCTAATTTTGTTTCATCAGTCCACAGAACACTATCCCACAACTTTTGTGGTTTGTCCACATGGCTTTTGGCATACTGCAGTCGACTCTTCTTATTCTTTGGAGACAGCAAGGGGGTACGCCTGGGAGTTCTGGCACGGAGGCCTTCATTACGCAGTGTGCGTCTTATTGTCTGGGCTGAAACTTCTGTACCCACATCTGACAAATCTTTTCTCAGTTCCTCAGCAGTCACACGGGGACTTCTCTCCACTCTACGCTTCAGGTAGCGCACAGCAGTCGAAGTCAGCATCTTCTTTCTGCCACGACCAGGTAGCGTTTCAACAGTGCCCTTTGCCTTGAATTTGCGAATGATGCTTCCTAAGGTGTCTCTTGGTATGTTTAACATCTTTGCAATCTTCTTATAGCCATTGCCCTTCCTGTGAAGAGAAATCACCTCTTCTCTTGTCTTCCTGGACCATTCTCTTGCCTTCACCATGTTTGTAACCACACCAGTAAATGTCTAGAAGGAGCTGAGTATCACAGTCATTTTAAAGCTGCCTAATTGGTGCTTATTATGCTTGATTGCTGCTCGGTGACATCCACAGGTGTTTTCAATACCTGATGGAAAGCACCTGTATGAACCTCTGTTCTTCAGAGTGGTAGTCTTTAAGGGGTTGAATAATTGTGGCAATGAAGAAACCACATAAGAACCATTTACTACTGTATTACATAAACAATTGATGTCATTTTAGTTGCATTTGGGTAGTTACAACGTCCTTGTAGGATTTGATTCTGAATACAATTCCAAATGTACACTATAGTCCCTAAACCCCTTTACAGCATTGGGGGTTGAATAATTTTGGACACAACTGTATATCAAATTCAAATACTGCTTTGGAATGTTCGACTGCCTGGTATGTTATTTTTCTGACAGCATGTTTGCTGGCAGATCAAGTTGGGGAGGGAAATAGTAAGGATTTTATATATGTACCCAATTAAACTATGAATCGTTTTGAGTATGATATTTAATTGCCGCTAAGAACTTTCTTAACTGAGATCAATTTACTGCAAACTAGGCATCTGTGCATTGTAAATAAGGATTTAAAACTCATGTTTACAAGTAATTAACATACTAATACATGTAGTTCAGCCTTACATAACAGCATTGCATGAATGTGCTTGGCGGATCCCTTAATAAAGAAAGTAAACCAATTTGCCAAGGTCACACAATGCGATGTAGCAGCTGTTCTCAGAAGCTCAGCTAGACCCCCGTACTGCCACCCATCTCCACCACCAAATTCTTTTAGTGCTGTAGTGCTCAAATGGGCATTGATTTTAATTAAGGAGTAAAAGATAGGCCCTGTTCATTTAGAGTGTATGTTCATATGCTAAAGTAAATCTTAAAGTGCTACTAAACCCACAACAGTAAAATCAGTCTGTATATGCAGTAAAGCATGCTTGTTATACTCACTGTGGAACCTAAGGGGTTAATCTTCTGCATTGTGTAAAAGCCCTGTTTGATCCTGACTTCTATGATCCTCCCCTTCTTCCAGTGTCCCTCTCTTATCTCCTGATAAGACATATTGTGTGGAGTCACTGCGCACCTGCTCAGTTTGGTGTGAATAGCTAGAGAGGTTTTTTTCTTTTCTTGGGAGAGTGCTGTGATCAGCACAGAGCCAATCAGCACCGTCCAGACAAAGGTTAGAGGTTCTGCATCCTCCTAGAGAAAAATTAAAACTCCTCCTACAAGCTTTAACCAGTGCTAGGCTGGACACTGATAAAAGTCACAAGACTGCTCTAACTGCTGATGAGAAAATGTATTTAGCAGTTTATATTTACTTTTCATACATACAGTATTTTGCAGCTTTACTGTCTGCCCCTATCCATTTCAAGCAGTGACTTCCCTCCCTTGTACTCATTTTATTTGTATATATTATATTTCATAGCCTGTCTCTTGCCCCGATACAGAACTGCAAAGATGATTTTTGTAAGTTAACCGCTCCCCGACCACCCTATTGCAGAAATAATGCTAGAGGGCGGCACGGGTGTGCAAAATCATGTTCATATACGTGAGTTTGCATTTCTGGTTAAGGGGGGCCCACAAGTCCTAACCTCACCACCATTCACGGCCACGGCTGTCAATCACCGGGTCCTGGCCGGTGATTACTCACTGGCGTTTGGTGATTACCGAGGATCTCCAACGGGGAGGAAGACTGTTTTGTTTACTAACAGTTCTCCTCCCTGTCAGCTCCAGCACAATGCTTTGGATGGCTGTGCACAGCACAGCCATCCAAAGCAGTGTGCTTACAGTGAAGCACACTGACACGGTCCCCTAGTAAAACAGTCCCTGCACACAGTTAACCCTTTGATCACCCTTCATATTAACCCCTTCCTGCCCAGTGTCATTAGTACAACATCAGTGCTTTATTTTAGCACTGATCACTGTATTGGTGTCACTGGGAATGTCAGTGACACCAAGTCAGTTCTCCCAGTGTCAGGATGTCTGCCACAGTCCCGAAGTCCCACTAAGTCACTGATTGCCTCCATTACTAGTACAAAAAAAAATTCCAGTATCTATACCACCATTTGTAAACACTATAACTTTCATGTAAACCAATTAATTTACATGTATTGGGATTTTTTTTTAGCAAAGACATGTAGCAGAATACATTTTGGCCTAAATTTATGATGAAATTTGATTTTTTTACTGGACATGTTTAATTGTAAAAAGTCAAAATTACTGTTTTTTTCTCAAAACTGTCAGTATTTTTCTGTTTATAGCGCAAAAAATAAAAAAGCACAGGTAATCAAATATCACCGAAAGAAAGCTCAATTTGTGGAGAACAAAGAATGTAAATGTCATTTGGGTGCAGCATTGCATGACCGTGTAATTGTCAGTTAAAGTAATGCAGCGCCATAACGCAAAAAATGGTCTGGTCAGGAAGGGGGGTAAATCCTCTGGAGGGTAAGTGGCTAAATAGGATGCTCCCACTTATTTTATTTATTATAAGTACTTATACAGTGCCATCAATTTACAAAGTGCTTTACATATATATTGTACATTCACATCAGTCACTGCCCTCAAGGAGCGTACAATCTAAGATCCCTAACTCACATTCATACATACACATATTAGGGTCAATTTGATAAGAGCGTAACCTACCAGAGAGTGTTGATGGTTTCCATCAACACTCGCTGGTAGGTTACGCTGCCTGCACAGGCACAGGACTCATGTTAACTCCAGGTAGGTAGTGCTGTGGTTGGGATCTGAACCTATGATCCTAGTGCTGCTAGGAGGAAGAACTAACCATTTAGCTGCTGTGCTAACTATATAACAGCAATACCCTAATAAGGAGATAATATACTATCTTATAGGGACAGCATATGCATGTGTGCCCGTGTGTGTGTGTGCTTGTGTGTGTGGGGGGGGGGGGGTTGGGGAGGGGGGCAAAAAACTGGAATGGAATGAAAATCGGTCACTTGGGCTATGTTACAAGTTCACTATAGGGAATTTGTATCACTAATGAGATGGTGAGCAAAAACACCACTTTGCAAACACTAGCACAGAGAGAACTGACCAGTTTTTCTGGTCAGTTCTGATTTGCTCAAAGCAATGTACCCATCCCTATTCACAAGCCTGATGACACAAAGATTTACAAATGTTTTGTTTTACTAGAATATATGCACATAGATTTGCTGGTATTTTTGAACTGCATCATTTTTTGTGGCCCAGACAAATATGTCTGCAAATATTTAGGTCAGTAAAAACAGAATAAATTGGCAACAAATGAGATAAGGCATTAACAGTTTTAGGGCATGTTTTTTTTTATTTTTTCATTAATACTCGTAGACATAGGACTGTGGCTATCAGATACGCAGTGGTGGCAGATAATATTAAAACAATGATGCTTGTTTATTGTACCAATAATCTTATGATGAAATATAAGTATGGAATAATATTACTTATACATTGAGCCAAAGGATTCCAATTGCATTGTCTTTTCTTATTGTAGATCATCTCACCTAAAATTCACATGATTTTTCTAACATGAATGGGAGATTAAATGATATGTCTATGGGTAATTTTATCAGGCAATAGTGCTTTTTTTATTTAATCAACATCATAAAATGTGTATCAGACACCATGACTGATAATTTACTAATGCCAGACTTATTGCTAAAAAATGAATATAATTGTTTGCATTTAGTAGGAACGTACTCTTTAGCACTTGAATAGTCAAATAGATTGTCTTTCTGTTTACCACTTACTAAACACCGAATCAAAATGTGTCAATGGAGCTCAAGTTCTAAATATTGCTCAAGGTATGACAAAGGCTTGGTGTATTGACAAAAGAAGTGAACACAAATTGAAGAGGTAGTGCTCATAAAGCTGGCCATAAACATATATAAAACCCAGAAGCCGATTGGTTTCTATGCAGAATTGTACCAGATTTTGCACTCTCTGGTTTTGGTAAATAACCCCATAGATTGTTCTGTTTAACCTACAGGCTGAAAAAAAAATCAGATTTCATAATGCACCCTACACAGAGCAGATGGACGGCTCTCCCCACCAGCTGTCAAAATACCTGAACAGGGCCTGCATGTGATTGGATGCAGGTGCTGTTCAACTGACAATGTTCTGTCTGGTTCCTTTGATGTTTGCAGTCAAGAGATGTCTGCTGGAAGACAGCCAACAACCCAACCCACTTTGTGAATTTTGTCAGTTCATCGGGAACTGACCAAAATCTTCTCTATGTATTACCCTGATATATAATATGAGTGGTTCAGAGAGGGAGGTATATTACCAGCTTTTGAAATTCTGAATGCATAATAAAGGCCTAACTTAGCGTTGAGCTCAGATTGTCTGTGGCATGTGAGCCCCGGAAGATGTCTGGTTACGACAAAATGCATCAGGCAGAGCTTCCCTTCTGACGTCATCACTTTGTCCACCATCTTGGAACACCCATGTGTAATGATCGATGGTTTTATATCGTCAGCATTTTGTAAGTGCAATTCTGTCTAAATAAATAAAGTAGTTGGCTTTACTGCACTATGAGAGGCACCTCTTTTTGCATTTTGCATGAGCCAATCTTGAATCCTAACATTGGAAGGGCTTGGTGGTATCTGAGCGGAGCATTGGGTTCCAGATAAAGCCCATGAGTCTGGATGGAATAATACCTATACTGAGCATATTCGGGACCCCTATAATTAAGGGGTCTGACATTCTAGCAAGCCTCTGATTTGATAATACGGTGGTAGTTATTCACACTGGTGGTTTTTGATGGAATGAAGAATGTTCACTACTAATTGCAAGATCCAGGGGATTATTTTTCACCTATAAGGACTGTCAGTGTTTCACTTTACTTATGTGGATTCTGAACATTTTATGGTCTACTCATGGACTGCCTGTGATAAATTTCACTTGTGGATTTTGAGCACTTCACTGTGTGCATATTAGTTACTATTTTATTTTATTTATTTGTATAATATTTTTTGCTCACCATTTATTTATTTTTATATGTGTGTACATAATCAGTGTACCTATATTCATACATGGAAGTTCTCAGTATGCATTTTTTTTTTAAGTACCCTACTCCCTGAGTGAAGAGCTGCATATTTAATGAATAATTAACTTGAATCCAACAACACTTCTGAATGCATTTCTTAACATTTTTTTCACTTTCTCATTGTAATAATTATGGTGTGATAGGGCAGATTCACAAACAATAAAAACCTAGCTACCTTAAAATGGACCTGGATTCACAAAGTTAAGATTTTCCAATGTATAGAGAACATGTTGAAATGTAATTGTTTTTAACCAATACCCTAAAAAAAGGCCTTTCATCTTCAATTCCTCCTGAAAAATAACAGTGCACTTCCTGATATGTAAAGGTGCCCAGTCTCTCCTGTCCCTACAGTTTTACAGTTGTATAACTGGTGTAAGATCTATGACACTGCTGCTTCTGACTGCTACTATTAGGAGATTTGCAGTGAGATTTCGGGATGGTACTACTGTGCTTCTCACAGTTTCCCTTGCTTAACTTGACTCTGACATAAGGAAGCAAAGCCCTGTCTTGCCACGAATAGCCACCTCCATACAGAGACACAGTGCACAACATGCATGGTAAGTCAGTAATGGGGGAAAGATCAGTTGCTGGGAGGTCACAAGCTATACTGGTGGCTTTATTGTTTGCTTGAATGTTTTCCACAGGTCAATTCCTATGTAACTGATTTCAGTGCCAAGTGCTCAATACATTGATTTTAATGGAGTAAAGCTTTTCAAACTGCTCGTGTGTATGTTTTCAAGCAGAGAGTTTATCCTTACAGATATTTGCCATAGCAGATCATGCTAGCAACGACTGGTGGACAGGTTTCAGGCACTCATGCTCATTTATTACATAGCAAAGTTATTAAATATTCATGCTGGTTGTGCAGCAAATGTCTCTAATATATTACTATGTGTTTTGTTAGAGGGTGGCATCATAAATACAATGAATGTTCATAATATGTTTTTATTGTTTTACACTCTGATAATTAAAATAAATAAACCTACTATTATTAAATTTACTTATAGATTTGTAATAGGTATAATTACATATATATCATATTTTGAACATCATGATTAGAGATGAGCGAATCGAAGTATCCGAAGTGGAATTCGAGTCGAATATCGGAAAAATTTCGATTCGTGCCGAATCCGAAAAACAGCCTAATTCGGACGCGCGAATCGAAATTTTTCCGAAAATGGCGGCTGACATGTGCGGCGACGGAGCGGGGATGTCGGGGAAGGCGCGCAGACAAGGCGCGCTGCCCCATAATGCATTCCTCAACGACATGTGATCGCATCAGCCAATCAGCAGCCAGCCAGCCAGCACTGTGTAATGGTCGAGGTATATATAGCGGCCATTTTGGAAATCTTCATTTGCCTGCAGTCATTGAACAGAGGCAGACCGCTCTGTACTAGGGACAGGGACAGAGTTAGGGCCACAGAAACGAGAATTGGGGACAGAGAGAAGTTACTTAGGGACAGAGAACCATTACTCAGGGACACAGACTTGTTAATGAGGGCCACAGAATCGTTATTTAGGGACAAAGAAACGCTAGTTAGGGCCACAGAATTCATACTCAGGGACAGACAGAATTGTTACTCAGTGCCAGAGAATTGTTACTTAGGGCCACAGAAACGTTATTAGGGCCACAGAATTTTTACTCAGGGACAGACAGAATTGTTACTGAGTGCCAGAGAATTGTTACTCAGGGACAGACAGAATTGTTACTGAGTGCCAGAGAATTCTTAGGGCCACAGAATTCATTCTCAGGGACAGACAGAATTGTTACTCAGGGACAGACAGAATTGTTACTGAGTGCCAGAGAATTGTTACTCAGGGACAGACAGAATTGTTACTGAGTGCCAGAGAATTGTTACTCAGGGACAGACAGAATTGTTACTGAGTGCCAGAGAATTGTTACTCAGGGACAGACAGAATTGTTACTGAGTGCCAGAGAATTGTTACTCTCACAGACACAAAATTGTTACTTGCACAGACACAGAATTGTTACTTGCACAGACACACAATTGTTACTCAGGGCCACAGAATTCATACTCAGGGACAGACAGAATTGTTACTGAGTGCCAGAGAATTGTTACTCAGGGACAGACAGAATTGTTACTGAGTGCCAGAGAATTCTTACTCAGGGCCACAGAATTCATTCTCAGGGACAGACAGAATTGTTACTCAGGGACAGACAGAATTGTTACTGAGTGCCAGAGAATTGTTACTCAGGGACAGACAGAATTGTTACTGAGTGCCAGAGAATTGTTACTCAGGGACAGACAGAATTGTTACTGAGTGCCAGAGAATTGTTACTCAGGGACAGACAGAATTGTTACTGAGTGCCAGAGAATTGTTACTCTCACAGACACAAAATTGTTACTTGCACAGACACAGAATTGTTACTTGCACAGACACACAATTGTTACTCAGGGCCACAGAATTCATACTCAGGGACAGACAGAATTGTTACTGAGTGCCAGAGAATTCTTACTCAGGGCCACAGAATTCATACTCAGGGACAGACAGAATTGTTACTCAGGGACAGACAGAATTGTTACTGAGTGCCAGAGAATTGTTACTCAGGGACAGACAGAATTGTTACTGAGTGCCAGAGAATTGTTACTCTCACAGACACAAAATTGTTACTTGCACAGACACAGAATTGTTACTTGCACAGACACACAATTGTTACTCAGGGCCACAGAATTCATACTCAGGGACAGACAGAATTGTTACTGAGTGCCAGAGAATTGTTACTCAGGGACAGACAGAATTGTTACTGAGTGCCAGAGAATTCTTACTCAGGGCCACAGAATTCATTCTCAGGGACAGACAGAATTGTTACTCAGGGACAGACAGAATTGTTACTGAGTGCCAGAGAATTGTTACTCAGGGACAGACAGAATTGTTACTGAGTGCCAGAGAATTGTTACTCAGGGACAGACAGAATTGTTACTGAGTGCCAGAGAATTGTTACTCAGGGACAGACAGAATTGTTACTGAGTGCCAGAGAATTGTTACTCTCACAGACACAAAATTGTTACTTGCACAGACACAGAATTGTTACTTGCACAGACACACAATTGTTACTCAGGGCCACAGAATTCATACTCAGGGACAGACAGAATTGTTACTGAGTGCCAGAGAATTCTTACTCAGGGCCACAGAATTCATACTCAGGGACAGACAGAATTGTTACTCAGGGACAGACAGAATTGTTACTGAGTGCCAGAGAATTGTTACTCAGGGACAGACAGAATTGTTACTGAGTGCCAGAGAATTGTTACTCTCACAGACACAAAATTGTTACTTGCACAGACACAGAATTGTTACTTGCACAGACACACAATTGTTACTCAGGGCCACAGAATTCATACTCAGGGACAGACAGAATTGTTACTGAGTGCCAGAGAATTGTTACTCAGGGACAGACAGAATTGTTACTGAGTGCCAGAGAATTCTTACTCAGGGCCACAGAATTCATTCTCAGGGACAGACAGAATTGTTACTCAGGGACAGACAGAATTGTTACTGAGTGCCAGAGAATTGTTACTCAGGGACAGACAGAATTGTTACTGAGTGCCAGAGAATTGTTACTCAGGGACAGACAGAATTGTTACTGAGTGCCAGAGAATTGTTACTCAGGGACAGACAGAATTGTTACTGAGTGCCAGAGAATTGTTACTCTCACAGACACAAAATTGTTACTTGCACAGACACAGAATTGTTACTTGCACAGACACACAATTGTTACTCAGGGCCACAGAATTCATACTCAGGGACAGACAGAATTGTTACTGAGTGCCAGAGAATTCTTACTCAGGGCCACAGAATTCATACTCAGGGACAGACAGAATTGTTACTCAGGGACAGACAGAATTGTTACTGAGTGCCAGAGAATTGTTACTCAGGGACAGACAGAATTGTTACTGAGTGCCAGAGAATTCTTACTCAGGGACAGACAGAATTGTTACTGAGTGCCAGAGAATTGTTACTCTCACAGACACAAAATTGTTACTTGCACAGACACAGAATTGTTACTCGCACAGAGACAGAATTGTTACTCGCACAGAGACAGAATTGTTACTCAGGGCCACAGAATTCATACTCAGGGACAGACAGAATTGTTACTGAGTGCCAGAGAATTGTTACTCAGGGACAGACAGAATTGTTACTGAGTGCCAGAGAATTGTTACTCTCACAGACACAAAATTGTTACTTGCACAGACACAGAATTGTTACTTGCACAGACACACAATTGTTACTCAGGGCCACAGAATTCATACTCAGGGACAGACAGAATTGTTACTGAGTGCCAGAGAATTCTTACTCAGGGCCACAGAATTCATACTCAGGGACAGACAGAATTGTTACTCAGGGACAGACAGAATTGTTACTGAGTGCCAGAGAATTGTTACTCAGGGACAGACAGAATTGTTACTGAGTGCCAGAGAATTGTTACTCTCACAGACACAAAATTGTTACTTGCACAGACACAGAATTGTTACTTGCACAGACACACAATTGTTACTCAGGGCCACAGAATTCATACTCAGGGACAGACAGAATTGTTACTGAGTGCCAGAGAATTGTTACTCAGGGACAGACAGAATTGTTACTGAGTGCCAGAGAATTGTTACTCTCACAGACACAAAATTGTTACTTGCACAGACACAGAATTGTTACTCGCACAGAGACAGAATTGTTACTCAGGGCCACAGAATTCATACTCAGGGACAGACAGAATTGTTACTGAGTGCCAGAGAATTGTTACTCAGGGAAGACAGAATTGTTACTGAGTGCCAGAGAATTGTTACTCAGGGACAGACAGAATTGTTACTGAGTGCCAGAGAATTGTTACTCTCACAGACACAAAATTGTTACTTGCACAGACACAGAATTGTTACTCGCACAGAGACAGAATTGTTACTCAGGGCCACAGAATTCATACTCAGGGACAGACAGAATTGTTACTGAGTGCCAGAGAATTGTTACTCAGGGACAGACAGAATTGTTACTGAGTGCCAGAGAATTGTTACTCTCACAGACACAAAATTGTTACTTGCACAGACACAGAATTGTTACTTGCACAGACACACAATTGTTACTGAGTGCCAGAGAATTGTTACTCAGGGACAGACAGAATTGTTACTGAGTGCCAGAGAATTGTTACTCAGGGACAGACAGAATTGTTACTGAGTGCCAGAGAATTGTTACTCAGGGACAGACAGAATTGTTACTGAGTGCCAGAGAATTGTTACTCGCACAGACACAAAATTGTTACTTGCACAGACACAAAATTGTTACTTGCACAGACACAGAATTGTTACTCGCGCAGACACAGAATTGTTACTCAGGGCCACAGAATTCATACTCAGGGACAGACAGAATTGTTACTGAGTGCCAGAGAATTGTTACTCAGGGACAGACAGAATTGTTACTGAGTGCCAGAGAATTGTTACTCAGGGACAGACAGAATTGTTACTGAGTGCCAGAGAATTGTTACTCAGGGACAGACAGAATTGTTACTGAGTGCCAGAGAATTGTTACTCGCACAGACACAAAATTGTTACTTGCACAGACACAGAATTGTTACTCGCACAGACACAGAATTGTTACTCGCACAGACACAGAATTGTTACTCAGGGCCACAGAATTCATACTCAGGGACAGACAGAATTGTTACTGAGTGCCAGAGAATTGTTACTCAGGGACACCTAATCGTTGAATTAAATAGTATGTCAGACAACATGCAGAGGAGTGGCAGAGGAGGCAATGTTTTAGGAGCGAGCAGACGTGGCAGCAGAGGAAGGGGTCGAGGCAGCAGTATTCGCAGCCAGAGGCCAGTGCTCCCGGTGTCATCCAGCGGTCGTGTCTCCACCGACAACCCTGCCGTCATTGATTGGTTGGCTCGGTCGTCTTCCTCTTCCCAGGTCACCTCTGACACCTACAGCCAACGGTCGGTGGGTACGTCAGACACAACCGTTAGTTGGCATGGCCCGGGACCAAGCCCACTGAAATCACGTGTCCTCTACCTGCCCCTGTCCTTTGCTGTTCCCTCACCAAGCGAAGTATCGCATGCTGTGGGCTCAGCCCCACTGTACAGTGAGGAAGAGCTAACAGAGGGCGGTCAGGAACGGGGGGAGACATCGGCCTTTTCAGCAGCCAAGCGAACAAGTACTGGCGAGGAGAGTGGCTCGGTAGCCGGTCTAGAGACAGGTCTGTCTCCTGACCCAGACGCAGCCGAGGGGGCTAGTAGTGAGGCGGAGACCCTACTTGATGATGAGGAGGTTGATCGCACTTGGCACTTGACTCACATAGCTGCTGCCAGGCCCCTAATCTGCCATAGGCCCCTATATACCGCCTCCTCATGCTGCTGCCAAGTCCAGAGTCTGTCATGGTCCCTGTACGGCCTCCCATTGCTGCTGTCTCCATCGCCACACTCTGCTGCCATGTGCCACTTTCAGGTCTCTTCACACTGCTGGTGTGTTAAATTTTTTGACATAGGGTGCAGGCAGATTACGGGCCTCACATAGCTGCTGCCAGGCCCCTAATCTGCCATGGGCCCCTATATACCGCCTCCTCATGCTGCTGCCAAGTCCAGAGTCTGTCATGGTCCCTGTACGGCCTCCCATTGCTGCTGTCTCCATCGCCACACTCTGCTGCCATGTGCCACTTTCAGGTCTCTTCACACTGCTGGTGTGTTAAATTTTTTGACATAGGGTGCTGCAAGATAACGGGCCTCACATAGCTGCTGCCAGGCCCCTAATCAGCCATGGGCCCCTATACCGCCTCCTCCTGCTGCTGCCAGGTCCAGAGTCTCTCATGCCATGTGCCACTTTCAGGTCTCTTCACACTGCTGGTGTGTTAAATTTTTTGACATAGGGTGCAGGCAGATTACGGGCCTCACATAGCTGCTGCCAGGCCCCTAATCTGCCATGGGCCCCTATATACCACCTCCTCCTGCTGCTGCCAGGTCCAGAGTCTCTCATGGGTCCCTGTACGGCCTCCCATTGCTGCTGTCTCCATCGCCACACTCTGCTGCCATGTGCCACTTTCAGGTCTCTTCACACTGCTGGTGTGTTAAATTTTTTGACATAGGGTGCTGCAAGATAACGGGCCTCACATAGCTGCTGCCAGGCCCCTAATCAGCCATGGGCCCCTATACCGCCTCCTCCTGCTGCTGCCAGGTCCAGAGTCTCTCATGGGTCCCTGTACGGCCTCCCATTGCTGCTGTCTCCATCGCCACACTCTGCTGCCATGTGCCACTTTCAGGTCTCTTCACACTGCTGGTGTGTTAAATTTTTTGACATAGGGTGCAGGCAGATTACGGGCCTCACATAGCTGCTGCCAGGCCCCTAATCTGCCATAGGCCCCTATATACCGCCTCCTCATGCTGCTGCCAAGTCCAGAGTCTGTCATGGTCCCTGTACGGCCTCCCATTGCTGCTGTCTCCATCGCCACACTCTGCTGCCATGTGCCACTTTCAGGTCTCTTCACACTGCTGGTGTGTTAAATTTTTTGACATAGGGTGCAGGCAGATTACGGGCCTCACATAGCTGCTGCCAGGCCCCTAATCTGCCATAGGCCCCTATATACCGCCTCCTCATGCTGCTGCCAAGTCCAGAGTCTGTCATGGTCCCTGTACGGCCTCCCATTGCTGCTGTCTCCATCGCCACACTCTGCTGCCATGTGCCACTTTCAGGTCTCTTCACACTGCTGGTGTGTTAAATTTTTTGACATAGGGTGCAGGCAGATTACGGGCCTCACATAGCTGCTGCCAGGCCCCTAATCTGCCATGGGCCCCTATATACCGCCTCCTCATGCTGCTGCCAAGTCCAGAGTCTGTCATGGGTCCCTGTACGGCCTCCCATTGCTGCTGTCTCCATCGCCACACTCTGCCATGTGCCACTTTCAGGTCTCCTCACACACTGCTGGTGTGTAGAATTTTTTGACATAGGGTGCTGGCAGATTACGGGCCTCCCATAGCTGCTGCCAGGCCCCTAATCTGCCATGGGCCCCTATATACCGCCTCCTCATGCTGCTGCCAAGTCCAGAGTCTGTCATGGTCCCTGTACGGCCTCCCATTGCTGCTGTCTCCATCGCCACACTCTGCTGCCATGTGCCACTTTCAGGTCTCTTCACACTGCTGGTGTGTTAAATTTTTTGACATAGGGTGCAGGCAGATTACGGGCCTCACATAGCTGCTGCCAGGCCCCTAATCTGCCATGGGCCCCTATATACCGCCTCCTCATGCTGCTGCCAAGTCCAGAGTCTGTCATGGTCCCTGTACGGCCTCCCATTGCTGCTGTCTCCATCGCCACACTCTGCTGCCATGTGCCACTTTCAGGTCTCTTCACACTGCTGGTGTGTTAAATTTTTTGACATAGGGTGCAGGCAGATTACGGGCCTCACATAGCTGCTGCCAGGCCCCTAATCTGCCATGGGCCCCTATATACCGCCTCCTCATGCTGCTGCCAAGTCCATAGTCTGTCATGGTCCCTGTACGGCCTCCCATTGCTGCTGTCTCCATCGCCACACTCTGCTGCCATGTGCCACTTTCAGGTCTCTTCACACTGCTGGTGTGTTAAATTTTTTGACATAGGGTGCAGGCAGATTACGGGCCTCACATAGCTGCTGCCAGGCCCCTAATCTGCCATGGGCCCCTATATACCACCTCCTCCTGCTGCTGCCAGGTCCAGAGTCTCTCATGGGTCCCTGTACGGCCTCCCATTGCTGCTGTCTCCATCGCCACACTCTGCTGCCATGTGCCACTTTCAGGTCTCTTCACACTGCTGGTGTGTTAAATTTTTTGACATAGGGTGCTGCAAGATAACGGGCCTCACATAGCTGCTGCCAGGCCCCTAATCAGCCATGGGCCCCTATACCGCCTCCTCCTGCTGCTGCCAGGTCCAGAGTCTCTCATGCCATGTGCCACTTTCAGGTCTCTTCACACTGCTGGTGTGTTTAATTTTTTGACATAGGGTGCAGGCAGATTACGGGCCTCACATAGCTGCTGCCAGGCCCCTAATCTGCCATGGGCCCCTATATACCGCCTCCTCATGCTGCTGCCAAGTCCAGAGTCTGTCATGGTCCCTGTACGGCCTCCCATTGCTGCTGTCTCCATCGCCACACTCTGCTGCCATGTGCCACTTTCAGGTCTCTTCACACTGCTGGTGTGTTAAATTTTTTGACATAGGGTGCAGGCAGATTACGGGCCTCACATAGCTGCTGCCAGGCCCCTAATCTGCCATAGGCCCCTATATACCGCCTCCTCATGCTGCTGCCAAGTCCAGAGTCTGTCATGGTCCCTGTACGGCCTCCCATTGCTGCTGTCTCCATCGCCACACTCTGCTGCCATGTGCCACTTTCAGGTCTCTTCACACTGCTGGTGTGTTAAATTTTTTGACATAGGGTGCAGGCAGATTACGGGCCTCACATAGCTGCTGCCAGGCCCCTAATCTGCCATGGGCCCCTATATACCACCTCCTCCTGCTGCTGCCAGGTCCAGAGTCTCTCATGGGTCCCTGTACGGCCTCCCATTGCTGCTGTCTCCATCGCCACACTCTGCTGCCATGTGCCACTTTCAGGTCTCTTCACACTGCTGGTGTGTTAAATTTTTTGACATAGGGTGCTGCAAGATAACGGGCCTCACATAGCTGCTGCCAGGCCCCTAATCAGCCATGGGCCCCTATACCGCCTCCTCCTGCTGCTGCCAGGTCCAGAGTCTCTCATGGGTCCCTGTACGGCCTCCCATTGCTGCTGTCTCCATCGCCACACTCTGCTGCCATGTGCCACTTTCAGGTCTCTTCACACTGCTGGTGTGTTAAATTTTTTGACATAGGGTGCTGCAAGATAACGGGCCTCACATAGCTGCTGCCAGGCCCCTAATCAGCCATGGGCCCCTATACCGCCTCCTCCTGCTGCTGCCAGGTCCAGAGTCTCTCATGCCATGTGCCACTTTCAGGTCTCTTCACACTGCTGGTGTGTTTAATTTTTTGACATAGGGTGCAGGCAGATTACGGGCCTCACATAGCTGCTGCCAGGCCCCTAATCTGCCATGGGCCCCTATATACCGCCTCCTCATGCTGCTGCCAGGTCCAGAGTCTCTCATGGGTCCCTGTACGGCCTCCCATTGCTGCTTTCTCCATCGCCACACTCTGCCATGTGCCACTTTCAGGTCTCCTCACACACTGCTGGTGTGTTGAATTTTTTGACATAGGGTGCTGGCAGATTACGGGCCTCCCATAGCTGCTGCCAGGCCCCTAATCTGCCATGGGCCCCTATATACCGCCTCCTCATGCTGCTGCCAAGTCCAGAGTCTGTCATGGGTCCCTGTACGGCCTCCCATTGCTGCTGTCTCCATCGCCACACTCTGCCATGTGCCACTTTCAGGTCTCCTCACACACTGCTGGTGTGTAGAATTTTTTGACATAGGGTGCTGGCAGATTACGGGCCTCCCATAGCTGCTGCCAGGCCCCTAATCTGCCATGGGCCCCTATATACCGCCTCCTCATGCTGCTGCCAAGTCCAGAGTCTGTCATGGGTCCCTGTACGGCCTCCCATTGCTGCTGTCTCCATCGCCACACTCTGCCATGTGCCACTTTCAGGTCTCCTCACACTGCTGGTGTGTTGAATTTTTTGACATAGGGTGCTGGCAGATTACGGGCCTCCTATAGCTGCTGCCAGGCCCCTAATCTGCCATGGGCCCCTATATACCGCCTCCTCATGCTGCTGCCAAGTTCAGAGTCTGTCATGGGTCCCTGTACGGCCTCCCATTGCTGCTGTCTCCATCGCCACACTCTGCCATGTGCCACTTTCAGGTCTCCTCACACTGCTGGTGTGTTGAATTTTTTGACATAGGGTGCTGGCAGATTACGGGCCTCCTATAGCTGCTGCCAGGCCCCTAATCTGCCGTAGGCCCCTATATACCGCCTCCTCATGCTGCTGCCAGGTCCAGAGTCTCTCATGGGTCCCTGTACGGCCTCCCATTGCTGCTGTCTCCATCGCCACACTCTGCCATGTGCCACTTTCAGGTCTCCTCACACTGCTGGTGTGTTCCATTTTTTGTCATAGGGTGCTGGCAGATTATGGGCCTCCCATAACTGCTGCCAGGCCCCTAATCTGCCATGGGCCCCTATACCGACTCCTCATGCTGTGACGTTGCAACAAGGTGGAATTCAACCCTACATATGTTAGACCGCCTTTACGAACAGCAAAAGGCCATCACAGATTTCCTGATGTTAAAAGCAGATAAAGGTACTCCCTGTGTAACTTAGATGTCAGCCATTGGCAGCTCATGCGTGACACCTGCGCTTGCTCAGGCCCTTTGAGGAGGCCACGCTATTCGTGAGTCGGCAGGACTATGGGATGAACGACGTCATTCCTCTGTTGCACGTCCTGGAACAAATGCTGTTAACAATGGCTGGTCAGGGTGCGGTAGACGTGGCGCACAGATCTCAACGCCACATGGCCCCTGTGGGGGCAGGACTGGAAGAAGAGGAGGAGGTAGAGGAGGACATTGGTGCTCAGGAATTATTGAGTGAAATGGGTGGTTTTTCCACTCAGCGGACAGGAGTGGAGGAGCAGGAGCATCTGGTAGAGGAGGAGGAAGAGGAGACAGAGGACCTAGACGCACCGTGGCAGTATGCTGTGGAGATGGAGGCAGGGAGTCCCTCGCATTCCTTGGCACAAATGGCCCATAGCATGCTCGGTTGCTTGCGTAGCGACAGCCGAATAATAACCATCAGACAGAGGGATGACTTTTGGCTGTCCACCTTGTTGGACCCTCGCTACCGTTCAAAAATGGTGGCCTTTTTCACACCTGCTGAGAGGGAGGCCAAAATAACGTACTATAAAAAACACCTATGTAGTCAGCTGGTCTCTGCCTGTCTGCGCCAACGTCCATCCTCAGACACTGTGGGCCCTGTGCGCTCGTGTTCCGCTGCCATGGCAGCAGGGGAGGGGTGGGGTGGTAGGAGCAGTGGCAGCTCCACCAGCAGCGGCTGCCTCAGTCTGCAGTCGATGATGAGTAGCTTTCTTCACCAGCGCAGTGAGGAAACTACTAACCAGCCGCAGCAGCAGCAGCAGCATCAGGTGGACCTGGAGCAGGACCTCAAACAACAGGCTTAGGCCTACTTGGACAGCACCCTGCCAACCGAGGTAGACAATCCCCTTGACTACTGGGCAACGAAACTTGACCTTTGGCCCCAACTAGCTGAATTTGCCCTTGAAAGGCTGTCATGCCCGGCCAGTAGCGTGGCATCGGAGCGCGTGTTTAGTGCGGCAGGAGGTATTGCAACTCCGCGGAGGACACGACTGTCCACCCAAAGTGTGGAGAGACTCACGTTTGTGAAAATGAATCAGGCGTGGATTAGTCTGGATTTCAAACCACCAGTTCCTGACACAACTGACTAAATCCGCCATGAATCATGCCCCAAACATGTGCCACTTTCAGGTCTCCTCACACTGCTGGTGTGTTCCATTTTTTGTCATAGGGTGCTGGCAGATTACGGGCCTCCCATAGCTGCTGCCAGGCCCCTAATCTGCCATGGGCCCCTATACCGCCTCCTCATGCTGCTGCCAAGTCCAGAGTCTCTCATGGGTCCCTGTACGGCCTCCCATTGCTGCTGCCTCCATCGCCACACTCTGCCATGTGCCACTTTCAGGTCTCCTCACACTGCTGGTGTGTTCCATTTTTTGTCATAGGGTGCTGGCAGATTACGGGCCTCCCATAGCTGCTGCCAGGCCCCTAATCTGCCATGGGCCCCTATACCGCCTCCTCATGCTGCTGCCAGGTCCAGAGTCTCTCATGGGTCCCTGTACGGCCTCCCATTGCTGCTGTCTCCATCGCCACACTCTGCCATGTGCCACTTTCAGGTCTCCTCACACTGCTGGTGGGTTCCATTTTTTGTCATAGGGTGCTGGCAGATTACGGGCCTCCCATAGCTGCTGCCAGGCCCGTAATCTGCCATGGGCCCCCGTACCGACTCCTCATGCTGCTGCCAGGCCCGTAATCTGTCATGGGCCACTGTTGTCGCTTGTTGGCATATTCCGCTCGTTCAGATGCTCCTTCTCCTGCTACTCCTCTTCACGGATTCCGTCAGCAGTCTTTCTTGGAATCCGTTTCCAAGAGACAACAGTTTGCGAGCACGCACCCGACGGTGCAGAAGCTGAACGTCCTCCTGTCCAAGTTGCTGCTGCCAGGCTCGTAATCTGTCATGCGCCCCTGTACCGCCTCCTCATGCTGCTGCCAGGTCCAGAGTGTGTCATGGGCCCCCGTACCGACTCCTCATGCTGCTGCCAGGCCCGTAATCTGTCATGGGCCCCTGTACCGCCTCCCCATGCTGCTGCCAGGTCCAGAGTGTGTCATGGGTCCCTGTACGGCCTCCCATTGCTGCTGCCAGGCCCGTAATCTGCCATGGGCCCCTGTACCGACTCCTCATGCTGCTGCCAGGCCCGTAATCTGTCATGGGCCCCTGTACCGCCTCCTCATGCTGCTGCCAGGTCCAGAGTGTGTCATGGGTCCCTGTACGGCCTCCCATTGCTGCTGTCTCTATCGCCACACTCTGCCATGTGCCACTTTCAGGTCTCCTCACACTGCTGGTGGTTTCCATTTTTGTCATAGGGTGCTGTATGGCCTCCCATTGCTGCTGCCTCCACCGCCACACTGTGGCTCCACACTCTGGTTTTGGCCCCGTGACTGCCCAAATGAGTGAAGTGTGCGGTGATTCTAAGATCGACGGCACTCATCTGCATGTCATACTGACTGACAGTATTATTTCTCTTCCCCAGCAGACTCCAAGGGCATTTAAATTAAAGGTACAGTGTTCTGCACTAATATTAAGTCTCTCTGAAGCCTAGAAACACCCTTTTTTAAGTTAAATTCACAGCGAATTTATTCGACTCGAATCGAATATTGTCCACGAATTCGCCGAATCAGTCGAATCGAATTTTTCATTTCTTCGCTCATCTCTAATCATGATGCTTAGTAATAAGAAGCTACAAGCTCACATATAGCAAACCAGCAGAAACCAAATTAGGCTATCCCTGCAGCATTGTTCAAAATCAACAACCTACGCAAGAGCAACATCATGATTGGGCTGCTTATGACTAATTCAGTATTATGAATTATAGCAGACATTTAGAAATTTCACAGCACAGGAGATTACCATGCAGTCAATATATTTAGTAAATGATCTGCCATGGTAGCTAATTTTCTTAAACACACCTTTTGATTGAAATTGCCAATCAGAAATTAGTAGTCATTCATTCATTCATTACAGGTACTTATATAGCGTCATCAATTTACTCAGCGCTTTACATATATTTTGTACATTCACATCAGTCCCTAACCCTCAAGGGGCGTACAATCTAAAGTCCATAACTTACATTCATACATACAGAACCTAGGGCCAATTTAGACAGGATTCAATTAACCTACCAACATGTATTTGGAGTGTGGTAGGAAACCGGAGTACCTGGAGGAAACCCACGTAGTCAACAAAGTCTATGAATATTAATAACATCACTAGTTAGAAATACCTATCAGAATGATATAAATTGGTAATTATCAGTTAGCAGAGAAAACAGACAATAGTAAAAATGCATAGGTAAGGTTGCTAGTTCGAAAATATACGCAGGTCACTAGTCCTCTGAGTCATGCTAACAGAAGTATTCCAACAGAAGCTGCGAAAAGTTAAAATGTTACAATTGAGTGTGATTACTATGTTGTACATGGCTGGTGTAGTTGGGGAGCCTCATTGTGCAGAAGGAAGATTTGCTAATCATGTTAATTGTTAGTTAATGCATAGTAAACCCATGTCCTCAGGAGAGACACTGTTATTCATTAAGGATAATATCCTCTATGAATGCTTATATACTGGACCCCACAAACTGGAGATTTAAGTTGAAAGACAATAGGGTTGATTTACTAAAACTTGCAAGTGCAAATTCTGGTGCACTCATTTTCATAAGACTGACTTAAGCAATATGGTTCAATGTTGCTTCAGGGCATAAAAAAATTGTGTGTTGTGGTTTACTGTGACTTGTATGAATGGGATATTTAATGAAATGTTTTAGGTAAAGAAATATGTTATTGAAAGTGAGTAAAGTGTGAATTAAGTTGCGATTTCAAATACAATTTTAAGAGCCAGGTTCACACCATGCCCACACAACGCATTCCTGTGCAATTCAGGCCACATGAAAAACACACTCTGTTTGCATTTTTTAAAAAAGTAAATTTTAAAAAGTAGTGCATTCACTACTTTTGGTGTGATGCGGCGCAATTTTATCCCATTCAAAATGAATGGGCTGAGATCGCGCCACACAGAACCGCATATGAATTGCACAGAAATGCACAGCATGTTCCTGTGTGATAAAAGTGCGGGTATGGTGTGAACCTGCCCTAAAACATTCAGAGAGATACTACCCATATTAAAGAAAAATATATTTGAAATATATTTCAAAATATTTGGGAAGAATATTTGAAAAATATATTTGAAATACTACAATTTTGGCCATATTCAATATATTTAAAAAATAAATAAATAAATAAATATATATATATATATATATATATATATATATATATATATATATACATACACTGTATGTTAATGTGCTTTTATGTCAAAATATATGAAAAATAGTTTTAAAAATACATTTCAAATATACTGTATGTCTTTAAAAATACAAATTTACATTTTTGGAATGCATTTACAAATATATGTAAACATATATGTTAAAATTACTTTTTTATATGTTAAAAAAATCTGAAGAATACATTTAAAAATATATATTTTTAAAAATATGTTTTCATATATTTTGTAATATATAAAAAATGCAATTCAACATACAGTATATATATATATGTATATTTTTAAAAATATATATTTTTAAAATATATTCTTCAGACTTTTTTTTCAACACATAAAAAACTAATTCTAACATATATTTTTACATATATTTGTAAATGCGTTCCACAAATGTAGATTTGTATTTTTAAAGACATACAGTATATTTGAAAATGTATTTTTAAAAATATTTTTCATATATTTTTTAAAAAACGCATTTCAATATATATATATATATATATATATATATATATATATATATATATATATATATTTATTGAAATATATTGAATATGGTCAAAATTGTAATATTTCAAATACATGTCAATATATTTGGGAAGAATATTTTTAAAATATATTTCAAATATATTTTTCTTCCATGTGGGTAAAGCATCCAACAAGCACTGCAACTGTTCTAAAGTCAGAAAGTCTACATGGTTTACCTTTAGTTCTCCATAATCCCCTTTAACAGACTGTCATGCATCTCCCTGAGCTGTGTAACATCCACTTTCTCTATGCTTATTTTATTACCAATCACAATTTAATCATTTGATATCAGTTTGAAATTGTTGATTGGGATTGATTGATTGATTGATTGATTGATTGATTGATTGATTGAGAATGCAAAACTCGCTTGACGTGAACACAACTCGATCAAAACAGTCGCTTAATCTGAATAGTTTCAAGAAGAAACTTGTTAGAAATAATGTTTTTCCATGGGACATTCTGTAGGTAGGGCAGCAAAGAACCTTCACTGGGTGTGCTTACAAATTTCTTACCTGAATCACAAGAAGGTGTGATAAGTCTATTGACAAAATGTGCTGTGATGTACTGTACTATATTAGTGCCTGGAGGGCAACACATAAACATATCAAAGCTTATAGGTGTCTAGATAAAATACATTTTCAGTATATCTCTCCAAAACATGCCCTTGCCCCCATATTTGGTTAATCTGAAATCTACAAATACAGAAAAATACCTGCTGATTTTGCTCCTAGCTTCCTTTATACTCTTTCTGTGCTGTACTGAACTGCTGAATTGACTTTTGTGGGCTACAAAACACCTAAGTTAGTAAATGAGGAAAGGTAAAGTTAACCTGGATGACAATGCTACTTCTCCAAAGATAAAGTATGGTGAGTGAGCCCTGCCACGCTAAGACAGAAAGTGTGTTACTGGCAGGACCACTAGTGGAAAATAAACGAAAACATATGCATGGTGTTATCACATCTAAAAGCTAATAATCTGCAATATATGCATTATTAAAAGTTGGTTTAGATACAGCCTAAAGTAAACATGTCAATAGAAAAATATGGAAGATTTAATTGCTGACATCTTTCTGAAAATGGTAGTTGTCTTGGCTGAGTCACTGAACTGAAACAAATACATAGATCCAGAAGGTAGGAAAAAAGACAGAAGTGATTTTATTTATGCTTGTCAGTGATTTAGCTACTTTACCCCTAGGCCAATTCTGACATTTCTGTCATACATGTAAAAATTACCATTTTTTTTTCGAAATTTACTTATAACCCCCAAACATTATATATTTTTAAAGCAAAAACCCTGAACATCCATTTTCAACTGTGGCAGCATCCATGTTCCTGTGGAGTTCCTTATTTTCAATTTCAAATGCATTACACTGCTAATCAATTACTTAACATTTTTTATATTTTAAATAGCTGAAAATATTACATACACATAAGGAACATTGAATTAATTGGCTGATATTTTTTTTACTTAATTATAGTGTAAAACAATAAATACATATGCCTATTAAATATAGCACACATTATCATTCATGGTACCATACCTGGACATGATGAAAGTTTGCAACTAGTAAATGTGAAATGTAATCTTACAGCATAGCCAATACAGAGGTGTGCATCCAACCTTGATCCCTAATGAGCATGTATATGTTCCTGAGACTTGCTCACCTGCTGTTTCTGTTACACATTTCCTCATTAATTTATTGGTTGATGTACAGTTGCAACAACCTTGCTCAATTAAAATTAAAATGTTACTAAACCAACAACAGTAAAATCAGTCTGTATATGCAGTAAAGTATGCTTGTTATACTCACTGTGGAACATAAGGGGTTAATCCTCTGCATTGTGTAAAAAGGACATTTTATCCTTTCTTCTCTGCCCCTCCTCTTGTTGAAATGACCACCTGATACAGACTGAACCCATGGGCACATTCTCCATTTGGTGTGTATTACTAGAAAGTTATTTTTTTCTTGGGAGGATGCATGTGATCAGCACAGGGCCAATCAGCACTGTCCTGACAGAGGGTCAGAGGTTTCACATCCCCATAGAGCAGAAAAAAACTCCTCCTACAAGCTTTAACCAGTGCTCTGCCGAAGTCACAAGACTGCTGTAACTGCTGATGAGAAAAGGTATTTAGCAGTTTATATTTACTAAAATAATTGCACTTCCATGTTCTGTGTACTGCGGGAGACCAGATATAGTGAATGCAGGGTCCTGGGTTTAGTAACACTTTAAGGTAGGCAGAAGACACTTAAATATGTTTTAAGTATTTCCATGGCATTATATAAGCCTGCTGTAGAATTTACAACATTAACTATTCTTTTTTCCTTATATTATCACTTATAGCAATATATAGTACATCCCTGAGATGAGAGCCACGTGCATGTTCACCCATGTGAGTGTAAATTTGTCCTTTAAGGGGGAGTAAACACTTCTCACCCTTACTGCCTATGTGAGTTAAAAGTACTGTATTTCTAAAACCATTTGTTTCTGGTTGAAAAGAGCAGGAACTTATTTTAACCCCTGATGGGGTTTTTTTTACCATCTGCGTTCCATTAAGGGGATTTCCCTTTACTTTCTGTCTTGTAAAAACAATAGGGAGTGATCAATAGGAGGAAATCTCTTTAAAGTGAAACAGGTCACCTTAAACAGTTATCACTAGACCAAATGTACCCATTGGGAAGATTTTCAATCTTTTCCTATTCTGATGACAACTCAAACTGTTGGATTTTTCTCTCACATCCAGTTCCTGTGACAGTGGTCACCAGAAAAAATATAGGAAGAATCTACCTAGCTTAGACACAGAGAGCACACAAAATCTGACAGGCAATCTAACCCCATACCACCCTATACAAATTTAAATAAATGTATTGTTTTTTACGCTTTACCTTTAGTTCATGAAACCCATTGTTATCAGTGAATGCATTTTTATTAAGAAAATAGTACACTTCCATAAGATTAGTTTGGTACACTCTATTGTGTATAGCTGCAATAGAGGAGATTTACTAAAACTGGTTCACTCAGAAAATGGGGGAACTGTGCATGGTAGCCAATCAGCTTCTAACTTCAGCTTGTTCAATTAAACTTTGACAATAAAACCTGGAAGCTGATTAGATTCTGTGCAGATTTGCACCAGATTATGCACACCCCAGTTCTAGTAAATACCCCCAAATGTTTCTTAACCCACTGACCAAGTTTTAAACATGGTCCAGAATAACTTTATACTGAAAAGTACTGCAGGACAAGCCATGCTCATCATAGATGTCAGTATAAATATAGATGTCCCGATTCATGTCGCTTAAACATGTATTTTTCTTTTACACAACAGGATATGGTATTTTCAGTTGTATTCACTGATCAGCCAGTATATCTGCTAATTGGTAAAGTGAATAACATAGGTCATCTCATTACAATGGCATTTAAAAGTGAGTGAGATATATTAGGCAGAAGGTGAAGTGTAGAAAGCAGAAAAATTGGTAAGCATAAGGATTTGAATGAGTTTGACAAGGACCAAATTGTAATGGTTGGACAACTGGATCAGAGCAACTCCAAACTGCAGCTCTTGTGGGATGTTTCTGGTCTGAAGTGGTCAGGACCTACCAAAAGTCCAAGGAAGGAAAACATTTACATAAGGTAACTGAAACGGTTCAATTGTTTGCAAGTATTGATTCCTTTTTATATCTTGATGGATTAAAATAAAGACTGCAGTTTTAATCTCAAGATGCTCTGGTGCTGGACGCCTATTTTTTTATCGAATATAATACAGATACTGTAGCTCAAATAGCTGGAAATGGAAAAGCTGGTTCTGAAAGAGAGGAACACGCAAAGTGCATCGCAGTTTGTTGAATATGGGGCTACATAGCCACAGACTGGTAAGGCTGCCCATACTGATCCATGTGCACAGCTAAAAGCACTTGCAATGAGCACATGAGCATCAGAACTGGACGATAGAGCAATGGGAGAAGGTGGATGAATTCAAGAATGGTTTGAGGAACACAGCAACATGTTTGAGGCCTCCAATTTCTCTAGATGTCAATCCAATCAAGCATCTGTGGGATGTACAGAATTAATGAAGGCTGATCCATGGGGACTCCACCTTGCAACTTATAGGACTTAACTTCCCTGTCAATATTCCTGAGTGTAGCTTGGGGTAAAGTTTCAGCACAAGTGGTAAACCTGAGCTACACTCGGGAATACCTTGCAGCACTGCTCCGGGATCTCTTCTTCCCTTACCTTATCCTGTGCTCCCACGATGTCCCCCTGCAGTGTCCCTGGCAATGTCCTCCGGCCGATGCCGGCATCTGTTCTGTTCCCTGCGACGTCAAGACGTACGGGGATGGAACTGGTGGGAAATTTGAGAATTGTAAAAGTGACATTCACTAAATTCGCTAAAATCACATAGTAAAACATCACTGTATCAAACCATTTCACATACATTTTGTCCCTAGTGCTTTGTCCTGTGCCCTGCCTGCATTTTCACTGTTCTTTCTGCCTTGAAACTGAGAAAAGTCCATGGTGTCCAAAAAGCGTCCCTTTAGGTCAAAATCGGTTTTAGGCCAGCTAGAGAACAGCGATAGTAAATTAGAACTACTTGCAGAATTGAGTGCTAATGATTCGTGGGGAAATTCATCATCAGACACTGAAAACGATTTTGCGACTTTGCTCAGTGATGTGCAAACTTGGCGCTATATTTCAAATTTCAGTGTTTTTGTTTTGATTATATTATTGAATTACATTTATTATTATTATTTTTTATGATTATTTATTTATTTATAATTTATTATTTCGTGTTTTAAATTTTAACGTACCCGAAATGTTTACTAGACTCTTGTTTGGACAGATTTCAGTGAGTTATTCCTAAAAATTACAGGCCTACAATAAAAAACGACATATTTCCATGCAAAAAAGTACCACTTTAAGCACAGAATATTAGACCGCTAGGGAGGCTACAGGATCTGCTAGTGATGGCTTTGTGCCAGCTATCACAACATACCTTCAGAGGTCTAGTGGAGTCCATGCTTTAACGGATTGGGGTGAGTGGGGTGAGAGATGCAGCACATTCAGCAGTAAGGATGAGGTTCAGGTTTGCTGCTGCCA
Organism: Staurois parvus; assembly: GCF_062004578.1. Lineage (NCBI taxonomy): Eukaryota > Metazoa > Chordata > Amphibia > Anura > Ranidae > Staurois > Staurois parvus. The sequence continues at coordinate 2,901,600 of NW_028318448.1, read as the reverse complement.
AGGGTTCATTGCATATTCTGCATGTTTGAGATCCATAGAACTTAAACGTAGGTCAGCTAGCTCAGAAGAGATATAGGAGAGTTTTTAGATAAACCAGCCCCTTTAATATAAAAGGGTTAGGTCACAGCAGCCATACTGACATTGTGCTTTAAATGTGATAGGAAAAGCAAATGGAGTACTGCTGAAAAACTGCCTAGGAAAAGATTAGTGTAGGGCTTGAAGGAACTGGAAGATTTTTATAGTAGATGTAAGCCCTTACTGAATGTCTTAAAGGTAGAAAAATGCTGTATATATTTTCAAATTATGGAGTGAGGGAAGGATTTTCTCTTTTTCCTTGTTGCCTGGCTGCAACTGCATTCTTGACAGGCATTTTTTAATTGGTGACAACAGTGGAACATGTCTGGACTCTGGACAATGTACATCAGCATAGTAGCATTTAGTTTACTTTAGGAGAATATGTGGCAAGATGATTTAAAGGCAAGAGATTGTGAGAGATGGGGCAGAGCATTGCCCAGATCTGTACACCCAAAAGTCCTTTTAAGGACCAATATCTGTTTGCAACAACTGACTTATAGCTAGTGCTGCCATTGTCAACAACTTTGCTATTTATATAAAATAACTTGGGTATTTTCCCATTTTTAGATTATAGCTTTTATCTTGGGGTGTTTAGAGAACATCGGGCCATAGTGCAGACAGTCAAATGCTTCATTTTCTTTGCAGCCTCCCTTGTAAAAAAAAATGTACAAACATTGTGTACCCAAAACACTGCACACGTAGCTCACTGTACAATTTTGGCAATGCCAAAGTGTATGAACTCCTGCACCTGAGCGGGAATGACATCATCTTGGTTCGGCCAATGAAAATGGCCAAAGAACAGTACCTGGAAGCAGGCTGGCTAAATATGTCAGTGGCAGGTGGGGAGCTCTGAGATATCACAGTGCTGGAGTGAAGAGGAATATAGTTCTGCTTCAGGATTTTGTGCACTCTATTTTTTATAGCAAAATAAAACATGTATAGTCTCTTTTCATTTTCTACGTATACAACTACTTGTGATTCTAGCCAATTTCAACAAACACATACCTGAGATCTATATTTTTAATATTTTGGAGATAATTGGGACTATGGGGATGGGAGAGGGTGGTGGTTTTAAAGTGTGTTGTACACACTGTTTGGCATTTTATAAAACTTTCAAGACAATGCAGTGAAGAGTAGGATCTGTTTACTAATTCCACCAATCAATTCAGGCATATTCAGATGTCACAACCAAAACTACCTAAATAAGACATTGGAATAAATCAGATTACAGTGCTGTTGCTGTATTTCAGCCATGCCAAATGTAAGTGTTAAAAAAAATCAATTGCACAAGCAAAATATTTGATGCCAAAATGCATTGTGGCCGGTGCTGTCCATGAAACATGCACTGTTCTGTAACACCATATATAGGGAATCTGTCATTTAATCCGTGTTTTTTTCAGGTTGCCTTTGAAGTCACGTTTAAAGAACCCTCTCTTTTTTGACAATCGCTCTGGCCAGAATTTAATATAAAGATTCCCACCCCCCCCCCCCCAAAGACTTTTATGAAATTTGCAGCAAAATTTGGGTTTTGTTGATTTCAAGTAGGTTTCAACTAACCCACTTGAATCAAACATAGGTGGATTCACTCTTCCCTATTGAGAAGTTCTCTGCATCAATGTCTGACATGGTTAACTGGAATAATTCAGGATGCAAGTGCTAAAAGTGCTGAAAGCTAAAGTTATGACTGTAAAAAAAAGAACAATGACAACAATAATTAGTAATAACGATAATCATATATTTAGCATTACTGTGGAGGCTCAATTTTGAATAAAATGATGACTACAGTACTTAAAGTGGAGTTCCAGTCTTTTTTTAAACTTCCAATATTTCCAATGTCCCTCCAATGTACAGTGTGAAATGGAAATAATTTTTTTGTTTCTAAATACCATTATTATAATTCTCCGGGTGGCACTTCCTGTCCTGGCCACCTAGGCGATGACGTCATTAGGCGATTCACATTGACACCTGGGATATCGGTGTCATCTATCCCAGGAGTTTTTGGGAACCCTCATAATGTAATGTGATTGACAGGTTGCCATAGCGACAGGGTGGGTACTTCTGCTGCCGCAGCCATTGCTGTGGCAACCTGCACTAAACAAAATGTGCCACGCAGTGTCATTACTGCGCAGGCCTGAGATCAGGAGGTGCATGCTGGGTAGCCAGCTGCACTGGATCCTGGAAAAAGACACAAGTGGGCTTCAGATGCCCACATCCTAAATGGCCACCTGCCTGCATCTGCGATCAGGTACATTTTTAAAGATTTTAAGCTAAACAGCACGAATACTGTTCTAACAGTATTCTAATTTAAATGTACAAGTAATAACAATCACAAAGGAATTTAAAAAAAATTGATTATGGGGACTGGAGCTCCGTTTTAATCAAATATGAACAATATTCTACCAATAAAGACATTATTTGGATTGCAGCATTGTGAAATTACACAGTGTAAATTTGTTTTAAAGCAAGAAAAATAATTACATCCATAGCAATCATGACTGTGATTGTATTATAACACATGTAAAATGATTTAAATAGAACAAACACAAATATTTGCTTTTCTGTATTAGTGTAAATGATGGCTGTGGATTACATTTGCATTTGTTTTCATTTATTTTACATTCAAACACATGCTTGTGACATTTTAGGTTTTTTATTTCCACTGAACTGCTTGGGCATTTAAAAGGAAAACCAGTTCACTAGGTAACCTTACAGTGACTCCTTTAGTAAGTTAGGTCTATATGCTTAAACCCTATTTGATATAAAATTTCAAGATATTATTTTCTTTTATTTATCTTTATTTATTTTATTTCCAGTACACAATGGCATTTTAAGGTGAATATCTACTTTTGCTAAGAAAAACAATTCTCTCCAGGCCTATTATATACAATGCAAAGGTCTTAGCAAACTTCATTGCAGATCCTTACTTGTTCTATTCTCTGGATACCCAAACAGGTCATTGAACTAACTTTCTCAAACAGACTGCTACGTGCGAAGGGCAGTTTGCTATAAAAAAACAATTAGCTACAGCATTGTAAACAGTCTACCACTTGGCTACATTGTTACCATCCTTGCAAGAAAGTAACATCTACATTTCTGAGAAGATGTAGAAAATCATTGTTAGCTGCAGATTGAAATTAAAAAGGTAATTTCATATCACAAAGTGTTTTGGTAGCAATTATATACAGTTATTTATATTGAATTTGGGGGTCAGTCTATGGCAATTCTGAGTTAAGTGTTATTCCTCTACCACTTGCTCATTCCTATAAATGTGGTGATGGCGGTAGTGGTGATGGAAGTTCAATATTGTATGTAGGACAAAAGGTAGATCTTTTGTATATACCCCACTAAGGATAGAATATATATTAATCAATACACATTCAAGGTGGTTACACATACAGTTTCTGAAAAACTACGGGGGTTATTTACAAAAGCTGGAGAGTGCACGATCTGGTGCAGCTCTGCATAGAAATATATATATATATATATATATATATATATATATATATACTATATTGCCAAAAGTATTGGCAAGCATTGCAATTGGTGATGTGAGGCTTGGATTCAGCTGCTCGACCATGGAAACCCATTCCATGAAGCTCTCTATGCAGTGTAGTTGTGCTAATTTGAAGACCACATGAAGTTTGGAGCTGTTTAGCTATTGACTCTGCAGACAGTTAACAACTTCTGTGTACTGTGCGCTTCAGCATGCACTGACCCCACTCTGTCATTTTACATGGCCTACCACTTCATTGATGAGTTGTTGTTGTTCCCAGTTGCTTCCACTTTGTTATAATACCTCTAATAGTTGATTGTGGAATATTTAGTAGCAAGGAAGTTTCATGGATAGACTTATTGCACAGGTGGCAACCTATCACGGTACCACGCTTGAAATCATTGAGCTCCTGAGACCGAACCATTCTTTCATAAATGTTTGTAGAAGCAGTCTGCATGCCTAGGTGCTTCATTTTATACACTTGTGGCCATGGAGGTGATTAATACACCTGAATCCAATGATTTGGAGGGGTGTCCCAAAATGACAATATAGTGTGTGTGTATGTTAATGTAGACAGTTGTAGATGCATGCATATCCTAAAAACTAGATGATTGTACATTTATAGATACTGACAGAAATATAAAAGAAAAAAAAAATAAATAAATATATATATATATATATATATATGTGTGTGTGTATATATATTACAGTTGATACGCAAAGTCACAAAAAGTAATATTAGTAAAATGGCTTTTTTTGGTTTGCAAAAAAATTATCAATTTTGTCTCCAGTGACTCAATCATGAAATTGTCAGTGTTATACAGTGGGCTACTTCATTAGAGTGTTACTAAACCCACACCAGTAAAATCAGCCTGTACATGCAGTACAAGTATGCTTGTTATACTCACTGTGCAACCTAAGGGGTTAATTGTGTAAAAAGGCTGTTTGATCCTGACTTCTCTACCCCTCCTCTTGTTGAAATGACCACCTGATACAGACTGAACCTGTGGTCACATGTTCAGTTTGGTGTGTATTGCTAGAGAGGTTTTTTTTTTTTTCCCTTGGGAGTGTGCATGTGATCAGCACAGGGCCAATCAGCACTGTCCAGACAGAGGGTGAGAGGTTTCACATCCTACTGGAGCAGAAAGAAAACTCCTACTAAACTGCTCTAACTGCTGATGAGAAAAGGTATTTAGCAGTGAATATTTACTGAAATAATTGCATTTCCATGTTCTGTGTACTGTGGGAGACCAGATATAGTGAATGCAGGGTCCTGGGTTTAGTAGCACATTAAGGATAAAATGTTAAAAGAAAGCCCTGTGCTTCTCTTTGATATTTTTATAGTTGTTTTATTTTATTTTTTTCAATTTGCTTTATCTGTCCTTTAAGAGTCAATGCCAATAAAAAGTAATCTCTCATGTGGTCCAAGCTAAATCACATACCAGCTTCTTAGATCTCCCCGAAAGTTACTATAAGTAGTGAGAATTCGCTATTTTGCCATGAGATTTCGCTGTTTTGCCCAAATGCACCAACAGATATACAGTATACATAATGGTAATGTTATTCTCCCATGATTGGTTCTCTATAATGTGCTATACATAAATATCTTGGGAGAAATATAGTATATAGCCAGTACGCATACAAAATGAATAGTTTTATTAGAAATTGCTATTTAATACAATACCTTCTCAATTAAAACAAATTTCTTCATCTTGTTTAATAAAATATTTTAATTACTTACAGCTGTCCATAATTCTGTTCTTAAGTTATCTTGCTTTGTTATTACAGGTGATTGCCATCGTTATGGATATGTTTACTGACATTGATATATTCAGAGAAGTTGTGGAGGCATCAACTAGAGGAGTTCCTGTTTACCTCCTTCTTGACGATGTGAACTTTCCTCATTTTCTGAAAATGGCTGAAAAGCAGGGCATACTAGTTCAAAGGCTTAGGGTAAGTTAACATGAAGTTTCTCCAAATATTTAAATATGTGAATGAGTATTAATGTGGATAACAGAACAGCAATGGGCTTCCTACAGGCATACCTGCCCTTAATTGATTCTTTGATTTATATACTCCAACAAGGATGCTCTAACAGATTAGAGTTGAGATCTCTCTATAGAGAGTGGCCTTGACAAGGTGGTGCAGCTTCCAAATGTATTTGCAAATGCTGTGTAATGATAGCCTCTATTTTTAATGCAAATTGTAATGTAATCGTGTGCTGGGAAAAAATGCTTTGTTTGTTCTTATTAAGCAAGGAGCAACAAATAGGTATCCTTCTTTTGCTGACTAACTAACAGAGGGTGCAATACATTTTTGAGTGGGATTCCCTGTGCACTATAATGTTCTCACCCTAAACATTAACTACTACTACCCCCATTATTAGGGTTTTGCCTAAAGCTATGTCAAGGCAAAAAAAAAATAAGTAGTACAAGGACCAAATCTGGTAGCAGGTACTTTGGCAAGGGGTAGAGATAGCAGGTTCAGGAGGTAGGTGCAGAATTTGACTCAGCCCTTAAGCCCTGTTGTGGACTGATAACACACATCATAGAATGAATGTTGTTAGCCCTAATGAGTTGTCTTTTGCTAAACTACTAACTCAATCCCACTCAGATTTTTACAACATAAAAAATTATCATTCTGTAGTCCAAGATGACAACTAGGAGGGTTTAAAAGACTTTTCAAGATACCACAGGAAGTATGCAGAGGACAAAAAACAGTTCTGAATTTCTAAAAGATCAAAAAAAGTTTTTTCTTTCCACTTCTTAGCCACTTGAACTCCAGAAGGTTTTACCCCCCTTCATGACCAAAGCATTTTTTTGCTATTCAGCACTGTGCTACTTTGACTAGCAATTGCACTGTCATGAAACATTGTACACAAATGCATTTTATCATTTTTTTCACACATATAGAGCTTTCTTTTTGTGCTATTTGATCACCACTGTTTATTTTTTTTTTGCAACATATATTGAAAAAAGACAAACAATTTTGAGGAAAACACATTATTTTCTACTTTCTGTTATAAAACATATCCAATAATAAAAAACTTGGTTTGCGGGAAAGTTATAGCATTTACAAAACTATGGTATATATTCTGGAGCATCAGCAATGACACTATACTATTAATGGTGGTGATCAGTGACTTATAGTGGGACTATGATAGTATGGCGAACAATTTGGAGCTACAGTACCTGATGTTAGCTGGAAGGTACACTAACAGACTAACTGGCATTGACATCAATAGTGACACTAATACAGTGATCAGTGCCAATACTGCACACTGTCACTGTACTAATGATACTGCATAGCATATAGCATAGCTATTAGTAGGTCACTCACTGATACAAGAGACAATCAGTGGAAATATCCATATGCGAGTATTATCCGTATGCAAACCATTCCATGGATACATTCCAAAAGATAATCTAGATATAACAATGAAAATCAATATGGAAATATCCATGTTTTAAAGAATCATAACAGTATTCAAAAACGCATTTCCAAACCGTTACCTAGTAATCCCCTCCACAGGAAAGGTAAAGGAACATGCAATGCCAGAAAAATTATTGTATAGTGTAAGTACGTTCCTTCCAATATTCAGTGTCTCATATGTGTCAGTGCATAAAATCTTCTAAATGTGACTCCTGCAATCATAAAACACAGCAGCATTGAGGAATTACTAAGCATGGCTATGTATCTATCGAACAAAATCAAACACCAAATCTCATACCTTTCAAGCCACTATGTTTCATCAAACCGCCCACTGTATGTGTCTCCTCAATGACGCCAACAACGGCATGCGGCGGTGCGCTTAAATTATGTCATCCAATCAGGGACTGCAATTCTGCCCAGGTAATCCATATGGAGGAAGCAAACCACCCTGCCCAGCGGTAATCGTGCATCATGCATGCGCACAAACGTCACTTCCGTCCAAACAAACCAGTGGCAGAAGTGCAACCATCCACAACACCTAGCGCATGTGCTCTCTCCTCAATAGGTCAAGCAGCCCCACCAAACCAATGCCTGCAAAAAATAACAGCAGACAGCACATAACTAGAGATAAACAATGACTGATTGGAGCCAAAACCCAGCAACCACCACCTCAGTTCCACCACCTTGGGAGATCCTGGACTCAAACCGTCCAGTCTCCCACAAGTCATCCATAGCTAGAGGCTCCCATTGTGCATATAAACTATCAGTACTGTAAACCAAAAAATAATTGATGAACCAATGCTCGATAATTGTATTCCTCATATGCTCAAAAGTGTTCTATCCCCAATGGAGATGGTGACATAGGCAGAGGGCATGAGCCCCCACCCAATCCAAACCATAAATGAGTGCCACAGCACACCCAGCACTATCATATGACATATGTCACACTAATGCGGAGAATCATTACCTACAGACATAGAAGAATAAAAACAAATGAATATAAATACAGCCCCATATAAAGACTACTTATATATTGGACATATTACATTGGCTCAGATAACATGACTCCATCAGTCCCATATCATAATAGCCTTGAAAAATCAATATTTGTTCCCCAAAATAGTATACCATACAATGGGATGGTCCTACTCTACTACTTATTACAAGTAAGAGGTATAACTTAATGCCTCATTAAAGCCTGGAGGGGAAGTCTCATTCAAAGTGTAAATCCATCTTGACTCTTTTTGCAGTACTTTCTAATCAAAATTTCCTTCTCAAGGGTCCTCAAAAACCCTTTCCAAGGCTGCAAAGCATATCATATCTGTATCATGACCATGCTTCAAAGCCACATGTCTACCAATGGGTGTGCACAGAAGATTTCTTGTAATATAATAAATGTGATCATATATCCTTTTCCAGAAATTTCTAATGGTCTTACCCACATAAAAGGCACCACATTTACATAACATAATATACACCACACCTTTGGTTTGACAATCTACAAATTGCCTAGTCTTGTTTATCACCCCATTTGGTCAGGGTATGGAAGTCCTTTCTAGGATCCAAGCACAATAATCACATGATCCACATTAAAAAGTACCCTGTCTATCTTCAATATCAGATGTCATATCATGAAAATGACTCCTGACCAGACAATCCTTGAAATGTGATTTGGGGATAGTCCTTGATATATTTGTTTAGGATAGGGTCATCGGTCAATAAATGTCAATGCTTTTGTATGGTATCCCTAACCTTCTGGTGTTGATTAGAAAAAGTAGTAACAATCCTATCCATATCCTGTTGGTTACTATCCCATTTACCGAATAGCAGAGTATGTATACAGGATAGTAACCAACAAGATATAGTTAGGATTGTTACTACTTTTTCTAATCAACACCAGAAGATTAGGGCCATTTTAGTTTTAGTCGTATTTTAGTCATCTGAATTGTTTTAGTTGTATTTTAGTCTACTAAAATCTCCTGTACATTTTAGTCAACTAATATTTCCAGTATATTTTAGTCAACTAAAATCTAATGGGTTTAGTTAAATTGTAATGTATTATTTAAGTATTTTTCTAGAATTTTCAAACTTATTATATACTCCTGGAGAAAAAATCTAATAGCATGTTATTATTTATGGTATTAGGGTTCGAACACGCACTACAGACACAGATTTAGCCGTTGCGATATATAATGTCTTTATAAATAAAACCAAGTTTCATAAACAAAAATGTTGCTTTTTGACAAAAAGAAGTGCAACTTTAAAACATATTTTAAAAAACCTGTTAACTCTATTGGCTGCAATACTATTGTACACATATTTCCTGAATATATTACCGACATTAAATATTAAGAAAAAAATTAAGAAAAGCCTTTTTCTTAATTTTTTTTTCTTTCAGCAACTTAGTAGATGCCCTTTAAGTATTCTTATGTGGTAGTGAAGTGTTAATTTTGATGTCAAATTTCAATTTAGTTTTAGTCATAGTCTTTTGACTAAAATACCATTTTAGTTTTATTTATAATTTTAGTCATCTGAATTTTTAGCTTTGGTCATATGTTAGTTGACTAAAATAGTTTTAATTTAGTCGAAGAAAATATTTTAGTCAACGAAATTATACAGGAGACACAATCATTAAAATATGAAATCACAAGCATGTAAAATTTCATCATGATTTAAAAAATTAATCATACAATATTTATTTAAAATACCGACTGGGAATACATTATTTTTTTTAGTGAAATAAATTGTTGAGTCTTTAATATTTATGCTTAAGTTTTACTTTTCAGAACTGAACTGTTGCCCCAGAGTAGCACTAAAGTAATATTTTATGAGGTTCATTTGAAAGTTTAATAGTTATAATGTAAACTCAATAATTGAACATTACCTAATCAAGCATGCAAACTGCAGCACAGTTCCTGCTGTAAACGGATGCATCTACTGTAACTGTATTCCTGTTCTCTGTTTCAGTTCAGCATACAGCAATTCATAATTTATTTTATATTTTTACCCTAATCTTGTTAACACAGTAGGATCATTTTATCCTATGGAGATAATTACACTTATCAATAAAGAAACTGTTAGTAAATTACAGTTTTTGTAAGATTTTTTCATTATTTTTAGTGTACACTTTATAATGGTAACACTTAACAGCATTGTTTAGGTAAATACATATTACAGAATATATCATTACTTTGATGTAGGCTTAAACACAAAAAATACTTTGACACAATCACACCCATTTGCTACAAACCATGCTAATTAGTGCAGCTGGCATCAAAATGTTCCCTCATATTTATTAAAAGAATGTGCTCTCAACATCTCTGGAGCATGTGCCCAGGTATATCCACACTGCAAAGCAAGACTGAGTGGATGAAAAATCCCTAAAAGTAGTGCAGCGCTACAAAATATATCATATAAATCAAAAAACATGCAATCAACCTTACAACAATTAATAATTGACAAAAATATATATAAATATAGAGCATGAAGTGCTCAAACAAGTGTAATCTGTGGTCACACATGTGACCTCTAGTAGCCTCCCTGGCGGTATTCCTGAGTGTAGCTCGGGGTAAAGTTTCAGTACCACAAGTGGTAACCCCGAGCTACACTCAGGATTACCATGCTGCGCTGCTCTGCTATCCCTCGATCACTTACCTTGTCCTGCGATGTCCCTCCTGCAGTTTCCCCTGTAATGTCCTCCGGCCGATGCCGGCATCCGTCTTCTGGGTTCCGTTCCCTGCGACGTCAGGATGTACAGGAATGGAACGGCGGGAAATTTAAAAATGATAAAAAGTGACATTCACTAAATTAACTAAAATCACATAGTAAAACATTACTGTACCAAACCATTTCACATACATTTTGTCCCGAGTGCTTTGTCCTGTGCCCTGCCTACATTTTTACAGTTCTTTCTGCCTGTAAACTGAGAAACGTCCATGGCGTCCAAAAAGCGTCCCTTTAGGTCAAAATTGGTTTTAGACCAGCTAGAGAACAGCAATAGTAAATTAGAATCACTTGCAGAATTGGGTGATAATGATTCGTGGGGAAATTCATCATCGAATACTGAAAATGATTTTGCGACTTTGCTCAGTGATGTGCGAACTTGGCGCTATATTTCAAATTTCAGTGTTTTTGGTTTGATTATATTATTGAATTCAATTTATTATTATATTATTATTTTTTATGATTATTTATTAAATTATAATTTATGATTTTGTGTTTCAAATTTTAACATACCTGGGATATTTACTAGACTCTTGTTTGGACAGATTTCAGTAAGTTATTCCTAAAAATTACAGGCCTGCAATAAAAAAAAAACATATTTCCATGCAAAAAAATGTACCGCTTTGAGCACAGAAATATGGACATAATCAGACCGCTAGGGAGGTTAAGTGTAATAAATCACACTAACCAAATGTGAAATACCTCTCGTATACAAATAAACATGAGAACTGATCATAGTAACAACCCCTACTCATATGATGCAAAACCCCTATAATTAGGGGAAATAACAGTGAAAGTGATTGGTGTTAAAGTGACCAAACAAAAAACATAAAATCTCTAACAGTCCATAGATATTCAAAGTGGTGTTTCAAATGACAATCTATCATGCAGAGTGACAATAGTGATGATATCCGTGAAAGTGTCAGCACACTTATCCATAGTGGCTAAATTGCCCCCTCACCTCCTTTAGGCGACCCAATGGGCCACTTTGCTTTCAGGATCACTCCTGGATCCTACTCCAATACTGGTTGGTAGTATTTCACCTGTAGTTCCTCTCTCAGGTAGCAAATAAGATACTCCAGACCTCTCAGGATAGGTATATCTGCTAAATATACTCCTCACCAAAGGCTGTGCAGTGTGCGCTCCGCCAATCTCTCCGGGGAATCACCGATGGATGAATGCACTTTTGTTTGTTGTTTTGCACTGCACCCTAGCAGGGGCGGACTGACCATTTGGAAACTCGGGTCAGTAGGGGGCCCCATGAGATGCCCCTGGTACCTTTTTCATAGGCTTTTTTGAGTTTGGGCAAGGACACAGGGACCCCATGATCCCCTATTGCCCGGGGGCCCTATGAGTTGTCAGTCCGCCCCTGGACAGGTGCAATGCTTTGGCCGATCACAGCACATGATAACGTCACAAGGGGGCAGATGTGACTCCGCCCCCTTGAGACATCATCACAGTATTTAAGAACTGTCATCCCGGAGCAGCTGTCAGATGGCAGGAGCTAACCTTGAGAACGGACCTTTTTTTTTTCAGGTCGGCGGTGCCAGCGGGCATCCTGATTGACGTTGGATCTACTTTGGGGGACTTTTTTTTATTTTTGTTTTTAATAAAGGACTAGTCAAAGACTGTCTACTTTCATTTTTTACACTACACTTTTTTTGTGTCTGAATGAGTAGCGGTACCATGTACCCCATACTCATTCACATGGGGAGGGCAGGATCTGAAGGTCCCCTTGTTAAAGGGGGCTCCCAGATTATGATAAGCCCCCCACCCACAGACCCCTACAACCACCGCCCATGGTTTTGGTAAGAGGACCTTGTCCCCATCAACATGGGGCAGGGAGCTTGTGGTCTGCTAAGGTTCTGGATGGGGGCACTTGCTCACTTCCTGACCTGCCGGGCTGCATGCTTAGATTAGGTTCTGGCATAAATTTTGGGGGGACCCCCATGCCATGTAAAAAAATATTTTGGCTTGGGGGGGGGTTACCCTCAAAAATCCCTACCAGACTTGAAGGACGTGGTATGGATGGGGGGGACCCCACGCATTTAAAAAAAAAAAATGTAATTGCCAGGCAATGCTTGCAGTTCTTTTTATTTTCAGCTGTCGGTGGGGAACCCTACTGACAGCTGAAACATTAAAGGATGTTTTCACTACTAAAATACTGCATGACTTAATATTATAACTCGTGGTATTTTAGTAGGTATACAGTATCTTACTGCATACTCAGTTGTGGTAAGATATCGTTCAGTAAATTGCCTCTGCTTGAAGTAGCGGTCAAACTTTCATTAGGTTCGAATGTTCGACTGCGAACTGAACAGGGGGGTGTTCGGCCCATCACTTCTGACAGGTTTTTATCTGCTCTAGATAAATCTTCATGTGTACATCCAGAGATTGTCATCAATGCTTGCACTGTGTAAATATATTTTTACATTTTCAAGGAACAATTAAAATAAAAAAATATATGATACTAGACTGCACATTATTTAATAATGTAAGAGAATTACCAGGTCTCATGAAAGTACAATTATAAAAAATTGTAAAGCTTCTTAAATTAATGCAAACATATTTTATAAATGTAATTGTCTATTTTACAATTAGAATGCCAAGCATTTCCTAGCTTGCTATGGAATGGTGTCCTTGTTAAGGTCATATAACTTAGCACTTAAGTTTCTGGAAATACCAACAAAAGCTCATAAAGTGTACTTGTAAAGTTGCCATTAGTACAGAGCTATGGTAATTTATGCCACCCTCCCCCCTGAGTGCACCCCCCGGGTAAATACCCCCTCCCCCTTCCCCCGGGTAAAGTACCCTCTTTCCTATTCTAGGGATTTTCACTGTGTAATCCCATCAGGCTCCACTTAGCCTTTTTTCAGAAAATTAACTTGAACTGCCACATGGCCTTTTCCTTGAAAATTACCTTACCATGGACCTGTCTCTTCTGTTGGAGAAGTACTCCTTTGAACTGTTGGCCACCACAGTGAATACCACTGGCATGAACAGGAAGGTAACTATTTAACTTCTGTATATTAACCCCTTCACCCCCTCTTCCCTCTGTGTGTGACCTATAAAATGATATATCTAGTTCACTATTACCAAGTTCCACGTGTTTAACCCCCTCAATACCAGCTTGCTTCTACATTTGTGAAAATTGTGGTGAAAAATCACCTTGGACTGTCTTATTTCTAATAAAGGGTCATTTGGTGGTTTTATTTGCTATGTTTTTAAACAGAAAGTAAGGTAAATAATGGAGTATTACAGGCTGATACAAAGTAGAAATAATGCTCAAACTGTAATTGATGATATAATGGTAACCAAAACCCAACCTGTTATCTGCATGCCTGTTTAATGAATTTGACACTTTTTAAATATTCCAAAAGATTATTATTTCTCATAAATCTCTTTAGAGAGCTATGGTGTGGGGAAGGATGACGCTCTAACCGCTCATGGAATCCTGTATTAAGATGGCCTCAGCCGTCACTCCTGCTATGCCCTCTGACGTGTTTCATCCCGCCCACCAGGGCTTGGTTTCAGAGCTAATTATACTTTTTTTATAATTTAATCCACTAACCTCTAGATAAAACATTAAGTATATTTATCAATGTTTTCACCCAACAATCACACACCTTTCTCTTAACCGCCCTGGAGGTATTCCCGAGTGTAGCTTGGGGTAAAGTTTCAGCACCACAAGCGGTAACCCCGAGCTACACTTGCTCTGGGATCCCTCGATCACTTACCTTGTCCTGCGCTCCTGCGATGTCCCCCCTGCAGCGTCCCCGGCAATGTTCTCTGGCCGATGCCGGCATCTGTCTTCTGGGTTCCAATCCCTGCGAGCGTCAGGACGTACGGGGGACGGAACGGCGGGAAATTTAAAAATGTCAAAAAGTGACATTCACTAAATACACTAAAATCACATAGTAAAACATTACTGTATCAAACCATTTCACATACATTTTGTCCCGAGTACTTTGTCCTGTGCTCTGCCTGCATTTTTACTGTTCTTTCTGCCTTGAAACTGAGAAATGTCCATGGCATCCAAAAAGCGTCCCTTTAGGTCAAAATCGGTTTTAGACCAGCTAGAGAACAGCGATAGTAAATTAGAACCACTTGCAGAATTGAGTGATAATGATTCGTGGGGAAATTCGGCATCAGACACTGAAAGCAATTTTGCGACTTTGCTCAGTGATGTGCGAACTTGGCGCTATATTTCAAATTTCAGTGTTTTTGGTTTGATTATATTATTGAATTCAATTTATTATTATATTATTATTTTTTATGAGTATTTTTTAAATTATAATTTATGATTTCGTATTTCAAATTTTAACATACCCGGGATGTTTACTAGACTCTTGTTCGGACAGATTTCAGTGAGTTATTCCTAAAAATTACAGGCCTACATTAAAAAAAATACATATATATGCAAAACAATTTACCGCTTTGAGCACAGAAATACTGACATAATCAGACCGCTAGGGAGGCTACGAATAACATATTCTGCACCTAAGATTCAATTAGAAAAATATGTAAATCTTGGTTGAAAATTGTGTGAATAATCGATAAATAGAATTATAAGCCTCAATATTTTTAGACACACACTTTTTCCTAGTTATAGTTTAGGGACTAAAATATATATATTTTTTCAAAATCTACACCCTGTATGAAGGAGAAAAGGAGAGCAGGGAGGTTGTCTTTGAAAGGTGCATGGAACTAAAGAGATTTAGGGGGGAGGGAGGAAAAAAGGCTGAAAGGGCTCTAAGGACTCATTCAGATGTGCAGCTATCATTGCTGCTCCTTTGAAAAGTGTTCCATTGTGGATCAGTTTTCAGAGTGCATTTGACAGGCGGTGAGAAGGTAATATGTCACCTCCTCACCACCTTATTAACTCTAAAAATGCTGACCCATGTGATATGGCCCCATTCACTTGAGTGGGTTTCATTGTGTGGTGGTACCACTAAACAAATGCAGCATGCTGTTGGCAAAACTGTGGCTCAACCACCTGCTTTTACTGCCCACTGCCTGTCCATGTGAATGAGCCCTAGGACCTAGTTTACACTTGTAACACTAAAAAATTGTCATGCTTTTTCTGCCCTTCCTAAGATACCAAAGAAGTTGTTTATTGGGTATACATATGTTGCAGCTACCATGCTTTTCATTAGAGTGTGGCAAAAATGATCCCCAAGTGGTGATTGATGGGCAGTACTACCTACCAAACACGACCCATTGAAGTAGCACCGACCCGTGCACATAATACACACGGTTGCAGCACAGTGGTGTGGAGTTGTAGAGGTTAAAGAAGGTGGTGAGGAGGTGCTATAACCCATCCTCACTCTACCAAAAATATAAACAAGCTGAAAGGAAGAGAGAAGGCTAACAGGTTATTTGGGGTGGGGGGTTTCTGAGGAGGAAGAGGAGAAAAAGGGAGGTCTAGGGTTGGGTTGTGCCCCCTCATCCTCTGTTTACTGACAGTTCAGACCTCCTTCTCAGTGTGGCACATGTCAGAAATGAAGGCAGCTTCTCCTTCTTCCCATCTTGGGTCATGTGGTATGTCTCATAATAAGGGTATACAGAAAAAAGGCAGTCTGCCCTTACTCCCCAATAGAGCTGTTTTGAGACTGAGGTGTGTTCTCAGTGGAAATTGTCTCTTTCCCACCCACTAAATCTCACTAATGATTTACTAACTGCTAAAACTAATGGCCACTACTGCGTACTCTTACTACTTGACCTCTCTGCGACTTTTGATACTGTTGACCATCCCCTCCTCAAAAAAAAAAACTCCACTCTCTTTGCCTCCGAAACTCTGCTTTCTCCTGGTTCTCCTCCTACCTATCACAGCGCTCCTTCAGCGTTACCTATAACTCTGTCTCCTCCTCTCCACTTCCTGTTTCTGTAGGGGTCCATCAAGTTTCTGTCCACCTCACAAGAGCAGCGCAATTCGGCTGCAGGTGGTTGTGGTTGAGGGCAATGATGTGATTCCCGCAACTGCAATGCACAGTGTGAACTACGGCTTAAAGGAAGAATCTATTTGAGACAATGGTTTTTACATTAAATAAAATATGAAAAAGTATACTAGCTAATGTACATAGTAACATGATTCCCCTTTTCTGTAGTTTCTAAATAAGCCAACATGATCTTATTTACATACAAGTAGAGTAGTAAGATGTCTTGTACATTTTTTATGTGTTTAAAGTAACTCATAATTCACATTTTGTTTGTCTACAGTATGTGATTTTCAAATATTCTGCTTCATGTTCAAAACTGAAAAAATAGTGTTCACTTTTGCTTATATATTTATATCTTTTTATCTTTCATGGACATAGTCAATCCCCAAATGTTATTCACTTCTCATATTTCTTTTTCTAAACATTAAACCAAGGCTGTTGCCTCCTGGGTGAGAATTCAATTTTTGACTTCCCCACAGCTAGACATCTGTGCAAAAGGAATGATAGGACCTTTTGCATCCTCAACTTTCCCCAAGGAATATGATGCTCATGTACAGTCTACATTGTTTTTTACGAGCTAGTAGAATAATATATACACTATATTGCCAAAAGTATTGGGACACCCCACCAAATTATTGGTTTCAGCTATTCCAATCACCTCCATTGCCACAGGTGTATAAAATCAAGCACGTAGGCCTACAGACTGCTATTGCAAACATTTGTGAAAGAATGGGTTGCTCTCAGAAGCTCAGTGAATTCAAGCGTGGTACCATGATAGGTTGCCACCTGTGCAATATGTCCATCCGTGAAATTTCATTGCTACTAAATATTCGACAGTCAACTGTTAGTGGTATTATAACAAAGTGGAAGCAACTGGGAACATCAACTCAGCCACGAAGTGGTAGGCCACGTAAAATGACAGAGCGGGTTAAGTGCATGCAAGCACACATTGCGCAGAAGTCACCAACTGTCTGCAAAGGCAATAGATAAGGACCTCCAAACTTCATGTGGCCTTCAGATTAACACAACAACAATGCGTAGAGAGCTTCATGGAATTGGTTTCCAAGGCTGAGTAGCTGCATCCAAGCCTTATATCACCAAGTGCAATGTAAAACATTGGATGCAGTGGTATAAAACTGATGGACTCTAGAGCAATTGAGATGTGTTCTCTGGAGTGACGAGTCATGCTTCTCTGTCTGACAATCCAATGGACGTGTCTGGGTTTAGGGTTGTCAGCAGAATGGTACTTGCCTGACTGCATTGTGCCAAGTGTAAAGTTTAGTGGAGGGGGATTATGGTGTGGGGTTGTTTTTCAGGGGTAGGGCTTGGCTCCTTAGTTCCAGTGAAGGGAACTCTTAAGGCATCAGCATACCAAGACATTTTGGACAATTTCATGCTTCCAACTTTATGGGAACAGTTTTGGGATGGCCCTTTTCTGTTACAACATGACTGCGCACCAGTACACAAACAAGGTCCAAAAAGACATGGATGATCATGTTTGGAGTGGAGGAACTTGACTGGCCTGGCCTCAACCCAATAGAACACCTTTGGGATGAATTCGAGCATAGATTGCAAGGAGGGCCTTCTTGTCTGACATCAGTACCTGACCTCAGAAATGCACTTCTGGAAGAATGGTCAAACATATCCATAGACACACTCCTAAACCTTGTGGACAGCCTTCCCAGAAGAATTGAAGCTGTTATAGTTGCAAAGGGTGGGTCAACTTAATATTAATACCTATTAAGACTGGGATGCCATTAAAGTTCATGTGCATGTAAAGACAGGTGTCCCAAAACTTTTGACAATATAGTGTATGTGTGCATGTATGTATATATATATATATATATATATATATATATACTGTATATTGCATACATGTTAAGTAGTACATTTAGTTTAATTAAAATTTCAGTAAATTTCACTGTGGAGTTTAGAAGGTGTTATTGTGTGAATACTTTGCAGAGTTGTTTGGATCAAATAGCTATATTTAATAACTGTACAATTCTGAGGTCCAAAATTAGTGGGAACATAAAGTCATCTAATCATATCCAAAGGTGTTTTATTTCTTTTTTTTTATGGCTTTAAGAAGCTTACTCTTACTAATTTTGTATCTCTGAATACAGGATCGCATCTCTCCAGGTTAAACTAAAGGAAAAACTTTTTTCTTAGCTTTGGATTGCATAGGGAATGGCTAAAATCACTGTTGAGCTTTCTATATTTTTTTCTGTTTGTTTGCATTCTGTGTCCCAGGGGCTAGTTTTTTTTTAAATAATCTCAGAACACAGTAACAATATTTACATTCAGTCCCTGTGACAATAAACACAAGGACAAGTAGACAGAGTGAAACTTTCTATTCAGGACACAGATTGCAATGAATTCCACACAGATATTTTAATCCTTCCCTACACATGACAAAAACAAAAGAATTGCACATTAGATACCCTTTAAACTATGGTAATTGTAGCATGGTTTGCATTGATACAATTGTCTGTTTTTTTCACAACAATTTATCTACATAAATCTGCAATACATTATATACATTCTGTGCATTGTGCAATAATCGCAAAACTATTAAAACTGTGGACTGACTGTGGAAATGTTCTGTCACATTCCAAGATAATAATGAAGAGAATTGTGTGATAGGTTGACAGAATTAATAACCAGTTCCATGCAATTTGGGTTGTCCAACTTATCATGCAGTGAAATATTCTGTACAGCAATATCAGGCAGATAATAATAATATTAATTAGAAAAAAAATGGTATATATATTCACCTTCTGACTTTTCCAACCATTAATATCAGTGACTAATGTTGTTTATGTTGTTGTAATTTATTTTTTCACAGAATATGCGAGTAAGAACAGTTAAAGGACAAGACTATATTTCCAAATTAGGAACTAGATTCTGTGGGAAGATGGAACAGAAGTTTCTGCTAGTTGACTGTGAAAAAGTTATGTATGGCACCTACAGGTAACTTGGCCCACCGTTACTACTGCTTTAAAGAGAACCCATAGAAAGGGTCTTTGAAAAAACCTTTGTAGAACCTTCACTAGTGAATTGTTGTAATAGTGCTGTCGTACCTATCATGTATTGGAAATCAACAAACAGAAAAAGCTTGGACTTTTCAGGCACCGCATACACAGAACACAACATTCTAAAAAGTAGTTTTATTGTACCTCATTTAAAATAATTAGTTATGGATAAACTCCCAATATAAAATTATGGGGTATCTTTGTATTTATGTTATACCCTCAAAACCATCCCAATAGCAAGCAGCATCCAATATGTTTTGGAATATCTGTCCTTGGTGGTTTTCTGCTTATTCCATTTCTATCTATTGGAATGGTTTCAAAGACATCTATAAAGCAAAGGGGGTGGTGTACTGGCAAAGATGATGAAGGAGCACCTATTTTCAGTTTTCAATAATATTAAATTCTTGTTATATGGCAGAAACTTTTTTTTTGCGTAATTGTGCTCAGATCTGAAAAAAAATGCCATTGGACTGGCTATCACTACAAGTTTACACCTATTGACAAAGATAGATCTTTAATCTATTTTCTAAAAAAATTTTTTTATTAGAATAGGTAATAGGCCAAATGATCAGACAGGGAGTAAGTGTACCTTACCTTACCAACCAAGTCAAAAGTTAGAATTAAAGTCTAATTGTTGTCAGACTATGCACGTGTCCTTTGTGCTGCTGGCTTCTGGTTTCCTTCAAATGTTCCTCCATTGATCCCTCCACTGGACCCCACCACTGTAATATTCTGGTGTGGCAATGGTTAATAGAAATAGGGGACCTGTCATTTGCATTGATCAAGAGTGTTAGACTATACCTTCCCTTTCCACTTATCTCTGTCATTCATGGAAGCTAGTACTACAGATTCTATAAATGAAACACAATCTATGGAATGGAGGATGGGTGGATGATTGAAAGGCCACCCATTTCCATTCATATATCATGCTACACTAGTAGAAGTTGTAATACTGATTTTTATGAATGGTAAAGCTAACCAGAAAGGGCAGGCATTGTCAGCACTCTTGCAGGGGCGGACTGACTATTTGAAAACTCGGGCACTGCCCGAGGGACGGGGTCAGTAGGGGGCCCCATGAGATGCCCCTGGTACCCTTTTCATAGGCTTTTTTGAGTTTGAGCAAGGACACAGGAGCCCCATGATCCCCTATTGCCCGGGCGCCCCATGAGTTGTCAGTCCGCCCCTGCACTCTTGATTTTTGTCTCTTATGCTAATTGTTGTATGTTTTTTATATTTAGGCTTTAATAATGAAAAATAAATTCAGGATGAGAAAGAGCATTCATGCAGAATAATATGGAACCATGCACAAGCATGGATTCTTTAACCTTAAAGTTTCTGTGACAATATAAGGGTAACATGTGGCTGCATAGCATAATTTCTAGAATAGGGCCAAGCTGAGAATGACTATCCTTATAGACACTGTCTCTCACAGTAAAGTCCGAGGTATCCCTGGTAACACAGGGGAATGGCTGGAGGGATTCAATGCCCAAGAACAAAGGGCCACCCCACTAAAACAGTAGTAATATGGTAGAATCGTGAAGGTGTTCTCCACAATAGCTGGATCTTTTGGAGACACTACATACTATTAGGTTCTGGCCCAGCAGACTGCACCCTGGTTCTGACAGTCGAGAACCACTTGCCTGGCTGCAAACCACTTGCCCAGCTACCTCTGCCTCAGTAGCTGTGGCATCTCCTCTGAGGGAAAGAAGCAGAGAAACTTATTTCCCCTGGGTGTGTCCAGGAACACAGAGGTTGGTGGAAAAAGGAGTAAAAGGGGTCTCTGCTTGCATTTGAGCATTTTTAGTAAATAGGCAATCTACTTCAAGTTCATACCAGTTATTACCAGTTATTTCCACCTAATGGAAGTGCCACTATTCCCTTGTGAATCCAATGGATAACTATTTTCCCAGATGAATTACATATTCTCACAACACACATTTCCTGCATGCTGGAAGATATACAGTATGTATCAAAAGTTTAGAGTTTCATTCTTTTTGAAGCTGTAGTCAAACCCATGCACTAACTAGTTAAAGCATGTGACATGTTGTATATTATATACATAAAATTTACATTACATGTTATAAACAGCTTCAACCTCCTTTGTTGTTCTCCCTGCAGTTCTCCACATGTAGGAAATGCCTCTCTACTCTGTTGAGACATTCAGTTACAACTGATAGGAATCTTTTTGCAATGCCTACATGCAAAAAATACAGAGACTTAATGCAGAGCTCCAGGTCCCCCCCCCCCCAAAAAAAAAGAACAGTCAGCAGCTACAAATACAGTAGCAGGTGGCTTTTAATATAAGGAAATTTACTAGTCCAGGGATCCAGCTATGTCCCCACCTGAGTCAATTCTTCAATTGGCTTTGGGTGCAGGTGCTGGCATCTTCAAGAAAGAAAACCAGAAGTGAAGCCTTGTTGCTTCACAGCCAGTTTCATACTGTGTTTTGTGAATGGTCCCGTAGTCTTCTGGGCCCTGTGTAATGTCTCAGAAGTTTACAGGGGAAGGGGGGGTGAATCACCACAGTGCATCTGACCAGAAGTGAGAGCAGATACCTGTCAAAACCAGGTACTTACACCTACCGTCCCCCTAAAAGAGCCAAATGTGGAAGTGTAGAGGAGGGGGGGTTGTAAACAAGCAGAACTTTCCCTTAAAGGTTAAGTCTGCTTTCACATCTCACTATTGTAGTATGTGAAGTCAAAAGAAGACATGGCACAGCTAATGGGAGGTCAGAGGGTGGAGCATGTACTCTTTCTAGCAAGAAGTATTTAGGTAGTCCACACTTATCAAAAGTATTCCTTTATTAAATGGATGTTGACAATAAATAATGGAACAATAAAAAAGGGCAAGTATGTGATGGGGAGGAGAAATCCAAACAAAGAATGTGTGACTGGCAGAGTCCTTAGGCTGAGTTATACAGAAAGAAAGAAATTAGCTGAATTTAAGACTTTTCTGTTCACTCACTACTTATAGGTAATCTCAATAGAATTTGATTCATGCAGAATATGTGATTTTCCTATGAACAGGAAATAACACAAATTCACAGTTCCTCCAGAATGTGTTATTCTCCAGAGGAAGAGGAAGTGATATCATCCTGACATTAAATAAGATATGATTGGCTTATATAGGGTGAGGAGATCAAAATTGTTTTGTGTATGCTGTGTAGCAGAAACTCTTCCTTTATCCCACATCAATTCATAAAGGATGCTTATTCCCCCAAGAGGACAGAAAGCCAGGAGTTTCAGAAATGTAAGTAATATGGATGGTCTCTGTATAACTGTTTGTAATGTTTTACTGAATGAAATAAAACCCCCTCATTTTTTTAGCTTTGGATGGAAGGAGTACTCTGGAATGTACCTGTTAAGGAGATTCATTTTACTTCTTATCTTGCTGACCACCAGTGTGTTGCTGTATACTGAACTTCCTATTCCCCTCTCTGGAGTGTATTCTCCTACATTTTCAGTATTTGAATAATATGCTCAATAGCCCCCAGTGATTTCTACAAAGGAATATTGTACATTATATGCAGAAGGGGCTTTAGAGAAAAAAATGAAAGTTTATGTTAACAAGAATATGGGGTTGATTTACTAAAAGTGGAGAGTGCAGCTGTCTATGGTACAGTCAGCATCTAACTTTCTAACTTCAGCTTGTTCAATTAAGCTTTGACAATAAAACCTGGAAGCTGATTGGTTTCTTTGCAGAGCTGCACCAGATTTTGCATTCTCCAGTTTTTGCAAATCAACTCCTATGCCTCACACTAGAGAGGCAAACCCGTATTTACTAAAGAAGTAAATGATTTTCACTTTCAATGGACGTTTTCACTTTGCAAAGTGCATTTGTATTTAAAGTATCTATGTGAATAAGGTCATATAATGTGAAAATTCACTTTTCGAAGAATACCCAATAGCACACACAGAAAATAAAAATAAAGCAGGGTTATTTATTGCACATGAGTGTAAGATTGAAGTCAGTAGAAGTTCACCTTTTTTGATAAGCTAAATGAAAATTCACTTTGCAAAGAGTAAATTCACTTATTGAAAAAGGTGAATGTCTGATGACTTCAATCATCTAATCATGTGCAAGGAATAATCCTGCTTTATTTTTTATTTTCCTTGCACATGATTAGGTATTCTTTGCAAAGTGGATTTTCAGTATGTTTCACCTCATTCACTTAAATAAGTGAAAATGTACTTTGAAATTCACATGCTGTGTTTGTTTAGTAACTCAACCCCAGAGAACTGAAAGGAGGAGAAACTCTAAAACAACGTCATTAAAACAATATCAGCATCCTATTTATTTTGATCATTTTGAAATGCAATTTTCACTGAAGGGAGCCTCGGGTTTGAATCACCCAGATTTGTGGTCAATTTTTTAAATAAAAATACAAAAAATAGTGCAGCGCTGCACTATTTTTTGTATTTTTTGAATTTTTTGTATTTTTATGTTTTTTCCTTGTGGTTGAGGCAAGTGTGTGCTGCTTATTAATAGGTGTTCCACTGAGCGCAGGAGTTTTTTTCATTATCTAGCAGTTTTTTAAATAAACAACTCTTTAGTGTAAGAGTTTAAAAGTTATGAAGATTATCTAAGATCAGTTAAGGCTGGCCAATGATCAAAAATCAAAAGTGTTTTAAATAGCTTATTAATTAATGCTTACTCTGAATAGTGTTTTTAATATATTCATTGCAATAACTTAAAATTTACATTTTTTTTTTTAAGCTTCATGTGGTCATTTGAAAAAGTTCACCTAAGTATGATTCAAGTCATCACTGGTAAACTTGTTGAAGCATTTGATGAAGAATTTCGAACACTGTATGCTCGCTCCTGTGTACCTGAATCATTCGGCCCAGAGGAATCTGCCATAGCAAAACACAAAAAAATCCCATGGGAAAATGGTTCATATTCATATCAAAACTCAATTTCTTCCCTTCTATCTGCTTCAAGTCAAAGAAGCCTTTTTGGTAGAAAAGACCAAATGCACACATTAGACTCCTCATATTTAAAAACACG
Organism: Staurois parvus; assembly: GCF_062004578.1. Taxonomy (NCBI): domain Eukaryota; kingdom Metazoa; phylum Chordata; class Amphibia; order Anura; family Ranidae; genus Staurois; species Staurois parvus. The sequence continues at coordinate 2,876,899 of NW_028318448.1, read as the reverse complement.
GAGTAGATTTATAAATAATGAAGATGATAAGTACAACACAAGGAACCTGTCGTTTAGAGGTTTCAACGTTCCAAATAAAATCAATCAGTTCCAGCAGTTTGATCGCAATGACAATTGGAAAAGACACAGTTATGCAGCAGGAGAAAAGACAGATTCATCTCCATATTTAATGCTGAACAGAGCTATGAACAGCAGGATTCACAATCCTCACATGCACTGGAATAGACAGCAGCCTGATATTGCCAGTATAGGGTCCTCATCCAGAGGGGGCTATTCTAGCAATTATACTGGTTCGACAACACAAAGTTTTGCAAATCGGCTAGCACAAAGAATAACATCAAACCTTCCTGAAAGAAATTCAAATGTACGAAGGTCTTTCCATGGTACGGACAATCATGTGAGATCAGTGCAGCAGAGAATGCCCACATTGGAGCATACAACTAAGTCCTTCCTCCGAAACTGGAGAATTGAATCCTACTTGAATGATCACTCTGATATACCTCCTGATCCAAGCGAGATTATGGCAGACAGAATTGACAGTAATGAGGGAGTTGAAAATGCAATGGACAATCAACTGTACAGCCACTCATGGCTCCGCTCATCAATTGTGTACAAGTCCACTTTACCAGAGCAAAAAGAAGCTAGTAGCTGCACTACAAACTCTTCTCACTCAAATTCCACTATTGTAGATTCTCAGGGCAGTCTCACTCCAAAAGCAGCAACACCACAGAGTATCAGGTTTGCAGAATCACATGAAGTCAGCAATTCCACAAGTTATGACACACACCACTTGTCACAACATCATGACGTCTTAAAAAGGCACAGTCTGCAAGTGCCAGACAATTCCCAATTTATGACTCATAGTTTACATTACAACACTAACCCGGGGCCATCAAGCTACCTGTATGCATCACTTTCTAAAAACAGACAAACAGACAGTGTAAGAAAACCAAATGACAATGTTCTAAAACGACGTAGCTTGCCCCTTTTTGAAAGCCGCAAAGTAAATTTCGGTCCAAGTAACAATATCATTCCACCAAACTATATTTACAATTCACTGGTGAAGAGGCAGACTGAAAACCCTGTAACCCCCACAAATGCTACCAACAGTGATATATTAGAAAAGAGTTCAATTCAATTTAGTGAAAAGGTCAGCAGTGAGCCAGCAGAACCTGTCAAAGGGGCACTGTCCACTGAGTCATTAGATGAAGAAAATAACAAAGATTCCCCTGGCAAGAAGGAAAGCAAGAGTTCACCTAGTTTTCTTAAAAAGGGCTCAAAGAAGCTCAAGTCATTACTTAACCTGGCACCAGATAAAAAAGAAACTCTATCAAAAAATAAAGCCCCTGCCTTCTACAGAATGTGCAGTAGCTCTGACACTCTTATTTCTGAAGATGATGACCAGCAAATTCCTAAAAGTCCTAAAAAATCTGAATCTTCTCCTAAGAAGGAAAAGACAACACTATCAATCTCTCAGATAAGCCTTAACAAAAGTAAGGAGAATGTAGCTCTAGGTTTTGGAAAGTCTAATACTAATCTTGCTGATGAAGGCAAATTAAGCCATTCTTCAGGTCTTAGCACTGTTGAAAATAAGTTTCTCGAAAACACTGGTGATGCTTCTGCTCCTCGATTTAATACAGAGCAAATTCAGTTCCAGGAAACAAAAATGCAAGCCAACAACCACTCATATGGAAGAATAGTAGCTCCTCCAATTCACAGGGAACTTTCATTTAGGCATCCAAAAGAAACAATCCACAGAGAATTGTCTCAGAGAGAGATGCACCATAGTGAAGTACCACCCATGCTGCAAAGAGAAATGCATTTAAGGCACTCACAGAACAGAGATATGCACCATAAAGAGTTATTACGTAGAGATATAAACAGAGTACCATCTGTGTCAGAATTTCCAAAACTTCAGGAGGACTCAAGCCTTTCTCGCACAAGTGAAAGAAGAGTATATAGTCGCTTTGAACCATTTTATAGGTTACAAAACAATGTCCCTCCTTCGAATCCACATGCTAGCACTCCTCAAGTTTTAGACTTTAAAAATAAAAGTATGGTAAACAATGTGCCTACTTATTCAAGACCACAAAATGCATTAAATTATACTTCCAATGTTTACAACTCAACTCCGGTTCAGCCTAATGAAAACAAGTTTGGTAGGTTCATGCAAAAATTTGGTAGCTTTATTCACAAGAAACAATAAAAAGCACTGAGTCTTCAACTTTAAAGATTACTTGTAAATAGGAAACTGTTTAATATGTCTTTGGTGCAATAGGAATGTATATCTATGCCTTTTGTTAAATATACAATATGTTTTCTTAATAAAAATGGATTGCTGGTTGACTTTCAGATTTTTTACCTAAATAGAGCTTTGTTAGTGATCCATGGTGCTGACATGAATAAATTATAATGGGTAAATATCTTGGAAAATTAAATCCCAACTCCCACCAAAAAATGTTTTTGACAGGACATCAGATTGTTTTTCCTGTTTCTGAAGTCATTGGGGAGACTGTTTCACCTTCTGTGTGATCACTGAGGCAGGAATGAAGCAAAATCTCTCCAAAAGTGAGAGTTTCTCCTTTGTGTTTTATTGCTGAGATAATGGGCATAAGTCACTTCAACTCCCGCATATGGAGTCCAATATAGCCAAGACCAAACCTTCCTTTGCTGTGGTTATGTAGCTCTCATAAATCGGGGACTAAAAAGGGCACCCTGAATAGAATCAGAAGATAGAAAAATTAAAGAACAGCATCATGCCAGTGGTCATAGAGTCCAATAAGAGTTTTAATTAAATCATAGTGGGGTAAAGTAAGATAAAACTGGCAATGCATTTTAGGAGCTTAGTCATGGTGTGATATTTTTTTTAAACGTTCTACCGCCAGGTGTTTTAATTGCCTTATCTGTCTCTGCTGGGGCCATTCCTTCACTTCCTGTGATATCTCCCCAGCAGAGTCACAGATGGAAATAAAAACCTGGCAGAAGTTATAACCCTTTCCAACTCTAGTCAAAACCATGTTTTGGCAAGAATTGAGATTTCATATTGGAGTATTTTTTTTTATTACAATGGAGCTGCCTGAAAAAATATCTCATTCTAGTCAGAAAATGGGTACGTGCAAATACATACACAATAACAATTCAAAACAGTTGTAAAGGTTTTTTAAATAACAAACATGTTATATTTACCTACTGTGTGCAATGGTACTGCACAGGGCAGCAGACTTGAACCTCCTTTTCTGGGGTCACACACTGATGCTCTTGGCATCTTCTCTTCTTTGTGTGGCCCATAGCAAGAGCTTACTATAAAGGGATATCTGCAGGCTCAGTCACGAGCCATGCTGTGTACATCTATTGACACACACAGCGTGGCACAGCTCCACCCCCCGCTCTCTGCTCACAGGATTTAATTGACAGCAGCAGGAGCCAATTGCTCCCCCTGCTGCCTCAGTGGAAATGTCTTGCCTTTATAACCACTTTAACATTGAAGTAGGAAGAAAATGTTAACGGATTATTCTTCTAGATAAATATGGGGATAATACATGACTGTACTACAGATGAAGAAACAGCTTTGTACATAAAGTGGTATTCTTTGGTAATCCCTGATCATTTCTGATGATATTTCTCAAACATTTAATGTACAGCATAATTACACCTACTCAAAAGCAAATCCAGGTAAGCCATTGTTGGTACACATATCAATCAATTAGAAAGTAGCTTTTAGTAGTTTAGAAAGGTTGGAGTAATGAAAACTGAGTTGTCAGAGGTTGCCCTAGATTGGCACACATCACTGAAAATTGAATCATAATAATAAAAGATGACTTTCAAAGGCACAGATTAAAAGATTACATTCAGTGATAAAACACATTGCTCTACCTTAAATTCAGAATATACAGAATAAAACCCAGAAAATTAATTAACTTTTGTTGCATAAAGTAGCCAGGTACCTGTTTAACTTACCATTTTAAACCGAACAATATTAAGTACTACTGCTAATCAATCACTGTCTGCCAAAAGCCAACACCATACTTATAATTCAATTGAATGTATATTTGCTCAATATAACAGCTTAGCACCCACTACAGAACACAAAAAATGCAAAAAATAAAAAAAAACATTCACTATTGCTTAATTTATTACAAAAAAAAATAACAAAAATAAAGAATGACACATAGAGGTGTGTTGAGTTAGGTAATTTAACTGTGTCTAAAAAGATGCCACCATTTGCCCCCGGTTTCACTTACTTTAAAGGACATCTCTGACCTCCTTATACTCAATTTACTGCCAATCCTTTGCTGCTCTTTCCTTGTCCACAGCTGGTGAGAATACCCAGCAATGTGGGAAGGGGATTGGTCTGTTCCTGTGCAACAGTGTGCAGACCTAGCAGCTGATCACTGTCACTTGACCTAGAGAGATATCAGTGCTCCCATTGGTTGCTGATTTCAGTATTGACTGCAGAGAATAAAGAGCTGCGATAGAGTAAAGAAAGTCTGAATGGGTCTAAGGATGCCCCTTGCAGACACACAAGGGTTATTGATAGAAAATAGGCTGCTCACATTGCAAGGGAAGTTGCACTGCACAAAGGAATTTTCCTCAGAGCTTAATTAATGTGGTGAAATTTCACTTTGGAAAGACTACCCCCCAAAATGCAAAAAAAAAAAAAAAAGAAATTGCATTTTTGCTTGTACGTGACTGGATGATGGAAGCCAGCAGAGATTCACCTCATTCATTAAGCTCTGGGGAAAGATTCCTAGCAAAATGAAAGGTCTATCTGTGTTAAATAAATCAAACCCAGTGTCTCTTTTCCCTACATGGGCAAGGTGACAGTATTTCTTTAATTTAAGGTTGTGCTGGAATGATCTTCTGTCCTGTAACCTTTATATTTGTGATCTGATTTAGATGTTTCCCTTTATGCTTCCATTGATTTGTAGAACAAGCTAGTCTCACATGTTACATACCTTCTGGTGTCTAGTTGTTTTAATAAATTAGAGAAAACTTAGTATATTGGTAGTTCAGTGTAACATTACTTTAGCTACTTTTCGTAGCTCAGACCTTTCAAGATGCTGCAGTTACTGGTAAGTGCCAAACAGTTCAAGAACAGCTCAAGATGTGATGTCAACTCCTGAACTTGAATTAAAGGGCTTTTATTCACCTTTTTTTTATAAGTGCACCATGTATAGGATATAAGCTGGGAAACAGAGAAGTAAGTATACTCATGTGTCAAAAGGCCCCTGCACTGAAATAGCTCGGAGACAAATTAGTCCTAACCCCACCCTAGCACTATTACATTTAGAAGTAGAAAAATTCCCCCATGACTTATGTACCATAATAATCCACATATTATTTGCAGCTAAAAATAATATCACTAAATTATGGCACTCTATGACTTCACCATCCCTCACTATGTTTATTACGATTTAAATTTCCAATGCGAAATGGAAAAAAGATTTGCCCTCAACAACTTCTCTTATCCCAAATTTAAATCTACCTGGTCAATGTGGTCACGCAATCCAAACTGTACAGTTTAATTCTGATAGCCCATAACTACAAGCTACAAATCACTAACAATATCCTGACTGGTATACAGTTTATTTTTCCGAATGTTCAATCTGTTTAGATTCCTGGACCTTAACCCATTACCACCCTCCTTTCCCCATCCCCCTTCTCCCATTCCATACTCTCCCAAGGATCTACATTATACTTGATTGTAAGTGTTCGGTTTGATAATCACATGTAACTGACCTATGCAGGGGTGGACTGACAACTCATGGGGCCCCTGGGCAATAGGGGATCATGGGGCCCCTGTGTCCTTGCCCAAACTCAAAAAAGACTATGAAAAAGGTACCAGGGGCATCTCATGGGGCCCCCTACTGACCCCAGGCCCTCAGGCAGTGCCCGAGTTTCCAAATGGTCAGTCTACCCCTGGACCTATGTATACTCCTACTGTACTAAAAATCCTAAGATCTGTACTATACTGAATATGCTGTATGAATATGAACCAATTTATCTTATCCTGTTGTACCATTTAAAACTGAATTAAAAATATTTAAACAAAAAGTCCCTGCACATGGGGCTGTCCATTTGCAGTGCATCCTTCCTAGTATTTTAGTGCACCCAGGCAGAACTGGTGCAGCATCCAACGTTGCTGCAAGCAGCCTGTTAAAGATGATGGATAGACAAGGATGAATGCTGTACTGAGTGATACTGGCATTTAGGGCTCTATGAGTTCAGGGATGAGATTCAAGAACACAGGTCTTCTGCATTCTGTAACCTAGTCCCTGAACAGACAGGGCCCTAAACACTAATACCACTCAGTACAGTGTTCAGCCCTGTCCAGCCACTGCCTGCCATAGCCTTTAACAGGCTGCCTACAGCAGGCTGAAGGCTGTACCTCTCACTACTAGACACTAAGGGGTTTATTTACTAAAGCTGGAGAGTGCAAAATCAGACTCACTTCTGCATAGAAACCAATCAGCTTCCAGGTTTCATTGCCAAAGCTTCATTGAACAAGCTGAGGTTAGAAGCTGATTGGTTTCTATACAGAAGGGAGTCTGATTTTGGACTCTCCAGCTTTAGTAAATAAACCCCTAAAAATCCAGCAAGAATGCACTGCAGCTGGATGACCCCATGTACAAGGGGCCGTAAGTGTATTTACAGTTTTGCCAGCAGCCTGTGTATCATGATGTGCTAGAATTGGGCATGTGTGCAACTATATGATTAGAGATTGTCATACTTATAAAAAATATTGTTGAACAAATGTAAAAAGCTTTCTGCCAGACTTGGCTAATTCTGATCAAGTTTGGCTTAATATAGTAATTTCCTATGAATGTCAGCTCTATTAAGTGGTCATTATGTGGTATTGTTCCTGAATGAGGTATTTTGGAAAAAAACTGCACATTGTGGCCACTACATGGAGCTGACGATTTATATGGCATTGCTGTATTATGCTAAATACAGTGATAATTTGTCAGGGCTGGGCCTTAAAAGGTAACCTTACTAAATGTTATTAAATCATTTAGAACATTGATAGCATTGTTCCATTACTTCAGCTCTTAGTCTTGTTTTCCTTGCTGATTTACCCTTAGGCTTTCTAGAAATCAGTAGAGGAAGATGAAAGAAAGAGCGCACAAACCTTGCGCATTACCTCAATAAATAGTGACTAATTTTATTAATAAGGAAATATACTCACAAAATGATTGTATAACAGGCATAAGTAACCATAATCCAAACAGGGTTACAGGTAAATAAAAAAGGGGGGTATGAAGGCTAACGCGTTTCGAAGGGTGCTCCCTTCTTCATCAGAGCTGGTAAAAAACAAATGCATATACAAATACAAATTCCCCTCAAACTAATTACATAAATCATGATGGTATAACAGGTGGTGATACTGTTAACTGAACGTAGCAATACACATGAAAATACTCATGGTAATATGTACAGTAGTTCAGTTAACAGTATCACCACCTGTTATACCATCATGATTTATGTAATTAGTTTGAGGGGAATTTGTATTTGTATATGCATTTGTTTTTTACCAGCTCTGATGAAGAAGGGAGCACCCTTCGAAACGCGTTAGCCTTCATACCCCCCTTTTTGATTTACCTGTAACCCTGTTTGGATTATGGTTACTTATGCCTGTTATACAATCATTTTGTGAGTATATTTCCTTATTAATAAAATTAGTCACTATTTATTGAGGTAATGCGCAAGGTTTGTGCGCTCTTTCTTTCATCTTCCTCTACAGTTTTATTAAGCTTCCCCAGCTTCATGATAGAGCTGCACAACCTCTGATCACCAGTGGATGAATACACAACACGCTGCTTGTCACTAACGCCTGTTTGATCTGAGTCCTTGAGCGCAGGAGATAATGGATCTTTGGTGGCTTTCTAGAAGTCATTCATTGCTAGTATGCTATGCTTTTGCCAAACACTAATGTAATTTCTGCTTCCTCCTTTCTCAAAACACTAACACCACTTCTCTAATTCTGCCAACAATATCAATATCATGCTAATAACCAGGCTCATCATACTATGTTCATTAAATAAAACTAATTGGCTCAAATGGGCATTCATATTGGTTGATATGAAACCTTCTAACCTAGTTACCAAGGCAACATTGGTCCAGAAAAACCCCCAGGTTGCAGAAGAAAGATTCTTTACCATTGCTGAGTGCTTTAGGTAGGCAGTATGGACCTATAGGTGTCCCTCTATGTTGAAGGCATGGTATGGTATGGCTCAGGATGGAGGGCCATATGCTGGTCCCCTTCTTTCTTGACCAGCCAGGCTGCATGCTTAGATAAGATTTTGGGAGAACCGTGTGATCTTTTTAAAATTTTGTGTAAGGGTCCCCCTTGATATTCAAACCTTATCAAGGATAACGGTCTGGTATGTATTTTTTGTTGGAACCACACTCCAATTTTTTTGGGGGGGCCACCCATTAACATCTTTACAGGGCTCATAAACATAAAAGGAATCCCAGGCCATTTGTCTACACACAGAAGTAAAGTGGCCATAGCTGTACCCGCAGTTAACCAGTATTTTTTTAAATGACCATTTTGCTGCAGTAAGTCGCATGTGTCCTACAGATGCACCATTTTACAAGCAGGTTAAGGGCATCCACAGCATCTCCAGCATCATTAAAATTGCTTCTATCTACCAACATGCATTCTCTGCATTAAAGTAAAATACCTTCTGCAAGCAGCTCTCCACCCAGCCCTCCTATATACATACCTGACTCTGATCTCAATTCAGCAATGTGCGCAAGAGCAGCAGCTCTCTTAGCTCTCTCCCTTTTCATTGTCTCAGACACAGCAGTGGGAGCCATTGGCTATTGCTGCTGTCAATCACAGGCAATGAGGAGCAAGTGGGAGGTGCGGAAGAGCCGTACTCTGTGTGTCTTGTGGACACACAGAGCCAGCTCGGGAGCAAGCACACATGAGTTCCCTCATAGCAAATCACTTACTATGAGGGCACTTGCCAGAGGGGAGGGGCCAGGAATGTCAGCAGGGGACTGGAGAAAAGGAGAATCAGGGCTGCTCTGTACAAAACCATTGCACAGAGCAGGTAAGTATAATATGTTTGTTATTTTTTAAAAATACAATTGTATCTAGTACACTTTACACTATTACACTTTAACATTGGGTTCAAAATAATTTCAATGAAGCTCAGATTCTGCAGCTGAACTTCACCAATGCTTGGTGAACTTACCTTGAACCAAAGCCAGGTATGTTTGGATTACCCATAATAGGGATGGATTGGGGTTAGATAGGAAACTGTCATTTAATTTTGTTTGATAGCTAGCTTTTTTGGGCAATCAACCTGTTGGCTGTTTTTGTTACAGTTGTTAATATTGGGGGCTTTCTTGTCCTTTTTTTAATTTGTGACAGACTTGAGGCAATTGGTCACTTTTAGCTGCTGTTCCCTCTATTGCAAACTTTTTTTTGCAAAGCTTCCCTTTTAAAAATGGGATTTTGTTTTCATGGGTGGAATTTGGGGTTTTCATTTATTGGGGGAAGAGACAGAGTGTTTTTAAGTTATATTGATGAGGTCTTAATTTTGAGCTTACTTTTCTTTTCTTACAGTGTGCACCTAAATCACCTTACATTATATGACTCATATACAATGCAACCCCAATCCCTGCAGATAAAATCCCTGGTTAAAACTGTCCTGCCACTGGCCAGTTTTACACTGCTGTATCTTAATTCTTGTAGCAAAACACCTGTCTGTACTCTTTTTGTTTGTATCTTTCAGCTAGTTGTCCTTCATTAAAAATATCCTGGTACTGGAAAACTGTACACTGTTGTGTCATCTGCTGTCTTTTAATTCTTATTGAGAACTTGGTAGAAATTGGACAGAAGCAGTATAAATCTACCTATGTACAGCTGTAAGGCATTCCCCCAAGCATGGTTTTTAAAATATTTGTGTATTTGCCTTTAAAGCAACATGAAAAAACCCTCTCCTTGCTATATTTTTCTTTTTCTTGCATTGGTACATGTCCCCCATGGTAGTGCTCAGCTTTCAATATGCCTATTAGCTAAAAAAAAAAAAGGCCAGAATTTAATAGGTCACCCCTTATTGACTTTGTTTGTAAATTTGGGTGGGTCAATTTGTAAAAGCCAAATTCTTGGTGAATCAATGTTGGTGAAGTGCTTCACATAAAGAACTAAATAAATAAAGTACAATGATATAAAAATATAAAATGCATATAAAGTGACCAAGCTGTATTGAAAGATACAAATGACTAGTGCTAAGTATTCCCCCCCCCCCCAAAAAAAAAATATATATATATATAAGTGCCATGTGCTGAGAGTGCAAGACAGGTCATGCATTTGCTGAATAGATCGTGCCAAAACACAATATATGCATCTCAGCACTTGGCACTTATATATATTTTTTTTTTGGGGGGGAATACTTAACACTAGTCATTTGTATCTCTCAATACAGCGTGGTCACTTTATATACATTATATATTTTTATATCATTGTACTTTATATATTTAGTTCTTTATGTGAAGCGCTTCACCAACGTTATACATCCTGTGGTATTGGGAATAGGTGGTAGCAGCTTGCATATATTTGGGGTTTTGTTTGTTCATAACAGTGGAGCGCAAGGGGATTATTTTGATATTTTTATTTTTATATTTCTTGGTGAATCAAACCTGGACAGATTCACCCATCACTAGTCTTTATGTCATTGCTACAAAAAGAGGTGATTATAATCAAAAGAAATGTTTATTCATCACATTTAATTTTAACTCAAAGAAAGACTGATAATCCTTTGGGAAATTAAATTCAGATTAGGCACATGTTTAAGCTTCCATAACACTTTCCAAACATTTAAAATTGCTTTATCTCTGCAGCAGAGAGCTATATTCAAGGTCGCTTATTTGTTTCTTCCTTGTTAAACACCTCCTCTTGGGAAACCTAACAACCTAACCTTGATTCCTGTATTTCCTGATATAGGAAAGATTTCAAGAAATGCTACTACAGTTGTGTCAGTAACAAATATAGCTTGTATAAACAAATTTAAATTTTAGGAATAAACAATCAGCTGGAGCTGGATGTTTTCAGAATCCTGAAAACAGAAAATACCCTCCCACTCAACCCAGTTTTGTATCATTGAACAATTCTTAAAGGGATACTGCTATGGGGTGATAAAAACACAAAACTGTTTCAGGTATAAAGTGCTGGCACCTATAAACCTGCCAAATCTACCCATTATAGCTGAATGCAGAATATTCTAACGGGGAAAGATTCAACACATCCTAAATAATCCAAGCTTGCCACCCCTTTCCTGATTTCTGCACATTCCTACTATCCATGAGGCTTCCTAAAATAGTGATGGACTAATAGAAATATCTTGGGGGGGCTTAGCATAAAGTGCAACTCAAACATATCTGAACTTTGCCTTTCAGAAACACTGAACATTGACAAAGAGGTTGGGGAGACACACCTACAATACCTTTGTTTTTTCCCCATGAAATGTCTATAAATAGTACCTTAGAAGTACCATTTCCACACCCCATTTCTTGTACAGGTATCACAAGGACAAGGTGTGAGGGAAAATCTCCCCAATGCAAGCACAGAAAGCAATACAAACCTCACGGACATTCAGCCTGGAGTTTGGCTTTGAAGTTAAAATGAGTTTATTGTTTACATGAAGAGGACATATTACGTTTTAAGGGTTATGTTTTAGGATCAGTTTAAGGGTTACATGTCTAGTGGTAGGCAAGATTAATGGTTAAGTGATGAGGGTAATAACCCTTTAATGGTTAAGTTTAGGGTCAGTTTAAGGGTTACATGTCTAGTGTTAGGTGGAATAAGAGACGAGGTAATATTTTATGGGTTGAATTACATTTTAGGGCTCGTGTGAAGAAAGGAAAGCGTGTTAGGGTCACAGTAATTAAGAGTTAGGTCAATATGCTCAAATCCTAACTCCAAACACACCGTCTACAATCTGTTCTAGTTTGTAAATACAATCAGAGGTTGTAGCTCTGTCCTACATGTTTTGTCATGAATTATATAATTAGAGACACCTGGTTCCTTTGATTGCATATACAAGCTTTAGCAGAATGAAAATGTTCTCTGAGTCCTGGTGCCTGCCAATATGCAAAATTGACCCTTGTTGTGAGGGTACATTTTTGGAGGTTTTGGAGTGAGTGTTTACCCTCTAAGGGAAGGTGGAGGATTGTGTATTTTCACTTTGAGCACACTTTAATTAAAAAAGCATGATTTTGCACTAGAAAGATTTATCTGAAAAAGAGACTGAGTTCTTAGTTGTGATGAGGACACATATGGGAAGTCTCTGTGGCTACATTTAGGAGTTGCATATAGATTAACGTGGGTCTCCTGGAGAGGACATCTGCACAGAGCTGATATGCTTCTTGCCACATGAAAGAACACTTGACTGGATGGTTTAGCCCATGCATATTGAGGGAGACAATTTTAATCCCCATATTGGAGGTAGATAAGTATGTGAGATAGGGAGTTTTTGGCCTGGCAGCCTAGCATCTGTTGTTGAGGTAAGTTAACAAACAACATTAGGAAGTGAGTTCCAGCAGGATAGCCACTTTGCAGAAATGAACAATGAGCAACTGAGAGGTTTGACCACCAAATTAACAAAAAGTGTACAGTGAACATCTTGAGCTTAGTAAAAAAGAAAACCAAGGTGGTAAGTAAAAAAGTCCTGTACAGAAACCAGGTGCAGTGTACACTGCTTGCAAAAGGGATCAAAGAATGTAGCATGTTATGAGAAAAGATCACTAGCCTCCTTGAGGAGTTTTCTGGGAGTGACACTTGTAAGAGACTATTTGCCAGTCTGGGGATATTGTAGACAGTGAGAATTGTGTTAAAGCAGAGGCAGGTTTTTCATGGACAATGCCCCAGGTCCCGAGACTCTGATGCCCCTCTTCAACTGTACATATGGAAAAGGTGAAGTCGTACATAACTATGAATTTGGCAGGGTGGTTCCTGCAATACTTAGTGGCAGTCAGAAGATTCTTGTGGCATTGCAGGTCTGGATATACTGTATCTGTAGCTTCAGAAACTGTTTGGGGATCTTTTCAGATCTACAAAAAACTTCCTAAACTTTCTTTTATGTAGAAAAAATATACACATAGGAGTATGTCCCTAGGGGCATTTGGAGAGATGTGTTCAACCCTGTCACCCAGTTCTTTACTTCCCCTTTAAATTGTTGTATACGTGTTAGCATGTCTGAGTGTAAGGAAGCCTGAAGTGAAAATACATATCTTTCAATGTAGTATCTGAGACCAGTTGGTTAAAGGGCGGAAATGTGGCTATAAGGTCTGTATCATCAGTGGTGAAACCAGAGACATGAGCTGAATGCTTACCTTCATAGAGGGATCTACTGCAGATTTGCCATCTGAGTCCCTTCTAGCTTTTGACTTGACTGGTATGTCCCTGATGAAGTCACATGACCCTTTGATGAAATGCGTATGGGTAGGGCTATAGTTTATGAAGTCATCACACATGGAACAGTGATGAGAAACAGTACTTTTACATTTTCAAAATGGAGTGAAAGTCCACCTTTTGTAAAAAATAATAATAATAAATGCATTTTTTTTGCAGGTAAAGACATGCGCATTTATTATTTTGTTTTTAAGGAGCCTACAGAGCATTGCACCTGAAATCAGCAGATCATGGGTGCAATCTCAGGCTGTCTGCCCATACCTCATTGAGAACCATAAGTGGTCATTCTTAATGGCTTGCGTACTTTTAGGCATTTATCTCATAGGGAATTGTGAATGAATGATATGGCCGTGTGGGCAGAGCCCCTCATGGACACTCTATTTTCAAATTATGACAGCTTGCTGTCACAGGGAGGGGAAAATGAAGGGAGAGACTGCAGATGCTAGAACATGTTACATGTTCCACCCTAAAAACAGACAGATGTTCAAAAGGTGAACTGATCCTTGAATGCCTGGTGGTTTTGTGTACATCCAATACTTTTATACTGCTGATGCTTTTCTGCACATTATAATTGGAGTTTTATTCTGTGGAGTGTGTGTATATTTAAATAAAAGGTGAAGCACTATTGGCTGTTTTATTTTATTTGGTGCTGCGTGGAGGCGCTAAGCTGGAGAGTTAGAGGCACTGGGAACTGCCTTAAATTGAAAATGCTTCTGAAAATCTGAAGAGGGTTACATTGTTACATAGTTACTCTGGTTGAAAAAAAAAAGACACAAGTCCATCAACTTCAACCAACAGGGAAAAAAAAGGACACACACAAAAACAGAAAAAAACTCCATATACACTATCCTATACCCACAGTTAATCCAAAGGAAGGCAAAAAAAACCCCAATAAAGCATGATCCAATTTGCTCCAGCAGAGGAAAAAAATCTTTCCTGATCCCCCAAAAGAATATACCCTGGATCAACTTTACCTGTAAGTATTAGTATCCAGTTATATTATGTGCATTTAGGAAAGAATTGAAAACAATCTATAGAGCTGGCCAGAACCAGCTCTTGAGGGAGTCTATTTCACATTTTCAGAGCTCTGTAAAGAAGCCTTTTCTGTATTTTGCCATTAAATCTTTTTTTCCACCAGACATAAAGAGTGACCCCTTTTTCTCTGTGATGACCTTAAGGTGAATAACTCTATACCGAGTTCACTATATAGATCACTTATGTGTTCATACATGTTGATCATATCGCCCCTTAATCTCTTCTTAGCTAATCTTTCCTCATAACTGAGCTCCTCCATGCCTCTTATCAGTTTGATTGCCCTTATACTTTTTGTGAACTTGTGCCCCAAACTGAACAGCATATTTCAGATGAGGTCTTACTAATGATGTGTACAGGGGCAAAATGATCTCTTTTTGAGCAGTCTATCTCTTTTAAAACAAGAAAGGGTTTTGCTGCCTTTGGAACCCACAGTTTGGCATTGCATGCCATTATTAAGCTTGTGATCTACCAGAACTCCCAGATCCTTCTCCACCATTGATTCCCCCAGTTGTACTCCCCCTAGTACTTATGATGCATGCATAATTGTAGTCCCCAAGTGCATAAATTTACATTTATCAACATTAAACCTCATTTGTCACACAGTTTCACAAACAGTGCATTGAAGTCAGCTTGTAAATTGGAGATATCCTGTAAGGATGTTATTCTAATGCATAGCTTGGTGTCATCTGGAAAGACTGTAATAATACTTTTAATCCCAGACCCTATATCTTTTATAAATATATTAACAAGTAAGGGTCCCAACACTGAACCTTGGGGTGTGAATGATCATTAACATATCTTTTGTTTCCAAGGGTAGGAGAGGTCTGAGGTATGAATTGGTCATTACAATGTGTGACAAGCTTGGTAGGAACATCCTGTTTTTCGTGTTTTGCCCATCTGAGTACCTTGAAAACGTTTTGCATGCATTTTTCATGATGAAAAAAGGCTCTGGACAGCATCGGGAACTCAAAGAGTTAAAAAAAAAATTCAGACGCAAATGCTTAGAAACGCGATTTGCCACGTTTAGCCATGTTTAGCCGCATTTTGCGTTTGAAAGCTGATAAAATTGACTGCTGAATGCAAATTTTCTGCGTTCAAAAAAACTACTGTAAACTCAAATGCCTGTAAACAAAGATGTGTACATGGACACATAGGAAAACATTAGGGTGAGTTCAGGGGCTGCTGAAAAAACGCTGAACAGCTCCTAAACGTGAGTTTAACAGCTGCAGTGTACATGAACCCTTAGTGTGAGAATCTGTTACAGCATGCTGTGGGTTAATATCTGTCATTCTAGGTTTAGATTTTGCTGGGCTCTCAATAGAAGAAGTAGAGAAAGCAGGGGAGACAGGCTGCATTAAGATAGAGCTGTTTTTCTGCTTAACTGGTGTCACAGGAGAAGCGGCAGGGACTTGCCTGTTTGCTGAGTCAGAGGAGGAGGATCCTGAGCTGCTGCTGCTGCCATATTGGGGATTGCTGTGATCCGGCTGAGGGGGAAACTGTTAATTTCAGGAGTTTCCTCTCAGCTTTTCTCTTCTTTGTCATCTCTGTGAGGGTCACTGGGCTGTTGCCTCTCCTCTGGTCGCTTTTGGATTGTCAGGTCCACCGCTACTGTGTACTGGCACTGTGAGTACAGCAGAACTGTGTGGTTATGCAGCCATTCAGCTTCTGCTCCAGCCACAACCCGCAGAAACAATTTCTTTGAAATGACAGAGCTCACTTCTTTTAGGACCCAAGGGTGTATGCCATGTGATCCAGATGCTTTATTCACCTTTATTCTGTTTAAATATTTCTGGACTTTATCAATTTTGAGCCATTGTGAATCATTTGGGGCTGTGTCAATATCATCCCCATTATGGACATGTGCTCCCCCATGCTCCTTTGTATACACAGAGCTGAAAATCACTGCATATGGAGGATGTCAATGTGAAGGAGTGCTGATGTCCATGTGGAGCATATAGTGATCTAACTTAAAGGGGGCACACACCACATTTGACCTTGCATTTTCATGTGGATCACATTTATTGGGATCCTAGGGTGCTTAGAGTGGCAGCTGGCTGTGGTGTGCAGGAGCGGATTGCAGTTAAGCCTCCGATGGTCTATGAGCAGCATCCGCCACTGCAATTTTGTTGCAGCCTCCTGTGCACTGTAAGGAAAAATCCTGGAAGTTTCCATGGCTGAAACAGTTCTTGTCTCCTCTGCAGCGTAGTGTGGAGTGTAGGCGGCTGGATGAAGGGGGAAAAGCCCATGATATGCTAGCAGAGGCTCTGGATTGTGTTGAGCTCCCTGTCAATGGAGCGGTGTACAGGGATCATGCAGCCATCATGATACATGATTTGCAATTCCCCCCATATTTGCACATTTTTTAATAGAGATTTTTATTGTAGTGCTTTATATGACATTTGTATACATCTTTATGTATTTTAACTGAAGCACATTTATGCACATTTTTACACATTTAGGTGGTTCAGGGTGCATACAGCTATAGTTAGGGATACATAGAGGCAAATTTATTCTTTATTCCATTTTAAAATATACCATGATAATACTTAATTTAACAGCTAAAGCCTTTGGTCATCTTTAATTTCAGACAGCACAGGCAGCAATCAAAGTGCTATTATCGCAAAAAGCTAAGCAGGGAAAATATATATATTTTTTTTTTATAACAATAAGAGAATAAATAGAACACAACCCGGAGAAATTCTCTAATGTGTTTCTTTACAATAAGAACTTTACAATAATACACAATGATTTAATTACATTGATTAAATTTACATGCAGAGATATAAATGCAATATGCAGAAAACTATATAATAAGCTATTGAACGTTCAAGCCAACAGAGTGTAACCTAACCAATGGCTGAGCTAAAAAGGTAGAAGCATTTTTTTGCTCTTGGTCGTTTAGCTTTTCGCTGAATGGTATTTTGCCAGTTATATCACTTGAGCTTGCATCCCAGCAGTTCTTTTCTTTCATTTGTCATTCAGATTTTGCATGTTGTATGAACTATAATTGAGCTCCAATTCTTCACAATTAAAAGATATAGAATAAAAATATATATATGCAGATCTGCTACCACTTAAAGTAAGGAGTAATAAAGAGTGAAACTGACAATTTTTTTTTAAAAAAAGCAAAAAGACTCGGAAACTCATGTTTCCTTATACAGGGTTGCCATCTCCATGAGGAATTCCTAAATCAATCTTTTTGCTCTTGAGGTAGCCTTGAACATTTTTTAGGTTTCAGGGAATCTATAAAATTAACTTTCACACCTACAGTTCATAGGACATTAGTTAGATGAATGATATTAGCATGATATGCTAAAGTTGACCATAGATGGATTGAATCTTGGCCAGTTCGGCAGGGACCAGCCAAGATTTGATCTATTGATCGGCTTCAGTACAACCAGCCTGTCAGATTTTTGCATGTGATTACTGCTGTTGGCTATACCCGCCAGCAATGATCATTGTACTTTTCTGGCAGGGAAGCCAAAACACAATAGCGCTGAAGGAGGGATTCCCCCATCAATACATTCAGTGTGTTTCATTGGCAGGGAAGGCTCCCTGCCAGCAGAACACGATAGCGTTCCAGAAGAGATTCCCCCATCAGCACTGAATGTGTTGATGGGGAAATGGTTGCAGGAAAGAAAGTCACATCATCTATGGCTTGCCTAACAGTGCTAAGGCTTAGGACAAGGCAGTGAGGTATTCCATTCTTCTAATCTCTGCTATAACCTTCACCAATTCCGATCGTGTAAGGGGCATAGTAGAAACCCAATGCATGGGAATGGTTCTCCTGGCCACTGTTAAAACATGAGAGGATAGTTTCCTGGCAAATTTGGAGAGGCTTGGAAAAGGTAGGCAAAGCAAAAAGTGGATGGGCTCAAATGAAACAGTAGCCTGCAAAAGTAGCTGCTAAAAGGTGAAGGACCTCTCTCCAGAAGGGTGAAATGTGTTGGCAAGTCCATAAAATATGGAAGAGAGTGCCAATTTCCTCACCACATCACCAGCAGACAGGAGAAACACTCAGATTGCGAGCATGGAGAACCTCAGGGGTCTTATACCAAAACATCAGTATTTTATAAGTGTTTTCTTTATATACTACACATATAGAAGATCTGGAGGCAGCCTCCCAAATCCTACTCCTTTGATTCAAGGCAATATCACGTTGGAAGATTTGGGGCCATTTTTGAATATAAAGGTGTGTATCAACAGAAAGAGGACAGCTTATAAGTAGAGGAAATTATACCCCATTGGTATGGACCCTGAATGCAGATGCGTTCGAATAGGCTTCTCAAGGGTTAGAGATGGGGCTTTGGAGGAGAAAAAGTGACATTTCTGTAGATAAACATAATATTGGTGAGGTGGGGTGAGTAGCTTTTTGAATCTCAGAAAAGGGTTTAAGCTTATGGGTCACTGGGTGGACCAAGTGTCACAGTTGAAATAGCTTGGCCTTGGCCCAGGTGTTCATGTGAGCCAAAGCCAAACTATCAAGGAGACTGGGATTAATTATGACATTGGTCAGGGGGGAACATAAAGAAGACAAGGCGAATCTAACCCTACACCTCCTCCATATAGATAATGTAAAATGCTTGGGCCCGAGCAGGAGATGTTTGTGAGAGGTGGTTTCAATGTTGGTCATAGACCAGAATAAAGAACAAGGGTGCATTGGACGTAATTGTAGCCATTCAATCTCAGCCCATTTATTAGGGGGTGCTGGGAGGACCATGAAACAAGAGTATGAAGGTGAGTAGCCAAAAAATACAACACAATGTCTGGGGCCCCCAGACCTCCCTTAGATCGAAAAGAGAGGACAGTGTGGGCAATTCAGTGAGATTTATTATGCCAGATGAAGTGGAGGAAGGATTTCTGAAGAGAGCGCAACTTGGACATGGGAATAGGAACAGGAAGCATCTCAAACAGATACAGGAGTTTGGGCAGTATGGTAATTTTTAGTGCATTAATCCGTCCAAGGAAGGAGATGTCAAGATTGTCCCAAGATTTTAAGGATTGAGAAATAGCATAAAACAGAGAGGAGAAATCAGCTTCATAAAGGAAGTGGTAAGAGGAGGTTAGGTTGATATCCAAATACCTCAAGGCGTGTGGGCATCATCGATAGGGATAATTTGATTGAAGAGAAGATAAAATGGTAGTTGGTATGTGGAATGGTAATGCTTCTATTTTAGAAGCGTTAATCTTTTAACACGACAGGGCACCGAAAAGCTGTAGAGTACAATGTAAGACTAGCAGTGTAATGTGGGACTCTGTCAGTGTCAGCAGGATATCATCAGCGAACAAAGACAGTTTAGAGTCACTATTGTGGGTGCGTATCCCATGGATATCTGGATTCGATCTGATAGCTATAGCCAGGGGTTCCAAACAGAGGATAAACAACAAGGGGGAAAGTGGGCATCCCTGGCGTGTACCATTGGACATCCAAACAGAAGGGGATAAGAACAACGCCAATTTGACCTGGGAAGAGGGAGTGGAATAAAGGGCTTTTAAGCAGCTACAAATGGACCACTAAACCAAAATCTCTCCAGGACTAGAAACACGTATGGCCAACTTAATCGGTCAAATGCTTTTTGGGCATCCAAGCTCAACAGGAGAGTAGGAGTCTGGGACTTATTGACAAGATCAATAAGGTCAATCAATAGTCCTCCTGGTGTTATCTGGTGTTGTCTAGCCGGGACAAAGCTCACCTGGTCTCTGTGTATAAGCTTGAAGATATATTTGGCCAGTCTGTTAGCTAGAATTTTCATAAAAATCTTGTAGTCAGAATTTAATAAAGCGATCATTATCTGGAAGGGAGTGCTCCTTATCCAATTTGGGGATCACAGAAATGTATGCACAAGTAAAATCATTGTGTGGGTGCGACCCCTTCAGGAGATCCCAAAACAAAGTCAGAAGATGAGGGGCTAAAATGCCAATAAAGAACTTGTAATATGAGTTGGTAGACCGTCCAGTCCTAGGGACTTGTGAGTAGGAAGATGTCTGACAACATCCAATAATTCTTCAGTGGAAATGAGTGGTGACAGACATGGCAATTGTAAGGAGTCAAAAAAAAGCATTAAAAGCAGTCATCTGAAGGGAAAGGTGAGTATCGGGCTCGGCAATTATAAAGCTTCTCATAGTATTCCCCAAATATTGTAGCCATAATATGCGGGTCATATGTGGGTTTGCCATCAGACTTGAGTAGGTGACCCGGTAGTGAGGGGGACGTTTGAAATTTAAGTCTATTTATTAGCATGCGATGCAGTTTATTAGAAAACTCATAAAATTTTTGCCTAGCCCAGGCAAGAGACTGAGCAGTTTTATGCAGATCAAGAGCCCTAATTTGATCCCGTATATGTGAAACTTTCCGTAGCCGAGGTATAGACGGATTATCTAGCAAATCGACATTCGGCTAAGGATAATTGGCGTAACAGGGATTGTCTGGCACAATCAGAGGCCTTCTTTAAATAGGCGCCCAAGGAAATACAGAGGCCTTTGAAAACATCCTTATGGGCCTCCCAGAGGATTGAGGATGAAGAAACCGAGCCAACGTTAAGTTGAAAATAAGCATCCAGGCCCCGAGAGAGCTCCTCTCGAAGTTGTTCCGAGTGCAGAAAACTCTCATTGAGGCGCCAGTGGCAGACCTTAGGAGAGGAGTTAGGAAGAAGGTGATCAAGTGACAATGAGGCATGATTAGACCAAGTCATCGGGTTGATATCCGAGGAAACCAAAAAGGGGATTGGGGGGGGGTGACAAAAAAAATCCAATCAAGAGAACAGGTGATGTGGAGTAGAATAAAACATGAATTGCCTATGGAGAGAATATTTGACCCGCCAGGTGTCAAAGAGGCATTGCTCCCAGATCAGTTTACGGAAAGCCGTCGAGGAGGAGCATGATCTTTTCAATGGAACGGGTGCAAAAAGCACCTTCCTATCCTTATGAGGGGACATAACCAGGTTAAAATCCCCCACAACAACCATGCATGGAGTAGATAGGGAACATAATTTATCTACAGTTTGATAGAGAAATAACAGCTGACCAGAGTTTGGTGCAAATTCAAAAGCACAAATGGAGAGGCCTCGTACATACATTCCTACAAGACATAACAACCAAGTGGGTCAACTTGAGAGGAGGAGATATAGGGAGCAGTTTTTCCGGATCAAAATAGCTACTCTGGCTTTTACAGAGGGATCAAAAGCTGAATAGGATTGTGGAAAGCTCTTGGAGGCAAAGTGAAAAAGCCATCCTGTTTGAAATGGGTTTCCTGAATGAGTATAATATCTGCTCCAGAGGATCTGAACTCCTTTGGAGCCATCCACCGTTTTTGGACTGAATTAGGTCATTTGACATCATGGGGTTTATTTACTAAAGCTGGAGAGTCCAAAATCAGACTCCCTTCTGCATAGAAACCAATCAGCTTCTAACCTCAGCTTGTTCAATGAAGCTTTGGCAATGAAACCTGGAAGCTGATTGGTTTCTATGCAGAAGGGAGTCTGATTTTGGACTCTCCAGCTTTAGTAAATAAACCCCTATATGACAACAGCCTTAAAGCCATCATGAGACAATAATGAGTGTAGCAGCTGAAAAATGATCATTGATGAGGCAAAACAGAAAATACCAGAAATAGAGAACCAGGTGATTAGCATGGCAACAGGCCTAGTACAAACAAATGTATCACTCAGAACAGAGGCCATAGGGATTACAGCTGGAAACAAAGATATCATTAGAGATATGTACCCGGGATATTGGAAATATCCCGAGTGTCACGTACCTGATGGGAGACTGAATTGTAAAGGTCGGCCTCACTTGTGTCACTAGCCCTGACCCCACTGAGGTTGGAACAGGGGGAGTCTAGGGACCAGGGGGACAAGAGTGCCAGAGGTTTGCTTGTGGCTCTTGCAGATGATGACCTTGGTAGGCAGGATATCCTCTGATTTGGGTACTGTAGAAATAGACCAGGCAGGTTCAGTGGATTGCCAGATGCACAGCAGAGCCAGGTATGTAGCCAGGACACAGGACTGGAGCGGAGTCGTAGGATAGCCAGGGTCATAACAGTCGGGCAGCGCAGTACAGGATCAGTAAGAAAAGCCAAAGTCAGGATCAGAGCCGAAGTCAGGAACCGGGGACAGGAGAGTACTCAGAGTCAGGTAAGGAACAAGCTGGGTCAGCAACAAGGTAAACGGACAGGAGCAAGCAGGGGGGAGCTGAAGACCAGTCAGCACTGAATCTGGGCAGAGGCGCTCCTTAAATGGCCCATCTGGCGCCAACCTTGGCCGTGCGTGTGCACGTGTGCGTGCATGTGCGCGGTCACGCATTCCTGCGCGCATGCGTATGAGCGACAATTCGTCTGCGGGATCTTCTTTGCGCATGCGTGTTCCCCATCGCAAATCTTCTTGCAGGAACTCTCTTACACCAAGTTATCAGGGCTGAAAGCCTGATGCATCAGGGGGCAACACAGCAGCTGACCCAAAACAGCAGGTACTTACCTCAGTAATCCACATAACAGCTGTAATCAGGACACAACAATTAGTAAAATTGCTAAGGCACACATGGGGGTGTAGAAGCTTAATTAACAAGGCGGGAGACCTGATGCCTAAAAGAGTCAGGCGGTGGGGCCCACCAAACCAGGAAGTCGGGGACGTTGAGGAGTGCAAGGAAATCTCTTCTTCCCAGGTTTAGTGGGTGTCCAGATCTTGCATGGGGCAGCAGAGGGCCTGGACAGAGTAGGAGGTTGCATAAAGGCTTCTTCCAGCTGGGAAGGAGTCCCAACTGTTTAAAGAAGGAGTACGCTTCATGAAAATCATGAAGCAAGACTTGGGCATTATCTTTGGAGACAACTAGCTTGAAAGGAAATCCCCACTGGTAAGCGATACGGTGATGCTGGAGATGAGTGGTGACCAGTTTCAAGACACGTCTTTTTACCAAGGTGATGGAGGATAAATCACTGAAAATTTGAAGCCTGTCTCCTTTAAATTCCAGGGAGGACTTGTTGCGGATAGAAGAGAGCAAGGATTCTTTGCTGTTAAAGTAGTGAAAATGAATGATAACATCTCTGGGCCTAGTGCCCTCAGAAGGCTTCGGGCCTAATGACCTATGGGCCTGTTCATGCACCAATCAATATCTGGGACTTTGGGGCCAGAGTGGTAAACAGAGACAGCAGGTAATTGTCAGGAATCTGGGTATGACCAGAAGTGTGTAGACTGACACAGGGAAATGCAGGCTTCAGGTATAGTATAACAATACAATTTATTAAAGCCTAACAATACATAAACGCAGTGCAAAACATAACACAGTGCAACAAACCAAACCTTCAACAAACAACCATACATACAACACTAAACGTAGTCAGGCAGGCCGGGTCGGTAACAAATGGGCAAACAAGGTACCAGGAGCAGGCGGGAGAGTGGTCAGGACTAGCCGAGGTCAGTACAGGCAGAGTTTGTGCAGAATCAGGGTAGAAGCAAGCAGGATCAGTATACCGGGGCCAAGCAAAACAGTACAACAAGGCACTGACTGCAGGTCTGGCCATTCCTTAAATACACCTCCTGCAATCAGCCTCAGGTGATGGCTGATTGCAGGAGTGAGCTTGTGGTTGCTGAGAGCACCCGCTGGCTAGCCCTGGTACTGCAGCCCACAAGGCAGGTGATTCCCACCACCATTGGCGAGTCCATTCCTGACAGTAATGCTGAAGTTGGGAGTCAAGGACCATTTCAGATATGCCACGAACAAGAATATTCTGGCAGCGCTCACTGTTTTCCAGGTCTTCCTGCTGTAGCTCTAACTGAGATACAGAGTGTTTCAGATTCACATTATTCTCTTCCAGGACATGGACATATTGCACCAATTCGAGTTGACTCAAGGTGGTCTGTGCTGTCTCCCAATTGGGTATTCTCCCCTGTAAGCTCCTGAGCCCGTTTCCCAATTTCAGCAGAGATAGTGCAGGTGATATTGTGTAGGAATACTTGCAATTTGTCCCCCAGGATATCCACCGTCAGAGAGGGGACCACCGATGTGGAAAGCAGAGCAGCAGGGGCGTATGTGTCTGTCCCCTCCATTTCAGAGAACCCTTTCGGAGCACTCACTTCGACCGCTGCAACTACTCGAGGCTGGGGATGCAGGCCTAGTAAAGAAGCAATCCAGCATTGAAGGCCGGGGTTCTGGAGAAGGTGGCGTGGCCAGTTTCCAATGTCCGATTTTACCAATGAATGTGTCTGTGGGTATCCTGACTTGTGGGAGAGCTCTCCAGGATCTGTGGCTGCTGCAGGAGGGTAGCGGAAGGTCTGGGAAGGCTGAGGGTCGGCAGAGCTCACCCTTCACGCGTCCGCCATCTGGGATTGCCACGCTTGCTCCCTCATTTCTATCTGTTTTGCTGTTGGGAGTTCCCCTAACTTTCTGCCTGCTAAAACTTTGTCAGCAGAAAAGGAAGTGAGGGTAAACCTGCCTTATGAAGCCCCTGATAGAAGTAAAAAACATACCCTTCTCCACTTTATCCAGAGCTATGATAAATAAATGGCTGAGCATACACTTTAAAGTGAAATGTCACTCAAAAAGTGAAATACGGCTCATTCTGTCTCTGCCTCCAGTCTATAAATAAGTTGCAGCTTTCTTAGGGGTGGGGAAGAGCAACTTTTGTTGTCGGTACCACCTCCCACTTGTCTACTCAAGGATGACATTACCCATCCTGCCTCCCTTCTTGCCCCTCAGCCTCCTAGGACATATCATACATCCCATGAGGGTGCAAGATCAGTCTCCCTGAACACTAAAATCTCAAGCTTGCGCAGTGGAAAGCCCACCACGATTTGTAAGGAAGTCACAGCTGGTTCCCAAATTCAAGATGGCGGAAACAGGATCCTCAGCGGTGAGAAGCACTGGCTTTAGGAAGACAGTGTTGGACTGGTCAGCACCTATTTTTTTTTTGAGCAGATACAGTATTTCACTATTAACTTTTATTTCTTCTTTTTTACTCAGTGAAATTTGTCATTTGTGCATTGCTTTATACTGTAGGTGCATTGTACTTTGGGTGCATTGTTGTAGGTGTGTTAGTATTGAGCTCTATAATGTGTGTTTTCATGACAGCCCTTCAAAGATGCAACAAGCAAGATTTCTTCTAACACTCTACACTCAGCACACTCTGCACAACATGCACATGTATAAATGAGGCCTAGAGCTACCCAGAAAAATTGTGAAAGGTTGCCAAGAGCCCATCTGCTGGCTGAGTGTAGGAAAAATAAATATTAGTAAACAATATTTTATATTTAGTCAACTTGATATAAATATGTACCGAAGCATAAAAATATGTTTTAACCTTTATTTTCAGTTTCAGGAGCTTTTATTGATTTTTATGAAGTAGAGGTAAACAAGAGATATTCAGTACTTAATATTTTCCCTGAACAATTAGGTATGCAATTAGGAGGTAATACTTAAAAAAAAATGTAAAAACTTTTGAGTATAATGTACACAGTTTAATGTGAATTTATCATGTGTGCATGATTCGTATTCAAGACTGGATTATATAATGATAGAGCATAGACAGTTGGAGTCATTGGTTAATTCCAACATAAAGGTCATGTCTAGAGATGAGCGAATCGAACTTGGCGAAGTGGAATTCGTTTCGAATATTAGGAAAAATTCGATTCGCACCGAATCCGAATTTTAGCAAACTTCGGATGCACGAATCGAATTTTCCCCGATCAGCCGGCAAAAAGTGTCACTGCAGAGAGCTCCGCTATTTCTGACAGTTCTCTGACAGTTCTGACAGTTCATTTACAGCGGTTGAAACATTGTATCTATTTGTTTCCATTTAGGATACAGATGTTTTTATTCGGAAACAAATAGATACAATGTTTCAACCGCTGTAAATGTGAAGGAACTGTCAGAGAACTGTCAGAAATATCGGAGCTCTCTGCAGATACACTTTTTGCTGTACTGGAATTCTTCTTTTCATTCTTCTTCTTCTTCTTTTCATTCTTCTTTTCATTCTTCTTCTTCTTTTTTTCATTCTTCTTTTCCTTCTTCTTCTTCTTCTTTTCCTTCTTCTTCTTTTCCTTCTTCTTCTTCTTCTTTTCCTTCTTCTTCTTTTCATTCTTCTTTTCATTCTTCTTCTTCTTCTTTTCCTTCTTCTTCTTTTCCTTCTTCTTCTTCTTCTTTTCCTTCTTCTTCTTTTCCTTCTTCTTCTTCTTCTTTTCCTTCTTCTTCTTTTCATTCTTCTTTTCATTCTTCTTCTCATTCTTCTTTTCATTCTTCTTCTTCTTCTTTTCATTCTTCTTTTCATTCTTCTTCTTCTTCTTTTCATTCTTCTTCTTCTTCTTTTCATTCTTCTTTTCATTCTTCTTCTTCTTCTTTTCATTCTTCTTTTCATTCTTCTTCTTCTTTTCATTCTTCTTCTTCTTCTTTTCATTCTTCTTTTCATTCTTCTTTTCATTCTTCTTCTTCTTTTCCTTCTTCTTCTTCTTCTTTTCATTCTTCTTCTTCTTTTCATTCCTCTTTTTCTTCTTTTCATTCTTCTTCTTCTTCTTTTCATTCTTCTTTTCATTCTTCTTCTTTTCATTCTTCTTTTCATTCTTCTTCTTCTTCTTTTCATTCTTCTTCTTTTCATTCTTCTTCTTCTTCTTTTCATTCTTCTTTTCATTCTTCTTCTTCTTCTTCTTCTTCTCATTCTTCTTTTCATTCTTCTTTTCATTCTTCTTTTCATTCTTCTTCTTCTTCTTTTCATTCTTCTTCTTCTTTTCATTCTTCTTCTTCTTCTTTTCATTCTTCTTCTTCTTTTCATTCTTCTTCTTCTTCTTCTTTTCATTCTTCTTCTTTTCATTCTTCTTCTTCTTTTCATTCTTCTCATTCTTCTTCTTCTTCTTTTCATTCTTCTTTTCATTCTTCTTCTTCTTCTTTTCATTCTTCTTCTTCTTCTTTTCATTCTTCTTCTTCTTCTTTTCATTCTTCTTTTCACTCTTCTTCTCATTCTTCTTTTCACTCTTCTTCTCATTCTTCTTTTCATTCTTCTTCTTTTCATTCTTCTTTTCATTCTTCTCATTCTTCTTTTCATTCTTCTTCTCATTCTTCTTTTCATTCTTCTTCTTCTTCTTTTCATTCTTCTTCTTCTTCTTCTTCTTTTCATTCTTCTTTTTCTTCTTTTCATTCTTCTTCTTCTTTTCATTCTTCTTCTTTTCATTCTTCTTCTTCTTCTTTTCATTCTTCTTCTTCTTCTTCTTTGTCGTGCCCCGTGACTGCCCAAATGAGTGAAGTGTGCAGTGATTCTAAGATCGACGGCACTCATCTGCATGTCATACTGACTGACAGTATTATTTCTCTTCCCCAGCAGACTCCAAGGGCATTTAAATTAAAGGTACAGTGTTCTGCACTAATATAAAGGCTCTCTGAAGCCTAGAAACCCTTTTAATAAGTTAAATTCGCAGCGAATAAATTCGCATCGAATCGAATTTCTCCCGCAAATTCGGCGAAT